>NW_028261384.1:60468669-60838669 GCF_051295495.1 Thamnophis sirtalis | reverse complement strand
GGAGCCCCAGATCAAGGGAGATTATCAGTGGTCTTGTATGTCTTCCATTTTCTAATTATTGCTCCCACAGTTGATTTCTTCACCAAGCTGCTTGCCTATTGCAGATTCAGTCTTCCCAGCCTGGTGCAGGTCTACAATTTTGTTTCTGGTGTCCTTCGACAGCTGTTTGGTCTTTACCATAGTGGAGTTTGGAGTGTGACTGTTTGAGGTTGTGGACAGGTGTCTTTTATACTGCTAACAAGTTCAAACAGGTGCCATTAATACAGGTAATGAGTTGAGGACAGAGGAGCCTCTTAAAGAAGAAGTTACAGGTCTGTGAGAGCCAGAAATCTTGCTTGTTTGTAGGTGACCAAATACTTATTTTCCACCATAATTTGCAAAAAAATTCTTTCCAAATCAGACAATGTGATTGTCTGGATTTGTTTTCTCATTTTGTCTCTCATAGTTGAGGTCTACCTATGATGTCAATTACAGGCCTCTCTCATCTTTTTAAGTGGGAGAACGTGCACAATTGGTGGCTGACTAAATTCTTTTTTGCCCCACTGTATGTATGTATGTATGTATGTATGTATGTATGTATGTATGTATGCATGTATGTATGTATGTATAAATAATAGTGCTTTAAGAATGCTCAGTATTATACAAAGTAAAATACTTGGGATTACATTAAAATATGATTTTTTTCCTGTGTTTTTCCCTTTTTGTGCTGCTATTGGTCTGTCCCCTGAATCATACTAGCTCGAGGTAGTCGCATTCCTCGACCTAGTGTAAGTCAGGGATGCAGTCGGGAAGCCAGTCGGGAAAGTAGCAGGGATACAAGCCCTGTCCGCTCTTTTGCACCCCTTGGTAAGTACATGGAAAGCTTGTTATGCATGGTTGTTTGCTCCTGATTATCTGCTAATATAAGCTGAAGTAAAAATAACAAGTAAATATTTGCCCACATAAAAAACATGTGATTTGCCTACTTTGGCTGAAGAAATTTATCCATCTGAGGAGCTTAAAAATTTCCTGTGGAATTGTAGAGTAATTGAACAATCCAAAGGTACATGCATAAGTAATTCTAAACTTCTGTTGCATACATCGCTAATTTATTCAATATATATGTTTCTGAAGAAAATCAGACTGCAATTTTATATCAGGTTATTTTATATCATATTACTGCCATATAATGACAAATGACAATCATATAACAGGAATAGAATAATGATTAGCAATTTGATTTTTTTTTTTCATCCTACTACTTAATGGGCAAATCTTACATAGGCATTCAAACTCTGTATTTCATTTTATGATTCTGGCATACTTTCCAGTGTCCATTCTTTTTAACACATAACATGCTAACCTGTTAACTGGCTCATTACATCACCATAATAATTATTGACTTGAGTTTCTGATTTCTAAGAAATCAGATGAATACTGAATTAACAAAAATATTATTCCTTTTGGTTATGTTTTAATGTCACAAGTTTGATTTAAGTATTATTGATTAAAGCTATCAATATTTCTTTTTTTTAAATGCATAGTTTTATTTATCCCTGAAATTCCCTGAAAAAAAATAAAAAAATAAAAAAATAAAACTATTTTTTTTCTACCAATTAAAAGCATCATTTTTTGTATGTGAAATCCATCAGTACAATGGTACTCCCTGACACCTGCTTATGAACTTATTTTAATTAAGATTTAGTTGCTTTTAATTCAGAAAAAAAACATGTTGTTATTTTGGTAGTGTTTCTTTCTAATAAAAAGTTACATAGAATCATAGGAATTGAATATATGACTGTACATGTGCACACATAAAAATATAATGCAGTATATTTTATATCCATTTGTTAATTTTGACTGCAGCAGATTGTATTTTAAACAAGGAAAAATAGTCACTGTGCTTTTGCTATACTTGTTTTAATCAATTGTGACTAAATTGTTTTTATGATTTGCATGGTACACTGGATTTATATCATGAATTAAATCACATATTAATTATGTATGTTATCTCGCAAAATTTGATTCAATCCATTTTTATTTCAGTATACTTTACAAATTTAACAAGAACTTCAATGGTATTGTCTGTAAATTTCTAAGATGAACAGCTGTCCTATATCCTTAGCTTCTGCAGTGTCTGCGATGAAGTGAATATTACTTAGAAACACTTAAACTAAATAAAAATTGTAGTAGTATTTTAACAACAAAGAATATGATTTCATGCCAACATTTAAAGCTGATTATTTACAACTCCTGCATCTTCTTTATAAAATTATAAATTGCTTTGCACTTTATTACACTGTTTAGGGTATAAGCAAGTCTAGAAATGGTTTTTATAGGCAGTCCTTGACTTACAACCACAATAGGGACTGGAACTTCCATTACTAAATAGATAGTTTTTGAGTTCAGCTGAGTTTACAGCCTTTTTTACAATGGTCATAAAGTAAATTTGGCTTTCACTATTGATTTCACTTGTTGGAAACCCTTTGAGAAGGTTGCAGATGGTGATCATGTGACCCCAGGATACTGCAATCATTGTAAATACATGCCAGATTTTATCACATGACCATAGGGGTACAGTAGTCATAAGTGTGAGAAGTGATCATGAGTCACTTTTTTCAATTCTGTCATAATTGCAAACAGCTACCAAACAGATGGTTGTAAGTCAAGGACTAGTCTGTTTTTTCATAATATAGTTCCAAGTGATATGTTCTGGGACAGTCATAGATTAAATATTACATAGACAACCAAGAGAACATAGACAAGACTGCTGCACCCTTGTTTTTCATTCAGTAGCCACAAGAATAAGTGAAATGATAGTATCCACTGTCACTTACATGCCACTTACCATATTTTTCAGAGTATAAGATGCTCCAAAATATAAGACATACCTAGCTTTTGGGGAGGAAAACAAGGGGGGTGGGGAAATCTGCCTCTGCCTCCCATCAATTTGCCTCCTTGCAGTAAACAGCAAACAATACATAAGATATACACTGTTTATAGTGTTACATTTCAGACTATACTTGTACAGATGCTGTTAAAATTGATGTGGCTTTCTGGAAGTATATATTATTCTCTGTTATTTAAAAGAAGATACAATAGTACTGGGCCTCTTCAGATCAAGCATTTATTTTAAAAAGCTTTTTCATTTTGTTAAGTTGTTTAAAACAATAATAAAGCAGTCTTTAAAAAATAAGTAATAATTTGAACATTATATAGACATATATAGTTATTGACACCTCCTTGCAGCAAACAGCAAATAGCCTGTTTCAGTTTAGCCTGATTAGAAGAAGAAAAAAACTGCCTCTGCCTCCCAGCAAACAGAAAGTTTCACTTTCAATTTCAGTTTAAGCACCGGCTTCCCGATGGTCAGCTGTTTCAGGCTGCAGCGATTGCCATAGCCTATTCCAGTCTCCGCAAGCCCCATTCTTTCAGTTTGCTGCAAGGAGGTAAATTGCTGGGAGGCAGAGGCCAAAGGGCGGGGGGCAGTGGGTAGATGGACCTACATTCAGTGTATAAGACACACCCAGATTTTCACCCTCTCTCAGGGGCGGAGGGGAGTTGCATCTTGTACTCCGAAAAATACAGTAATCTATATATAAAGTAGCTAAGGAGCTAATTTTAATTTTTTTTAAAAAATCATATGTTATGAGTCATTGCTTTGACTCATTTTGTGTGTAAATTGGCTGGTAAGTGCAATCATCATGGACCCAATCTTCTAAACCGGTTCTTGCACTCCACCTGCTTCAAAAGTGCTTCTGTGAATAACCCCTCCCCAGAATTGTCATTTCAAACTTTTCAATGTAATTAAGCTTAGCTGATCTGAAAAGTTTGAAGGGATAAGAACTAGCCAAATAAAGTAGGAGAGATAAATTCCTCATGAATCCTGTAGCAATGAGTTCCATATTCTTGTCAGACAAACAACATAGCAGTGCCCATAGGACTTTTAGCTTTTGTCTTCCTTGTAGTTTGATCAGTTCCTATAGCTTATATATCTTATTAAATCCAATTAGAAAAATAATATCTTTCCATCTCCAGCATTACTTACAGTCTCCTTTGCATCTACTTCAAATAATCAAAGAGTCCTGTAAACATATTTATTTCAGCCACTAGCCTTGTTACTTTTTTATACTGATGTTTCCACTAATAGTATTTCTGAACACTTTTTAGTAGCTCAGTTCTGAATATACCTTGGCAGAAAGTTGGATACAAGTGGTTGGCCATAAGAGCTATAAGTTGTTTTAGTTGTCCCACAACAAAGATTCATTGTAATTTCACCCTTGATTACTATTCACTATGAAAATCAGTCTCCAGAGGTAGCCTGATTTCTCACTTTGCCTAGAACTTGCTTCATTGCTTTCTCTGCAGTTTTCCTGTTCTGTATTATTATAATAACAGAGAGGGTTCATATGATCCTGTTATTATAGCTTCCAGGCATCACTCCAGATCTACTGGTGCTCTCTATTCTCCAGATGTTTATGGAGCTACAGGTGAAGGATGAGTACTCTTTGCTATCAGTTGTGCCATCATCCTGGATTACTTTTTACCATATTTGGTTTCTCATAAAGTCTATTTTTATTGTTTTCTACATTAGCTTGTATTCATAATTTTGGGATAATTGAAGTATATGAAACAATGCTTTCATTCCATATACCCTGAACATTTTCTCCTCCTAATTTAAGATGAATTTTCCTTTTTTTGTTTCATTCTTTATTTCTAAAGCTTTATTAATGCATGTTGCTTTTACATACACCATGATACAGCTTATATTGACCAAGTTCCTTAATATGATTCATAATTTCTAAACCAGTAAACACAAGACTGAACACATTTTAATAAGAGATTCTATAAGTTGTCAGTCTCTAAGTTCCTATATAATTAGGCTATCAATAGAATTTTGTTTTGATATTATAAAAGCTGCAGTAAAATAACTGTAAAATAACATGCATTTACATTTGCATTTAAGTGTCAACATTACAGTGAAATTTAATTTTATGAGGATATTTTGGGAACTCAATTTAATAAACATGGTTCTTTTCAGGGAGGAGGAGAAAATAATGATACATAGCTGACTATCATGTAAATGCTACAACTTATATACTTAAATTGGATATTGGAAATTGGTATTAGACCAAGCTTTCTTTGCAATTTTTACTATAGCAAATCCTTAAAAATGTCATTTTCACCTCTAACAATAAAGGTACTTTTGAAAAACTGAAGGAGAATTTTAACTGCAGATATAATTGCTTCATATGCATGTATTAACGTTTTCTAGATTAGAGCCTATTACACTTTCCTGATTTAATAAATCAAATGTCATCTGGGATTAGTAGTAAGGATCCAAAAGGGGTAGAATTTATATATTTCAGATATTTGTTATTTTCCAAATAAATATTATATTTCCACTTTTTAAAATAATATATTAAACTTTCTAAGTCAAGTCAAATTAATTGATTTTTTTTAATGCTGTTTATTTCAGGTTTTGGAATTAGTCAATCAAGCCGATTGTCTTCATCAGTTAGTGCCATGCGAGTCTTAAACACAGGCTCCGATGTTGAAGAAGCAGTAGCAGATGCTTTGGTATGTTTTTGTGGGGATAACAAAGTAGGATTTTTATTTTCTTATGCTTTATCTTTTATTGTCTAATTTGATTATTTATTCTGCCAAGTTAAATCATGCTCCTTTTCTAATAAATGTTAGTACATCTCTTTTTATTTATATAAGCATGTTTTTCTTAAGACGGTGTTCTTTGAAACCCCAGCCTAGCTTGTCTTCTACCTGTTTTATAAGAAAAAAGATAATGTCTTGCATGTAAATGTGTTGGATTCTGTGATACTTGTGTGTGAGAGGATTATGCATAATTTTGCAGAGAAGAGTGTTAATTACACACTTTAAAACAAATATAAATACAAATCAGTGGCTGAGAAATCCAGCTGAGTTAATAAAATAATATTTTAATTAGATCTCATGACACATGTCACCTTCTTTATAAGCCCTACTTCACATATCTCAGTTTTTCCCCCTCTGCTCTTTGATCTCACAGTAATAATCTGATGACTTCAACAGGAATTCAGTTTATATCAAAACTGGAATCTTGTGTTGTAAATCATCTCCCCCTCTCTCTCTCTCTCTCCCTCCCCTCTCTCTGTATTCTGATTCTACCTGCTTAGCATATTTGCTAACAAGCTACTCAATGTTTGTATTCATAACCTTTGTTTTTTCTATAATGCTCTCAGCTGTTAGGAGACATTCGGACAAAGGTATAACTATTATTGTTTTCCTATTAATATTATATATATATATATATATATATATCCCAAACTTTATAATATATAAACAAAACACTATTTTGATAAATAGGATTTGTATTCTATATACATGTTTTAAATTACCAAAACATTCTAAATAGGTCTATATGGGTTTAAATGTAAATTAAATTTAAGTAAATTCCAAATATTTGTTTGTATGGGTTTTTTTTAAGTAATGCAGCCCCAACAGGACAAGCTATAATGTGAAATCACTAGAACATCTGCTGTGTTTTATCTTACCTATAGTTGTTGTAATAATGATTGGGGATAATGTCATTTTAATTAGATTTTTAGTTTAAATATTTCCTTTTTCAGATAAATAACAATAAGCATTTCCTCTTTTTAGTGAAGCCTGAAGATATTAGTAGGATCTGGAAAACTGAATCTCTGAACTGTCTGAAAAAAGTTTATTTTGCCATTGTTTATCTTATTATTACTTTTCTGTATAATAGAAAAAGCCAGTTCGAAGGAGGTATGAATCTTATGGAATATACTCTGATGATGATGCTAACAGTGATGCTTCCAGTGCCTGCTCAGAAAGATCCTATAGCTCACGAAATGGCACAATACCCACCTACATGCGACAGACAGAAGATGTTGCTGAGGTCCTTAACCGCTGTGCAAGCTCCAACTGGTCAGAGAGAAAAGAAGGTCTTCTTGGTCTACAAAATTTATTAAAAAATCAGAGGACATTAAGGTAAGAAATTAATTTTCATTGTACTCAGATGTAAAAGTATTCCCTATAATAGTGCAGATCTTAGTCTCAATCTTATTAGTTGCTTTCAGTAGAAAACATATATTTATAATCTTAAATTATATTTATAAGACCACCTGACTCTAGGTGACTTCAGGCAGCAAACAATAAAAATAAAGAATAAAAACAATCATAAAAAAATGGTTAATGTGAATTAACCAAAGCCTGGGAGAAGAACCAGGTCTTCAAGGAGGAGAGGAGAGATCATTCAGACCTCTATGTGCTGTTCCAGAGGGCATGCATTGTTACAGAAAAGCATGCTTATAGACCATAGGTGGAGGGAGGGATCAATAATAGCAAACTGAAAAGTAGGCAGAGTGATCTGACCATGATAGAACTGGCAATAATGTATTCCAACAGCAAATCTCTTGTCCTAAGACAAAAATTAGATCCAATGTGCAATCTTTGGTGTGTCAAACTATTACCCTCAACCTTCCTGGTGAAGGAATCAATCCAACAACCACCCACACAGCTATAATCACAGCTGTTCCTGCTGTCAGATACTAAGCAGTCCAATGTGCCATAATGCCACAGGTATTCAGAGTTAGTGCAAGTTCAACCCATTCCAGTTTTACTCAACAACACTAGTCTCAACCTGAAGTGGCTTTCCAATCTAATATTCCAATCAGCTAAACCACAAGTTATTTCAGAAGTTGTTTCATAAAGTCCACTAGGGTAAAATCCAAAGTGAGAGTCTGGACCTGGCGTAACAGGTGTATGCCCTAACTTGGCTGTGAAACACGTACACCCGGACAGCTGCAGGAGTTAGCAATAGCAGAAAAAAATATCTAAATACTTGCACTTAACCCTCAGCTTAATTTTTATACAGATGTGATTTTCATTGCATTAAGATTTTTACAGAAGTGCGATTTTTTTCTGGTTTAGTCTTAGGCTTTTGTTAAATAATGGAATTGGGTGCCAAGAGTCAGTTAGAGTAGGAAAATCCTGTCCCAGGAAATAGATTGTTTTAGCAATACTATCATTTGCAACTCTTATTCACATGACCCAGTATTCTCTATTTTCTAAGGTAGAAATAAGGATCCATGCTGAATTCCCTTCAGGAAGGATCTTGATGGCTCAGGGACAGCATGGATGGAAAGAACAATGAGGCTCTTTATGTGACTTATCATAATTTGTTGAAAGAATATTTCTGTTGTATTAAGGACACCTCATAACGACTTGACAAAGGGGAAAATGAGATTTTAAAAAAGCAATTTTTAGACAAGTACTGATACTCCTCAACTTACAATCATTTGTTTAGCCACTATTTGCATATTTGAATAGTCACAGTGAACAGTGATTTATAGATAGGTCCCGCACTTACAACCATCACAGCATTTGCATGGTCACATGATCAAAATTTGAATATATGGCAACTAGCATGTATTTATGACAATTACAGCATCCCAAAATCATGTGGTCTCCATTTGCAACCTTCCCAGCCAGTTCCCAACAAACAAAGCAAAAGGGGAAGCCAGATTTGCTTAACGACAGTGATTCACTTAACAACTGCAGTAATTTGTTTAACAACTATGCTAAAAAAGCTCATAAAAATCAGTTGACTCACTTGACAACCACCTGAGCAATAGAAACTGTGGTCCCAGTTATGGTCATAAGTAATGGACTACCTGTAAAATGGCTTAAGAGGGCATATATGATAAATGTTTGCAGTGCTGACTCTGAAATAAAGCTTTTTCCTTTCAAAACAATACCATGCTGTTATTTTCCTTAAGAACATATAGCTATATGATAAAACATCAGTCCAACTTGTACTTTCTGCAGAATCTTCTTTTAAGATTAGAAATAGAATATTATCTATGTACCATGTTTTCCCCAAAATATGACCTATTCAGAAGTCCTAACTTGAGTTTTACTTGTGCACCTAATATAAGCCCTACCCCTCAAAATAAGCCCCAATTAAGACCCCGCCCACTCCAGGTAAAAATTAAGCTAGGGTGGGTATTTGCCCTACTACTTATCTTCGGGTAGTTACAGCCAGGCCTTGTACACCTTAGCCCACTTCTTTTGCTGCAGCAGGCAATGCTTTCATGAATCCTAACCCTAAATCTTACTGATAACAGAGCTCTGGATTGATCCGGAGTTCTGTTATTGGCTGCAGAAACCTTCAGGAAATCCTTGCTGGTCTTGCCGGACAAAGAAGTTCTTGAAGGCCTCTGATAACGAAAAAGAGGCTGGGAGCGACACCCACAAATGAATGGATGATATCCCCTCCCAAAAAAAATAAGACCTGGGGTCCTTTTTGGTGGCAATAAATAAATAAATAAGACAAGGTCTTATTTTTGGGAAAACATGGAAGATAATACAGGGCAATGTGTTATTAAAAGTTCTTTTGCATTTTATGAGATCATCAACATATTATATTTTTAAAAAGTGGAATTGCAAATATTTTTAAATTAGGACATAGATTTTTTTTTAAGTTCTTCATCACATCCCTCTGAAGTTTTACTAAAGTTATATTTTGTCATTTTGGCAGTCGTGTTGAATTAAAAAGATTGTGTGAAATCTTCACCAGGATGTTTGCTGATCCTCATAGCAAGGTATGCATTTCCATTTTATTATTTATGATGATTTATTAAGCATTGTATAGATTAAAACTCTAAAAGCTTTCATTGGAGTTGCTTCACTCACAAAGTTAAAAGATAAGGACCATGGATTTCAAGTATTGCTGTTCTTCTAAAATTACACAAGTCCATGGTTCCTAAATTTAATTAATTTAATTTAATTTATTAGATTTATAGGCCGCCCAATCCGGGGGACTCCGGGCGGCTTACACAGAACAAGAAAGGAAAACAAACAAAATAAAATAAAAATGAAGATTAAAATTCTCCAACACGCATACATTCAAGTTGGGGCTGGACCCCACATAATAAGGTCAACAGCCCCAGGCCTGCCGGAACAGCCAGGTTTTAACAGCTTTTCTGAAGGCCATGAGGGTGGGCGAGGTCCGGACCTCTGGGGGTAGCTGATTCCACAGGGTCAGAGCGGCCACAGAGAAGGCCTCCTCCGAGGCCCCACCAGCTGACACTGTCCGGCTGATGGCGTCCTAAGGAGGGATCTTATCGGCCGTTAGGAGGTATGCGGCAGTAGGCGGTCTTGCAAATACGTTGGTCCTGAGCCATGTAGGGCTTTAAAGGTAATGACCAACACCTTGAATTGCGTGCGGAGACCAATTGGCAGCCAGTGGAGCTCGCGGAGGATAGGTGTAATATGGGTGTATCTCGGTACACCCAATATCGCTCGCGCGGCTGCATTCTGGACTAGCTGTAGTCTCCGAACGCTTTTCAGGGGTAGTCCCATGTAGAGAGCATTGCAATAATCCAGCCTTGAGGTGACAAGGGTATGAATGACTGTTTGAAGTGCACCCTGAACCAAGTCAGGCCGCAATTGATGCACCAGGTGAACCTGGGCCAAGGCCCCCCTGGTCACAGCCGACAAGTGGTGTTCCAGTGTCAGCTGTGGATCCAGGAAGACCCCCAAATTGCGGGGCCTCTCTGAGGGTTGTAAGTTTTCACCTCCCAGGATCAAGGATGGACTGTCTGAACTGTCCTTTGGAGGCAGTATCCACAGCCACTCTTGTCGGGATTGAGTACAAGTTTGTTTACCCCCATCCAGATCCTGACAGCTTCCAGGCATCGGCACATCACGTCTGCCACTACACTGAGTTGGCACGGGGCAGATAGGTACAGTTGCGTATCATCTGCGTATTGATGGTATTTTATCCCGTGCCGTCGTATGATCTCACCCAGCGGTTTCATGTAGATGTTAAATAGAAGGGGGGACACGACCGAACCCTGCGGCACCCCACAATTGAGGGGCCTAGGGGTCGACCTCTGTCCCCCGACCAACACCGACTGCAACCTACCGGAGAGGTAGGAGGAGAACCACCATAGAACGGTGCCTCTCACTCCCACCTCCTCCAGACATCGCAGAAGGATACCATGGTTGATGGTATCGAAAGCCGCTGAGAGGTCAAGAAGCACCAGGATAGAGGAGTGCCCTCTATCCCTAGCCCACCAGAGATCATCGGTCAGAGCGACCAAAGCGGTTTCTGTGCTGTACCCAGGCCTGAAACCAGACTGAAAGGAATCCAGATAATCCGCTGAGTGATTTTGTCCGACAGAAACTGAACAAATTCCTAGCTCTTCCCTGCAGGGGTTCCCCCACCCCCTCACTTTCAGGAGGGAGCGGGTCACCCTGAGCAGGGTGGCTGGGCAAGATTCCGCGGACGCAATAAGAGTGGAAAAATGAGTGCATTTTGCCGCCCGTATCGCCACTAAATAAGTCCTAATAAACACTCTTAGTAGTGTTCGATCAGATTCAGAGTTACTAGACCTCCAACATCGCTCTAGGCGTCTCTTGTGGTGCTTCATCTCCCGGAGTTCCTCGGTAAACCAAGGTGCCCTCCTGGATCCACTGCCGCGGAGAGGCCTCAAAGGCACAATCCGATCTAGTGCCTCAGTCACCGCAGCATTCCAAGCAGCGACTAAGGATTCGGGTTGCGGGCAAGGGAGTCAGGTATCTCTCCAATCTCCCTCTGAAATCCCATCAGGTCCATCAGGTGCCTGGGGCGGAACCACTTAATCGGCTCCACCTCTCTGCAGTGGGGGAGTAGTGTCCTGAAATCAAGCCTCAGCGAGGAGTGATCTGACCATGACAAGGGTGAGATCTCTATTCCCCTTAATTCCAGATCACGTCTCCACTGCCCCGAGAGAAATACGAGATCGAGTGTGTGTCCCGCTCTATGAGTTGGGCCCTGAACTATTTGGTCAAGTCCATGGTTGTCATGGAGACCATGAACTCCTGCGCTCCATCAGAGTGTTCGCCAAGAGACAGCCAGGTTTCAGTTATACATGCCAGGTCTTCCCCCTTGTCTAATATCAAGTCCCGGATGAGGGGAGCCTTATTCACAACAGACCTGGCACTTAGCAACAGCAACCTGAGACCAGGACCTGAACTCCTCTGCCACCAGGTTCTTGAGGTGAACCTGAAGGGCTGGAACAAGGAATCGCTGTGATGGAGCGAGTCCTTCTTCCCTGGTAATAGCTAGCCCTACGGCTCCCGTCATATCTGCCCCTCTCAGTCATGACCGAAATGCTCCGACCCTCTTCCCCACCCGTAGACCCCCCCTCTCCCATGGCCCCCATTCTTCCCGGCAGGCCACACACAGCATTCACTCTAGGGCGAGGGGCGGATCCGGGCCCCCAACCACTTCTGCTTCTGCACTCAGTGGAGGGGGCTCCAGGTCGCACCCCCAGTCCCATCGCTTTCACTCAACAGGCATTTCCACACAAGCACACCCCACGATAATCGTTAAAATACAAACAATAAAAATAATTAACTAATTAATTTAAAAGTGGGCGCATTCATTCTCACAATCGTACTATCATACACTCAACACACAAGTTAAAAAACGCAGATTCTTAGGTCAGCGAAAATTGGGGGGGGAGGAAAACTCCTCTTCCCCCCACGCAGTCTGGGAAAAGGTGGTAAAGTCTGAAGGGACTGAAAAGGCTGGTGCTGGTTGAAAGGAGCAAGTTCCCAGTCTCTTCGACCCTGTCCTCCCGGGGCGACAACAAAAGAAGGGCGCACGCTGATCGGAACGACCAGTGGCAACGATGTCCAAAACCAACACCACAGTGAAGAAGAAGGGGGGAGGGAGGGAGAGCTGTATCCAAGATGGAATGGCAGCGGCAGAAAGGCCAGCCGCCCAGCTCCAGGTCACACCAATGCAGGCTTCTCCTGCTCCAAGGCTCGACGTGCAGCAGGGCGGCACAACGGCATGACCCAGCGCCCCCCCACGAAGCGGCAAAGCCGGGACAGCTGCTATGGGACGGCGGTCGCGGTGGCCGGGTGGGCGAAACAGCGGCAAGTTGGCTGCCTCCTAAGACAACAGGGGCAGGTCGACGGCTAAAGCGAATGAAACAGCAGTCGGCAAGTCGGCGGTCTCCTCCAAGCAGCAGGCCAGACCGCGGCGGCTCAAACAAACAGAGCAGCGGCCATGGCGGATGGAGCAGGCGACTGGAGCAGGCGGGGCGGCGGCAGGTTGGCAGCCGCCCCAAGGCAGCAGGGCCAGCTACGATGACCAAAACAGACCAAAGCAGATGGAACGGTGGCTGGAGACAGATGGAACAGCGACAGATGGGACAGCGATGAACCGGTGGTCCCACCGACACGACAGAGCCAGGTCAGCACCCCAAATGGCAGTCACGATGATTAAAGCCGGTAAGATGGGGACCGGAGCTGGTGGGATAGTTGCAGGATCGGTAGCGTTTTCTGCGAACAGCTCTTCCAGAAGCAATATTGTCCTCCATGAGCTGCCTCACCGAATCCCCTCTATTTTGTTCTTGCATTCTAATCCTTCTAGTTCAGTGCTCAGCCCTCAGCTCCATACCTTTTTAGGCATTTTTTTCCCCAGAAACCGGAGCGATAAAACTCAGGCAGTCATGTTCCTTGTGCATGCAAGAAAGGACCTCACCAGGTTTATATAATTCTTGCTCAATTGAGAATAATTTGCAGCATCTTGCAGTCATGTGGCTGTGATTTTTCTCCAACAATTTTTTTTTTGCAGGAGAATTTTTTTTAAAAATTTACTAAATGACTATAGTGACTCACTTTATAATCATTGCAAAATCAAATCAGATCACAGGGTGACTTATTTAACTACCACATGACTAAAATTCCAGACCCATTTGAAGTTGTTAAGTGAGGACTACCTATACATAGTGTGGAGTTTAGTGCTCTGATTTAATTCACATCCATTAAACTCTAATGTAGAATCCTCAAAAGGGCTAACAATTCAAGTTATCAGTAAGGTATAGGCAAATAATGTTTTCCTTTAAGTAGCAGTGACTTGAGACTCCAGAAAGCATTTTGTTAAATCATTACGATATGTATAAGGTGGGTTATTTCTGGTTTGCTCACAGATACAAAACATAGCTTCTCTCACCTTTGAATCATTTTGTTGTCTTTTTAGGCCTTCTTTATTCAATCCAGTTCTTCATTTCTTTTTTCTTCCCCCTTTTTTTAGAGTCTTCTAATTTCTTTTTAATATACAAAATGGATATTTTCTTTGTCTTTTGTCTTTGTGTAACATTGAGAATGAGGCATCTGCTGAAGAAAGAAACAAAAGAAACAGTATATTTTGGCCAAGCCAAGAAGAGAATCACTCCGTGAGTCTTTTTAGGGAGAATGCAGATATTAGTGGAACAATCAATAACTCCAAGCCCAATTATATGATAGTAGGTTTAGCAGAAGTCATAATATCAGTGTTGGGACATTTCAAGCTTTCTGTTCTCCTGCAACAAGCCAACTCCATTGGTTTGTGTACTTATCAAATAAACATTGCAAAAGGAGGGCCTTGTGTTAGTCTGTGGTAGCCACATTTTAGGAGGAATTTGGTAGCAAACACCTTTCTAACTAACAAATGTAGTAAAATGAGCTGTAACTGTGCACATGATGTTTGTTCTGACTTGGTTTTTGGTAACACAACACAACTATGCTGTTTGTAACTAAACATTACCTTAATTAGGAGTGCCAGCAACCCCAGCAAAGTCTCTCCCTCACACAGCAGTCTAATGAAGTCTCTAAGTGCCTGGGGAAAGCGAAGCTCACTCCCTTTCCCCCTGAAATGACTCCAATGCACCAGGAGTCTCTCTCTCTCTGTCTCACCACACCTGTAACGGAAGTCCTGGAAGGTGTGCTATCTCTTTTCCCAGCAGCGGAGACACACACACACAAAATTAGATATTCCTTTTTCCACATATCAATATATTCCCACTTTTCAGATTTAGAGAAAAATAGAGGCTGTTAAGAGCAGGATTAAACAAACAGCCTCGTTGTAGTCTTTTTTGCTTCACTGCCCAGCTAATTGGGGAGTAATATTAATTATTTGATCCATATTTCCTAGCCTCTGGGGAGAAAATATTAAATTCTAAATAAAAACTAGATAAACATTAGATTTTGGAAATTGAATAAATTATATTTACTAATGGCTCTGTTTTCATTTAAGGACTTATAGCCATTTTTTCTTTCAGATAAAGGTTTGCCTCAGAGGAAACATTGTAAGCCTCCATTGCAAGCCACCCAGAGTTGCTACAACAATGAGATGGATTGCATATTAAAACAAACAAAGAAAAAACTTCATGAAATTAAAAAAAACTGTTTTTATAATAATCTATTATTATTCCATGACAAGAAGCTTCAATTATCTTAGATTCCAAAATATTTCAAATAATATAATCACCTATCTTTGTCCCCCTATGAATTTCAGTGGCTTGGTCAGATTTTAGTAATTCCACTGTTAATTTGAGCATCCTAACATTCTTTTTTCAGAATATCTGGGAGAAGTCAGAGTTGTGCTTTATATTAGTGGCTGTTCAAAGTTACAATGTCATTGAAAACAGTGACTTATGACCAGTTTTCACATTTAAAATCATTGCAACATCTCCATGGCCGCATAATCAAAATTCAGGTGCTTGGCAGTTGGTATGTATTATGATTGTTGCTGTGTCCCACAGTCATATGTCATAATTATAACCACCTGATCCAGCTTTCAAGAAGCAAAATCAATGGGAGAAATTATATTCCCTTAACAACTGTATCTTTCACTTAACAAGCAGAGTGATTTACTTAACAATTGTGATGGGCTCGGCTGTGATCATAAATCAAGTCTACCTGTATCCAGCCCAATCTACCATATTTTTCAGAGTATAAGATGCTCCGAATATAAGATGCACCTAGCTTTTGGGGAGGAAAACAAGGGGGAAAAAATCTGCCTCTGCCTCCCAGCAATTTGCCTCCTTGCAACAAACAGCAAACAGTACAGACATATACACTGTGATGTTACATTTCAGACTATACTTCTATAGATCCTGTTAAAATTGATGTGGCTTTCTGGAAGTATAGTTATTCTCTGCTATTTAAAAGAAGATACAATAGCACTGGGCCTCTTCAGATCAAGCATTTATTTTAAAAATCTTTTTCATTTTGTTAAATTGTCTAGAACAGTGGTTCTCAACCTTCCCAATGCTGCGACCCTTTAATACAATTCCTCATGTTGTGGTGACCCCCAACCATAAAATTGGTGTCTCAGTTCCTAAGACCACCGAAAATATGTGTTTTCCGATGGTCTTAGGCGACCCCTGGGAAAGGGTTGTTCAACCCCCAAAGGGGTCCCGACCCACAGGTTGAGAACCACTGGTCTAGAACAATAATACATCAGTCTTTAAAAATAAGTAATAATTAGAACATTCTATAGGCATTTATAGCTATTGATTTACCTCCTTGCAGCAAACAGCCTGATTAGCACAAGAAAAAATAATCTGCCTCTGCCTCCCAGCAATTTGCCTGTGCAGCAAACAGCAAGTTTCACTTTCAATTTCCGCAGGGACCTCCCAATCAGTTTCAGGCTGCAGCAATTGCCATCGTCTATTGCAGCCTCCGCATTTCCCATGTTACCCCTTTGCTGCAAGGAGGTAAATTGCTGGGAGGTAGAGGCCAAAGGGTGGGGGCCAGTTGGTGGGTGGGGCTACATTTGGTATATGAGATGTACCCAGATTTTCACCCTCTTTTCATTTTGTCCTTAAGGACAATCAGAAGTTAACTAGCTTAATTACCCTATACCTCAATTATCCCTCACAATAAGTATAAGTATCAATGCTGCATTATGATATTTTGTCTTGCTAGTATTGTATTTATAAGAACTTTAACTTTATAAAAACTAATATACCTAGTATAGACTTGCTCATGATCTTTTTTACACTGTTTGATATTACAGTCAGAAATAATTTCCTAGGATAAGTAATCATTGTATCTGAATAATATATTGTTTTCCGATTTTTCCCTTAATATAGCTTCCTAATTTTTCACTTTAGGTTATTTCTTGTAACTACCTCAGTATGTCAGCATTCCAAGTATCATGTAGAATTAAATCAGAGTCCAAGGCAAAATGATCCTTAAAGTTCCAATTTAATAAAGCAGACATTTTAGCACATCTGTGTTAATCCCAATTCTGGAAATGACATCAGAATTCCACCCAGTTTAAAGTTCATGATCTTGTCCCCATACCCACAATCCATCACATGGTCCAATCTTCTTCCATGCTGGCATCCACACCCAGCTGCTTCCGGTCAGGTGTAAAAGTGCGGAGACAAAAGATGACCTTGGCTTCTAGAGAAGAATGAAAACAATACATTCCACAATCCTACGCCTGTCTATTCCCCCCTCCCATCAACTATACTAATGAAACAGCATAATGAAATAAGAGAAAGTGTGGCAGGCCAAAATTCTAAAAGGAATATAATTGCAGCCCCGACAGGCAGCCTCTCCTCAGAAGAAAAACGTTTCCTGAAAAGAGAATAACATAAAAGTTAACATTAAAAAAAAAATAACCACCTACTTCCCCACCTAGGGGACCCTTTGGCTATTGGGAAACATCTCGTGGAATTGTTCTACTAACTTTTCCACTTTTAAGTTCCAGCTTTTCACCCAAGTGGTTTCAGACAAAGGGTAACCCTTCCATTGCACTAAATACTGCAAGTGACCCCTATTCAAGTTTCGAGATTGAGTTTAATAAAATTTGTATGCCTCCCACTCCCATTGGGACTCTGGGTGCACCAGGCGAACCTGGGCGAAAGCCCCCATGGTCACAGCCGACAGATGGTGCTCTAACGTCAGCTGTGGGTCCAGGAGGACGCCCAAATTGTGGACCCTCTCTGAGGGGTGTATAATTTCACCCCCAGGCTAAGAGGTGGAATGTCTGGACTAACCTTGGGAGGCAACATCAATAGCCACTCGGTCTTGTCTGGATTTAGTGCAAGCTTGTTCGCTCCCATCCAGACCCTGACAGCCTCCAGGCACTTCCACTGCTTCGCTGAGTTGGCACAAGGTGGACAGATACAATTGAGTATCATCCGCATATTGATGATATTTAATCCCGTGCCGGCGTATGATCTCACCCAACGGCTTCATGTAGATGTTAAATAGGAGGGGGGACAGGACCGAACCCTGCGGCACCCCATATTTGAGGGGCCTAGGGGTCAACCTCTGTCCTCCAACCAACACCGACTGCGACCTGTCGGAGAAGAACCACCTTAAGACGGTGCCTCCCACTCCCACTTCCTGTAACCGTCGCAGAAGGATACCATGGTCAATGGTATTGAAGGCCGCTGAGAGGTCAAGGAGCACTAGGATAGAGGAATGTCCTCTATCCCTGGCCTGCCAGAGATCATCAATCAGTGCGACCAAAGCAGTTTCTGTGCCATAACCAGGCCTGAAACCCGACTGAAAGGGATCCAGATAATCTGCTTTATCTGGATCCCTTTCAGATAAGACCGAGTGGCTGTTGTGTTTTCCTCCCAAAAATTTGACCAACATACCATCACTCAGGCTGGGGGGACAAAATTTACACCCCTCAGAAAGGGCCCGCAACTTGGGAGTCCTCCTGGACCCACAGCTAACTTTTGACCACCATCTCTCAGCTGTGACCAGGGGGGCATTTGCCCAGGTTCGCCTGGTGCACCAGTTGCGGCCCTACCTGAATCGGGAGGTCCTCACAACAGTCACTCGAGCCCTTGTGATCTCTAGGCTGGAATACTGTAATGTGCTCTACATGGGGCTGCCCTTGAAGAGCATCCGAAGACTTCAGCTAGTCCAGAATGCGGCCGCGCGAGTGATCGTGGGCGCACCACGGTTCGCCCACATAACACCGATCCTCCGTGAGCTGCACTGGCTACCTGTTGGTCTCCGGGTGCACTTCAAGGTCCTACTCACCACCTATAAAGCGCTCCATGGTAGTGGATCTGGCTATTTGAGAGACCGCCTTCTGCCAATTACCTCCCTGCGTCCCATCAGATTGCATAGAGTTGGCCTCCTCCGTATTCCATCCGCCAGTCAGTGCCGACTGGCGACTACTCGGAGGAGAGCCTTCTCTGTTGTGGCTCCGACACTATGGAACAATCTCCCCGTGGAGATTCGTACCCTCACCACCGTCCAGGCCTTCCGCACAGCCCTCAAGAACTGGCTAGCCCGTCAGGCCTGGGGATAATCTTATTTTTGCCCCTCCCGAATGCTGAGTGAATGTTGAGTTTTACTGGTTAATTTATTTTTGTGCACCTTTCTTTTGTATTGTCCTACACTCCCCTTCCTTTGGATTGTAAGCCGCCCTGAGTCCCCTCAGGGAAAGGGCGGCCTATAAATGTCTAATAAATCCAAAAATCCAAATGCTTCATCCAAGGTCCGCCGGAGTTGAAAGGCCACCACCTTCTCAACAACCTTCCCTGCAAAAGGGAGGTTGGAGACTGGGCGATAGTTGTTTAAAATGGCTGGATCCAGGGATAGTTTCTTAAGGAGGGGTCTCACCACCGCATCCTTTAGAGGATGCGGGAAGGATCCCTCCAGAAGAGAGGTGTTAACAATCCTCTAGAGCCAGCCACGTGTCACCTCCCTGCTGGTCGAGACCAGCCAGGAGGGACACAGGTCCAGTAAACAGCTGGAGGCACTCACTGCTCCCATGGCCTTGTCCACTTCCTCAGGAGAGACAAGTTGAAACTTGCTCCATAAAATCTGATCAGGACCTTCCCCCGGCACCTCGGCTGGTACCGTCCAAGTGGAGTCCAGGTGCGTCCGGATCCAAGCGATTTTATCCGACAGAAACTGAACAAATTCCTCAACTCTACCCTGTAAGGGTTCGTCCACATCCCTCCTTTTCAGGAGGGAGCGGGCTATCCTAAACAGAGCGGCTAGGCGAGATTCTGCAGATGCAATAAGAGCAGAAAAATGCGCACATTTTGCCACCCATATCGCCACTAGATAAGTCCTAATAAAGGCTCTTAATTGTGTTCAGTCGGATTCGGAGTTACTAGCCCTTCAGCGTCGCTCTAGGTGTCTCTTTTAGCACTTCATCTCCCGGAGTTCTTCGGTGAACCAAGGAGCCCTCCTAGATCCACTGCCGTGGAGAGGCCGTAAAGGCGCAATCCAGTTTAGAGCCTCCGCCGCCGCTATATTCCAAGCAGCGACCAAGGACTCCTCCGGACTGTGGGCCAGAGAGTCAGGTATCTCACCAAGTGCTGTCTGAAATCCCATAGGGTCCATCAGGCACCTGGGGCGGAACCACCTAATCGGTTCCCCCTCCCTACAGTGAGGGATTGTTTTCCGAAAGTCGAGCCCCAGTAGGAAGTGATCTGGCCATGACAAGGGCAAGATCTAAATGCCTTCAAATCTAGATTACGTCTCCACTGCTCCAAGAAAAACACGAGGTCGAGCGTGTGCCCCGCTGAATGAGTCGGACTCTGAATTACCTGGGTCAAGTCCATGGCTGTCATGGAAGCCATGAACTCCTGTGCTCCATCAGATCGTTCACCGAGCGACAACAGGTTGAAATCCCCCAGCACTATAAGCCTGGGGAACTCAACCGCCAGCTCGGCTATTGACTCGAGGAGCACAGGCAGGGCTGTTGTACCGCTTTTGGGAGGTAGGTACATTAGCAATAAACCCATTTGACCCCCAAGGTCCAACTTCACCAGAAGGGTCTCACACCCGACAATCTCCAGAGCAGGGATCCTATGAGGAGCTAGGGACTCTCGGATGATGACTACCACTCCCCCACCCCTTTCTCTGGTGTTGTGGCTGATGTAGCACCTGAAACCCTTCTAGGCACATTTCAGTGTGGGGGACTCCTCCCTCCTGTCCCAGCCAGGTCTCAGTAATACATGCCCCCTTTTCTAATATTAGGTCCCGAATGAGGCGAGCTTTGTGAACCACAGACCTGGCATTTAGCAACAGCAGCCTGAGACCAGGGCCCTGACAACTCTCGCCATCTGGTCCTGGAATGGAGCTAACAGGGCCGAAAGGAGGGATCGCTGTGACGTAGCGAACCCTCCTTCCCCGGTAACGGCTAGCCATATAACTCCCATCAAACCTGCCTCTCCCAACTATGACCGGGATGCACCAGCCCATCCCCGCATCCATAGACCCCACTTCCCCTCCCGTAGCCTCCGTTCTCCCCGGCAGGCCATTCATATCATTCATTCTAGGACGAGAGGTAGGCCTGGACCTCCTACCACTTCTGCTTTGCACTCAGTGGGGGAGGCCCCAGGCTGCACTCTCAGTCCTCTCATGCATACCACAGTCACTCACTCATGCAATCCCCACTATAGTCAGTTTAAAAGAGTACAAAGATACAATAGGTAATATAAATTAATTAAAATTAAGTGGGCACAAGCATCAACAATCATACCATACACACTCCATCCATAAAATTGCGCAGGTCTTAAGTCCAGTCAAGTGGATTTGTGCAGATATGGAGGTGAGGATCAATGATAGTGAAGGAGGGAGAGCTCCTCTGCTCCTCTCCCTTCCTATAAGTCCAGAAAAAAGCCAAAGAAGGCCAAGGGCCCAGAGTCGATGATGGCTGGGATAGCTGCAGATGGAGGGGGGGCATAGGCGCCAGTTTAAGACAGGAGGCAAGTTCGTAGCCTCGTCCCCCCCGCTTCTCGTTGTTAGTCCAGAAGGGGCGCAGTCCGGAGAGGGCATAGTCGAAGCAGAGTGACGTATAAGCTCCGCAGTGGTAACAACTCAGAAAAGGAGGTCGCAGCAAGAGAGAAAAAAAGGGGGGGGAGACCTGGAAGAACTGTGGTGATAGCAAGGCTCAGCCTCCCAATCCCAGCCCACATAGCTACAGCGCCTCACCACCCTTCCTTGGGGCGGGGCGCAGACCACCACTCCACAATGTCCAGCCCAAGTCCAACAAATCCAACAGGTCCAGCAGTCCCAGTATGTCAAAAGGAAGACCTCTCTCCAATAGCACAGCTAAAGGGTGCCCTCCGTCTAAGCAGCGCTGTCGCCTATGGAACGCCGTCGCCACCGCCGTCAGCCAGCAAGGGGGTGTAAAATATACCAGAATGCCGTCCAGGGGCCGCCCGAACGCGACCTCCCCAGGCATTTGCACCCCGAATGCTGCTGCTGCCGCCACCACTGTGTGTAAAATGGCGCCACCGCCGCCAGTCCGTAGAGATATGGAGACGCTGTCCAGGGGCCGCCTGAGAACGGCCACTCCCGATAATCGTCTGCCAGGCTCGCCTCGTGGCTGGTCTTTCGTAAGGGATCCTCCTTTTCGAGAACCGGAGGCTCAATCCTGAGAATCTGGAAGTTTTCTGCTCCTTGCCAGCCCAAGTGTTCGGCTCGGGCAGCCATCTTCCATCTTGCACCTAGAGTCTACAATCTTTTCCACCTCAGATTGTGTTTCCCCTTCTATCTGGTTAGGAGAAGAGAAAGTTTGGGTGGATGCTAGACCCATTTATTGGTTTCAACAAGCTACAATGAAATTCTGGGTCAAATTTCCCTAGACTTCTGGATAGACTGAGTTGAACTGTAAATGGGTTAACTATCTTCACTATTGGGAATGAACCTTGAAATTCTGGACCAAATTCCTTGCTAGGCATTCCTAATCTTATGTATTTGGTAGACACAAAAACTTTGTCCCCAACATAAAAGGGGTTTTGGAGTGAGCGGTGTTTATCAGCTTGCTTCTTGTAGGCTTCTGCTGTATCTGCTAGAGCCTTCTTCCTATTCTCCCATCCTTTCTTTAACATGTCCATCCATTCATTCAAAGATATGGAGGAGGGAGGTTCTCTAGGCAGCTCAGGCATGAGAACAAATTTCATGCCACTGGTAATCTGGAAAGGAGTAAATCCAGTGCTGCTGTGAACTGCATTGTTGTACGCCACTTCAGCAAAGGGTAGCAAGTCTGACCAGTTGTCTTGCTGATAGTCCACAAAACACCGGATGTATTGTTCCACTACCGCATTGGTTCTCTCTGCTGCGTAGTTCATGCTGGGATGAACCTCTGAGCTCAGTTCTTGTGTGGACCCAATGGATCTCAGGACCTCTCTCCAGAACTTGGCTATGAACTGGACTCCACAGTCTGAAATGATCCTCTTGGGCAATCCGTGCAGGCGATAAATGTGTTTCACAAACATTTTCGCTAATTTCTTTGCGAACAGCAACTCTGAGCAAGCGATGAAATGCACCTGCCTGGAAACCAAGTCCATAACTTTCCAGATTACTCTGTTGCCACTGCTGTCTGGGAGTTGCACGATGAAGTCCATTGCGACCTCTTCCCATGGTCTGTTAGTGCTGGCCACTCGTAGCAGTCCAAGAGATTTCTCCAGCAGTGGTTTCATCATTGCGCAAGTAGCACAGCTTTTTATGTAATCTTCCACCTCTGATTCCATCTTTGGCCACCAAAATTGACGCCTGGCGAGGTGGAGCGTTTTTAGGAATCCAAAGTGACCTCCTAGTTACGCCTCATGGCTTCGCTGTAGAACTTCGAGCCTCAACCCCACGGGAACGTGCAGTTTGGATCCCTTCCAGACTAATCCATTTTCCATCGTTAGGATTGCCTGGTTGTTGTTGAGCCACTGGTCTGTTGGGAGCGCCAATTTCATAGCTGTCATCAGCTTATCCTGGCTTCCATTACTGTCATACTGCAGCTTTCTCGACAAAACATCCCCCAACAAGTTTTTGGGCACTTGTTGGACAGCTGGGTTTTTTGTCTCTGCTGCAGGTTCTGGGCTCCTGGTTTCAATCATCCCTGGCTGGCCCTTTTCCTCCACCGGTGGTAGTGGCTCAACCACCATCAACAATTTCCTACCACCGTCTTCCCACTTTATCATAGGCTTCCACTTGTCAAGCCATGCAAGCCCCAAGATTATTTTCTCTGGCATTTCTAGAGCCACAATGAATCTGAAAAGCTCGCAGTGGCGGCCCACTTGTAACTTCACCAGGTCAGTTACTAGCGTGGTTTGGGCCCCTCCAATTAGCGTTCCATCTGCCTGCTCAACCCGAATGGGACAGGCTAGAGATCTTTTGCTTATGCCTAGTTGCTTGACAATCAACATGCTGATTAAGCATCAAGCGCAACTGGTGCTCACAACTGCTTCAACTTTCCCCTCCAACCCCGTCTCAGGTACTTGGGGGTTGATTTGGAAGGCAAAGGGGCGGATGGGTGCATTCACCTTTGGGTCATCTTCAGCATTTTCCTCCTCCGAGGCCTCCCCCTTGGTAGGACTCTTTGTCACCATAAGTTGGGGGTCCTCTTCCAGAGGGTGTTTGCTCTTTTCTTCCTCCAAGCCCCCCCCCCTTGGTAGGACTCTTCTGTCAGCATTCCAAATATCATGCAGAATTAAATCAGAGTCAAAGGCAAAACTATGCTTAAAGTTCCAATTTAATAAGGCAGGCATATTGGCATCGTGCTATGGAATCCCAATTCTGGAAGTTACATCAGGATCCCACCCAGTTAAAAGTTCATGATCTTGTCCCCACACCCAGAGTCCATCACATGGTCCAATCTTATTCTTCCACGCTAGCACCTACGCTCAACTGCTTCTAATCAAGTGCAAAGGTTTAGGAGACAAAAGATGACCTTCAGCTTCCAGAAAGGAATTTTTTACTTTGAAAACAACACATTCTACCCCTTGCTAACACCCCCCCCCCTTAATTAGAGTGTGGCAGGCCAAAGATTGTTAAAGGAACCGCTGCAGGCCTGACAGGTGGCCTCTCTTCAAAAGAGAAACAGTTTCTGGAAAAGAAAATTAAAGAAAGGTTACTATATATACCTAACCACCTCTTCCTCCCCCAGGGGGACCCTTTGGCTTATCAGGGAACTTCTCATGGAATTGTTTCTCTAATTTATCTGCTTTTAAATCCCAATTTTTCACCCATGTAGCTTCAGTACCCCTTCCAACGCACCAAATATTGTAAGCGACCTCTATACATCCTGGAATCTAAGATTTTTTTCACTTCATAATGTGCTTCCCCTTCTACCACAACAGGAGGAGGGGGAGCTTGGGTAGATGGCCTTATACTAGACCCCATTACAGGTTTTAACAAGCTACAGTGGAATACTGGGTAAATTTTCCCTAGAATTCTGGGTAGGCTGAGTCTAACTGTAACTGGGTTAATTATCTTTTCTATTGGGAAAGGACCTAGGAATTTTGGACCCAATTTCTTGCTAGGCGTCCTCAATCTTATGTATTTTGTAGATACAAAAATGTTGTCCCCCACCCTAAAGGGGGGTTGGAAGGAATGATGTTTATCAGCTTGCTTCTTGTAGGCTTCTGCCGCATCGTTTAGAGCCTTCTTCGTATTTTCCCATCCCTTCTTTAGTGTGTCCATCCATTCATTCAGAGACATGGAGGAGAGAGGTTCTTTAGGCAGCTCAGGCATGAGAAAGAACTCCATGCCACTGCTAATCTGGAATGGAGTTAAACCGGTACTGGTGTGGACCGCATTGTTGTATGCCACTTCAGCAAAGAGTAGTAAGTCTGACCAGTTGTCTTGCTAATAGTCCACATAACATCGGAGGTATTGTTCCACCATTGCATTGGTCCTCTCTGCTGCACCATTTGTGCTGGGATGAAATGCTGAGCTGAGCCCCTATGTGGACCCAATTGAGGAACTCTCTCTAGAACTTGGTGGTGAATTGAACTTCGCGATCTGAAATGACCCTTTTTGGCACCCCGTGCAGGTGGTAAATGTGTTTCACAAACATTTTCGATAATTTATTTGCGGATGGCAACCCTGAGCAAACGATGAAATGCCCTTGCTTGGAAAACAAATCAATAACTGTCCAGATTACTCTTATTACCGCCGCTGTCTGGAAGCTCGACGATGAAATCCATGGTGATCTCTTCCCATGGTCGGCTGGGGCTGGCCACTCGTTGTAGTAGTCCAGGGGGCTTTCCCGGCCGGGTTTTCATTGTGGCACAAATAGCACAGCTTTTGACATAATCTTCCACCTCCGATTTCATCTTTGGCCACCAAAATTGACGTCTGGTGATGTGGAGCGTTTTTAGGAATCCGAAGTGGCCTCCTAGTTTCGCATCATGACTCCACTGTAGCACTTGCAGCCTCATCCCTGCAGGAACATACAGCTTGGGCCCCTTCCAGGCTAAGCCATCTCTCACCGTTAGGATGTCGTTGTTGTTGAACCACGGGTCCGTCTGGAGAGCTGCTTTCAGCTCGGTCGTCAGCTTATCTTGGCTTCGAGTGGTGACTTGAGCTGCTTTTTGGTGAGAGGGAGATATGATGGGGTGGATGACTTCTTCCTTCTTACTGTCATATTGTGGTTTTCTCAACAGAGCATCTGCTAACAAGTTACTTCCTGCTGGGATGTGTTTAATTTCGAATTTGAATCTTTGGAAGTATTGTGCCCAGCTTAGGGGATAACCTCCGATGTGCTAAAAGAGCTTCAAGGTTTTTATGATCAGTGAATGGTATGTCCTCTCCTTCTAGGAGATGTCTCCAGGTGAGCGTGATCCACCTGATTGCAAATGCCTCTTTCTCCCAAATGGGCCACCTTCTTTCAGTATGGGTGAGTTTCTTGGAGATATAAGCACAAGGCAATAGGTGGCCTTCTTTACTGTTTTGCAGTAGTACTGCAGCTATTGCTACATCACTGGCATCCATCTGGATTATAAATGGTCGTTCAGTTCAGTTCAGTTCAGTTTATTAAATTTCTATGCTGCCCTTTTCCCCCGAAGGGGACTCAGGGCGGCTCACAACCCGAACCGGGGAGGGGGATACAGACAAAAGATTTAAAAAACAACAACATAACAATATATAATTTAAAACTCACAACAGTCATACCATTCGAGACGGGGGCAACGGCTCTTTAGCCCCAGGCCTGTCGGAACAACCAGGTTTTAAGGGCTTTGCGGAAGGCCTGGAGGGTGGTGAGGGTTCGAATCTCCACGGGGAGTTCGTTCCAGAGGGTCGGAGCAGCCACAGAGAAGGCTCTCCTCCGGGTAGTCGCCAGTCGACACTGGCCGGCAGATGGGATTCGGAGGAGGCCTAATCTGTGGGATCTGATCAGTCTAGTGGAGGTAATTGGCAGCAGGCGGTCTCTCAAGTACCCAGGTCCAATACCATGAAGGGCTTTATAAGTAACGACTAGCGCCTTGAAGCGTATCCGGAGACCAATAGGCAGCCAGTGCAGCTCGCGGAGGATAGGTGTTACGTGGGTGAACCGAGGTACACCCACGATTGCTCGCGTGGCTGCATTCTGGACAAGCTGAAGTCTCAGAATACTCTTCAAGGGCTGCCCCATGTAGAGCACGTTGCAGTAGTTCAGTCTAGAGGTCACAAGGGCACGAGTGACTGTAGTGAGGGCCTCCCGGTTCAGGTAGGGACGCAACTGGTGCACCATGCGAACCTGGGCAAATGCCCCCCTGGTCACAGCCGACAAGTGGTGTTCAAGAGTCAGCTGTGGGCCCAGGAGGACTCCCAAGTTGCGAACCCTGTCTGAGGGGCGTACTGTTTGACCCCCCAGCCTGAGAGATGGAACACTTGGCCAATTAGTAGGAGGGAAACACAACAGCCACTCGGTCTTATCTGGATTGAGTACAAGCTTGTTAAGCCCCATCCAGTCCCTAACAGCTTCGAGGCA
This sequence comes from Thamnophis sirtalis, assembly GCF_051295495.1. NCBI lineage: Eukaryota > Metazoa > Chordata > Lepidosauria > Squamata > Natricidae > Thamnophis > Thamnophis sirtalis. Next base: position 60,811,164 of record NW_028261384.1, on the reverse strand, counting down.
CTGGCACATCACGTCAATCGCTTCATTGAGTTTGCACGGGGCGGACAGATACAGCTGCGTATCGTCCGCATACTGATGGTATTTTATCCCGTGCCGTCGAATGATCTCACCCAGCGGCTTCATGTAGATATTAAACAGGAGGGGTGACAGGACCGAACCCTGCGGCACCCCATAATTCAGGGGCCTAGGGGTCGATCTCTGCCCTCCAACTAACACCGACTGTGACCTGTCCGAGAGGTAAGAGGAGAACCACCGTAGGACAGTGCCTCCCACCCCCACCTCCCGCAGTCGTCGCAGAAGGATACCATGGTCGATGGTATCGAAGGCCGCTGAGAGGTCAAGGAGCACTAGTACGGAGGCATGACCTCCATCCCTGGCTCTCCAGAGATCATCGATCAATGCGACCAAAGCGGTTTCCGTGCTGTAGCCAGGCCTAAATCCCGACTGGAAGGGATCTAGATAATCTGTTTCCTCCAAGGACCGCCGGAGTTGAAAGGCTACCAACGTTCTGGGTTGGGATGCTGCAATATGGGCTCTTGGGCAAAGAGCCGTTTCAATTTCTCAAAAACTTTTTGACAGTCCATTGTCCACTTTAGTGGTTGGTTTGCTTTTGGCTTTGTTGGGGAAGGATCCGTCTTTAGTAGCTCAGTTAATGGTAGGGCAATTTCAGCGAAAGTCGGGATGAACCGCCTATAAAAATTCGCAAATCCAAGAAAGCTTTGTAATTGTTTGAGAGTATTTGGAGGTTTCCAATCCAACACTGCTTTTACTTTTCCTGGATCCATTTCTACTCCTTCGTTGGAGATACGATACCCCAGGTAATCTAGCGAGGTCTTGTGGAACTACACTTTGACAATTTTGTGTACAGCTTGGCAGCTAGAAGTTTTTTCAGAACTTGACGCACCAGTTTCTTCTAGGGTCTCAGAGAAAATCAAGATGTCATCCAAATAAATGAGTACTCCGCGGTACAGGTAGTCATGTAGCACCTCATTTATGTACTGCATGAAGACTGAGGGTGCTCCTTGTAGTCCAAAAGGCATGACTTTGTACTGGAAGCTTTCCAGGGCAGTGTTAAATGCGGTTTTCCAGTCATTCCCTTTTTGGATTCGTACGTGGTAATATGTCTCTCTCAAATCCAGCTTGGTGAAGATTTTGCCTTTAGCCAAGTGGTTCAACATATCCTTCATGAGGGGGAAGGGATGTGTTTTTTTCGCATACTGCATTCAAGGCTCGCATATCTACACAGAGGCGAACTCCGCCATCTTTGTTTTCTCTGAAGAGCACTGGGGCTGCTACTTTCGACTTTTCTGGTTCAATAAAACCCCTTTTTAAAATGGTGTCGATGTACTTCCTCAATTCAGTCATCTCCTTGGGAGTCATAGAGTACATTTTTTGTTTTGGTAAGGTTACCCCGGGTTTGAAGTCTATCGCACAATATGTGGGGCAGTGAGGTGGAAGGTAGTTTCCGTCTTCCTCACTGAACACACCCGCCAAATCCCAGTAGACCTTTGGTACTCATTGGATCCCCAGAGGTTTGGTGTCTGCTGTGGGGACTGCAGGTTCTGGATGGTTTGGGCTGTTGGTTCTAATTGTTCCTGGGTGGCCTTTAGGCTCCACGGTTGGTAACGGCCCAAAATCAATGATCAATTTTCTAACACCGTCCTCCCACTTTATAGTAGGTGCCCACTTGTCCAGCCATGCAAGTCCCAAGATAATTGACTCCTACATTTTAGGAGCTACAATGAATCTGAGGAACTCATAGTGGCGGCCTATCTTCAACTTTACTAATTCAGTGATCTTTGTGGCTGGAGCACCCCCAAATAGGGTTCCATCTACTTGCTCAAACCAAATAGGGTGGGTTAGGGGTCTTGCGCGTATACCTAGCTGCTCCAATATTGACATGCTGATTAAGCATCTGGTGCAGCTGGTGTCTATGATCGCCCCAACTTCCCCTTCTACCCCCGTTCTGGGCACTTGGAGTTTGGATTTTATTGTAAAGGAGGGAATAGGTGCACTCACCATTGGGTCGTCTTCGACATTTTCATCATCCTCCTCCGAGGCGCCAGGGGCTTCTTCAATAGCAGGGCTCTCCGCCTCCATTGGCTGCTGTAGTAAACTGCTCTTTTCTGGTGGCTTTCTGGGTTTTTTTCTTCATTGCGCTGGCAGGTGGTTGGCGCTGTTGTGGAACAGGAGCTGGAGCCAGGCACTCTGTTGCTCTGTTCCCCATCTGACCGAATCGGTAACACTTTATAAAGGCCCCACAAAGGGTTGGTGGAGGCCTTTCAGTTCGCTGCCTCTGCGTATGTTGGGAGAATTGGTATAATGTCAGCGTTCCAAATATCATGCAGAATTAAATCAGAGTCAAAGGCAAAACTATGCTTAAAGTTCCTATTTAATAAGGCAGGCATATTGGCATCGTGCTATGGAATCCCAATTCTGGAAGTTGCATCAGGATCCCACCCAGTTAAAAGTTCATGATCTTGTTCCCACACCCACAGTCCATCACATGGTCCAATCTTCTTCTTCCACGCTAGCACCTACACCCAACTGCTTCCGATCAGGTGCAAAGGTTTAGGAGACAAAAGATGACCTTGAGCTTCTAGAAAGGATTTTTTTATTTTGAAAACAACACATTCTACCTCTTGCTAATTCCCCCCTGCCTTAATGAGAGTGTGGCAGGCCAAAGATTCTTAAAGGAACCGCAGCAGGCCTGACATCTTCGTCACCTTAAGTTGGGGATCTTCTTCCAGAGGTTGTTGACCCTTTTCCTTCTCCAAGGCTTCCCCCTTGGTAGGACTCTTTGTCACCTAAGTTGGGGATCCTCTTCTAGAGGTTGTGGGTCCAGATGACTCTTTTGTGGTGGCATCTGGGGCCTTCTCTACCGCCATGGTGTTTGGTGCGCACGTTTGTGGCATTGGGCTGGAGCCAAGCACTTTGACGCTTTGTGGCCAAGTTGACAGCAAAGATGGCATTTTATTGGCCCTCACGAGGAAAGGAACCTAGTTACATCTCTAAACTTAGGAATTGCCTCATCAAATTTTTCTACCGTCCATTCTGTAGCTCGCCCCTTGGTAATCCCTTCTTCCATTGTTGAGAATCTTTCTCTGTAGGAAGGTTGGGTAAGAACCTGTTGGGGCATTGCAGGGGAGACTGGAACTGGTGGGGAGGTCAATCCCTCAGTTGGCCACTGCCCAGTTGTCTGCCATGGTGCCATCTGCTGAGGAAGGTCAGGTACCAATTGGAATCCCTTCCATCCATGACCTGGGATTAAGACCCATCCCGAGGGTGCCTGATTCACAGGTTGCAGTTCAACCAATGATGGCTGGTTAGAGGGGTTTATGTGCCAAAGGTCCCTCTGCTGGCTTGGAGGACTTTCCCATGTTGATGGCCCAGGAGGTGCCCATTGGCATCTTAACCATCCATACTCGGGGAAGAAAATCCAATTTGGTGCTTCATCCACTAGCTGCAGCCCAATTTCTGGTGGCTGGCAAGTGAAAGATGCTGGCCAAATCCCTTCTTGCTGGCTGGGTTGAAAACCCCATCTTGATAGGGATTCTGTCTTCAACTCAGTTGCAGAGTATTGGCTCATTTCAATCCCCCCCGTTTGGAAGGAGTCAAAATCTCCACTCCAGGGTTTTTTCCAAGCCTTGGCCGCGGGGAAGAAGGGGGGTATGCACTCACATTTAGTTGTCCGGAATGGTTCTGGAAGATCGGAGACAACTGCGTGAGGGTGGCTGGGATCTCCATTTATCAGATCATCTGGTCATCCTTTAATTGCGTTGAGAATAAGTTTCCTCATTTCCCTTCTTTCCAACCCCCACAGGCTGGGATTCTTACCAGTGGCAATAAATTTTAAAAGAGAAATTCCTTCACCTTTGAAGATTTGAAGAGAAGCGTCTCATCTCAGCTTCTTATCTCAAAAGGCTTACACATAATTGTTCGCTGATATTTTACGCTGACCGGGTGGCTCAGCATTCGGAAAACAGTAACCCTCACCACCACCACCCCCATGAGGGAGGGGGTCCTGATGATTTATTTTGAAGAAAGAATTGGGATAATGTCAGCGTTCCAAGTATCATGTAGAATTAAATCAGAGTCCAGGCAAAACGATCCTTAAAGTTCCAATTTAATAAAGCAGACATCTTAGCACATCTGTGTTAATCCCAAATCTGGAAAAGACATCAGAATTCCACCCAGTTAAAATTTAATGATCTTGTCCCCACACTCACAATCCATCACATGGTCCAATCTTCTTCTTCCATGCTGGCATCCACACCCAGCTGCTTCTGGTCAGGTGTAAAAGTGCGGAGACAAAAGATGACTTTGACTTCTAGAAAAGAATTAAAACAATACATTCCACAATCCTACGCCTGTCTATTCCCCCCTCCCATCACCTATACTAATGAAACAGCATAATGAAATAAGAGAAAGTGTGGCAGGCCAAAATTCTAAAAGGAATATAATTGCAGGCCTGACACAGTATATGAAAACTGTAATACAATTAAATTTGATGTACCAATTTTAGAAAAATGGTCAATAAATTGATATTTAAACCTATGGAAACTCTTTCTCTACTCATACCGAGAAGGGTAGTGGATATATTATATCAAGGGAAAAGACTTTACATTCAAGCAGTTATAAATCTTACTTGCAAGATTTTATTTTTTAATATTTTAGATGTTACTTGCTGTACAAATGAAGGAAAAATGAAGAATTAAAGAGGAAATAAAGTACAAGTTTTATGGAGTGATTCTAATCTTCTTATGTGTAGTGTAGAATAAATGTAGGATAAAATTGAATCAACACAATGGTTTCTGCAAGAAATACTCCCATCTCCACCCTGCTTCAGATAACTAGCATTTTCAATTTGCTCCTACTTTTTCTGCTAATAAATATTTGAATAACAGTTGACATCAATATTGCTGAATTTTAATACTTGATGTATCTGATTTAATTCACTGGAAAATGTTCTGCATCTTTTAGTGTAAATTCTAAATTTTTTGATTATTCTACTTACGAATGCATTTTAACTTCTGCAAGCTTTCCTATATTTGCTAAAAATTTAAGTCATAGATGTGTACCTTTAATTTAATTTGATGTGTTTATATCATTTTAGAATTTTTTATGTCCTTTGGCTGTGTTTGAGGATGTTTATTGACTTAATTGTCTAATGGCACTTTGTTTTAAGAGCCCAAAGGGCTCAGTAAAATATTTAAGCTTATATAGATAAGGTAGATATAGATATTTCAGATAAGTAGCTAAAATTCTGTTACTTGAACATCATCAGATTGTTCAAACCTGTAAATATTTCAAAAAAGTTATTTTCTGCCATAGTAGAAAATAATAGACTTCAGTTCTATTGTGTTTGTATCTATACCCCAAAATATGCACATTTACTTAAGATATTAAAATTTTAATAGATATGTACAGATTACAGTTGTTTAATTTAACTAAAGTTTGATGCTTAAATTAATGCACTTTTAAAATTGCTCATAAAAAAGCACTTTCTTCCAATGATTTCATCTTGAAAGAGAAAAATGGGGAAGAAGACAGAAGATAGATTGTTATTTATATGGTATTTAGGAATTTGATTCCAAAGATATTAATATTTTAAAATATATAAATCGTTATATCATAATTTTCTCATACAGGAACTATGCAGATGGCAACTAATTTGTGTGTTTTATCTCCCACCCCTCCCACCCCCTTTTTTTCTTTTTGCATGCTGTCCCCTGTGTTGGAACTCTCTATAGAGAGTAAGTTGATTCAATATTCGTTAGAGCCCTGACTTTGTTGCATGACGGATACTAATCTTTCTCCTTTCTATTTTATACTTATAAAAACATTTGTAGAATGTAGTTTTTGCACTTTATAAATTCCTGCAGCTATACAAACTATTCTGAAATGCTTTTGTATACAAATTAACTTGCCTTTTGTTTTTCTACTGCTATTGTGTATTGTGATGAGTGGCGCATCTTAATTTCATATCATCAAAGGAAATATATTAAAAAGATCTAAAACATTTTTCTCCAGAGTCCAATTGCAGATTAATATACAGATTTGTTTATAGGAATACACAAATATATCAGAAGTGGTATTCAGCAGGTTCTGGCCAGTTCTGGAGAACTGGTAGCAGAAATTTTGAGTAGTTCAGAGAACCAGTAAATACCACCCCTGACTGGCCTTGGCCCCATCTATTCTCTGCCTCCCAAGTCCCAGCTGATCTGGAAGAAATGGGGATTTTGCAGTAACCTCCCCCTGGAGTGCAGTGGGAATGGAGATTTTAAAGTATCCTTCCCCTGCCACTCCCACAGAACCAGTAGTAAAAAAAATTGAATCCCACCACTGATATACATGCATCAATACATACATACACACACACACACCACACACACACACACAGACACAGACATTTTCTGTCTGTATACACTGTATATATGGATTTTTACACATACAAACACACATGCTTTTAGCTATTCCATATCTTGATTGTTTTTATTATATTTTTGCAAAATGCTATGAAAATATGCAATACTAAGCAGGGTCATTCATGTCAAGTGGTCTGGGGTTTCCAGGTTGACCATCACAGATTTTGATGAAATTTGGTGTGAACATGCACAGACATCCCCAATGAACATTGGATAAATGTTATGTTTGCCGATGCGATACTTGCAGAGATCCCATATCGCAGCCTTCGACAGTATGATTGTGAGATTTCAGCAACTTTGAGACATAATATCTCCGGCAATATTACGTTGAGAGAATAAAACTTGGCCATCTTGTACAACTTGTTGTCTTCTATTAAACAAAATAAAAAACCATTCTCATGAGCGATCTCCATCAAGTTAATTTGGAGCAAAGTTGACCAAAAATGACTGCGAAAAAGGGTAAAGTTTGGCTTCTTCTTTCAAAATACGTTTATTTCCATTTCCATTTCATTTCATACAGTCACATGTATACTGTGCATGACCGGGGCATATAACATTGAATAATAAACACAGCCCTCGCTTTCATAGACCCTACCCCCCAAAATACAAACCCAATATGCCACCTTGACCCACCATACACCCTCTTTCACCCCCTCCAACTTACATTCTTCCTTCCAACATTCCCCTCTACTACCTACTTCCCCTCCCCCTCTGTCGCTCCTCTCTCCCAATACATTCCCTCCCTTCCTTCTCCTCCTGCCTCCAATCCTCTCTCCCACCCTCGCTACCCCTCTTTCTTCTTTCACTCTACTCCTCCCTTCGGTGTATTTCTATTGTCTATCAATATATTCAGCTTGTCCTATCTTTACACTACCATTAAAAAGCCACAGTATACAAGTGCAATCATGTGCTTTGAGATCTAAGACATATTATATTTCCCCCCTCCCCCTAAAACCCCACCTCCCTTCCCTCCCCCCGACTTCCCAGAGCCCGTACACGGTATAGCTTTTTAACAAACACAGTCTAAGGTATCTTAAAAACAAAGCAGAAGAAAAGGATCGAAAAGATCTCTGCGTTGAACTCAGCTTCTTACTGTTACCCAAACTTTAAACAGTTTAAGTTATTACTAATCTTAAGCATATGCTATCTGGAATTTCTTAGTCCCATATTTGCTTTGTGTATAATCAATCCATTTTTTCCAGTCTCGTTTATATCTCTCGTTTGAGTGATCTTTAAGATATGCTGAGATTTTTGCCATCTCGGCTAAGTTTATAACTTTCAAAGTCCATTCTTGAGTTGTAGGTACGTCTTCCTTCTTCCAGTATTGCGCCACCAACAGTCTTGCTGCAGTTATTAAGTACAGAACCAAATTAGTCTCTACCGCTGTAAAATCAGTACATATACCTAGTAAAAATAACTGAGGGGTGAATTTTATCCTTCTTTTGAAGATATTTTGCATAATCCACCACAGTTTTATCCAAAATGCCTTAACTTTTCGACATGTCCACCATATATGAAAATATGTAGCATCAAGGGAACCACATCTCCAACATTTAGGCTGTACATTCGGATACATAGAAGCGAGCTTTTTGGGATCTAAATGCCATCTATAAAACATCTTATAAAAATTTTCTCTCAAGTTTTGTGCTTGTGTAAATTTCACATTTCTTACCCATATTCTTTCCCATGTGTCCAACATTATTGGTTCCTCAATATTCTGTGCCCATTTTATCATACAGTCTTTAATCAGTTCCGTTTCGGAATCCATCTGTATTAATACATTATTATATACAGTTTGGCTTCTTATATCTCTGGAAGGAAAGGTATGAGAAACGTGAAACTTTATGCGTAATAACTTAGCCACACAAGGTTTTAGAATATAACATTTCATTCTGCTACTGCTTTCCAATAGCTCACAAATTGAGTGTAAAGTTGATGGTTTTTGTAAAAATGCCAAAAATAGGGTATTTTCACTCCACTTTTACAAAAAAAGATAAATAGCAGTTAGACTTATATACCGCTTCATAGGGCTTTCAGCCCTCTCTAAACGGTTTACAGAGTCAGCATATTGCCCCCAAACAACAATCCGGGTCCTCATTTTACCCACCTCGGAAGGATGGAAGGCTGAGTCAACCCTGAGCCGGTGAGATTTGAACAGCCGAACTGCACAACTGCAGTCAGCTGAAGTAGCCTGCAGTGCTGCATTTAACCACTGTGCCACCTCGGCTCAGATGATCTGGAAATTTTGTTAAATCATTCTAATTAGAAAGAGCATGTTTCAACCTCCCTAAAAAAGAAAATACTTGGCAAGGAGTCTCTGGGGGTCACAAACAAATCTTCACATTCATGAAATGAACTAATTGTCTCCTGAAAACTCCACTCCCCTTTTGCTCTTCTTTATTCCCTATGTTATTTAACTGTTCCATTCCCCTGGCAGCTCTATGCATGCCAACATTGGGAACAGGCTCCAGCTGTTCTTTTGCCTCACTGATATCCGACTCCAAAGGCAGCTGATAACTGTTGGATGGCCCTGGCTCCATCTCTGCCTCTGATGCAGAGCACTCCTCAAAGCCTTCCCCAGACTCCAGGACTGGTCCATGTTCCTCCCCAACCTCCTCACTGTCTGAGTCTGCCACCAGCTTCGTTGGCCACTGGCGGGCCACAACATAGTCTTTCAAGCCAATAAAATGAATGAGCTGGGCCTCCTGGATGCATAAATGTTACCAGTACATCATTTTGTTTGATCGAAATTCGATCAATGTTTGTTTGTTTGTTTGTTTGTTTGTTTGTTTGTTTGTTTTATTGGTCTTGTATGCCGCCCACTCCCGAAGGACTCCGGGTGGCTTACAATAAAAAGGGGAAGGGGATAAATAAGACAGTACAAAATTTAAAATGTTCCCTATCCACCATTTTTGTCATAAATGCAAGCAACATAACCACCAGGAAATATGTTGGGCAATTTTAAATTCAGATCAACAGTATTGGACATTTTGGCCACAAAGTTAATCGTGTCATTTAAATCTTTGTTGACAGAAATCAAATTTGAATCAACTGGCACAAACTGGTGATGATCTCTTGTGCCAACTATTGTGCTGCTAACTTTCCATCTTTCTTTTTGGAGCATCCTGCTTTCTTCAATTTCTTCCTTTGGTGTGTGTGTGTGTGTGTGTGTGTGTGTGTGTGTGTGTGTGTGTGAATGTGTGTGTGTATATATACAGGGCGGGGCATAACCTTTTCCTAGGGGGTCACAGCAACACTTGTAATAACAACACAAATAATTCATACACCATTCGAAAGCCCATCAAAAACTGAGTTTATTGACACGATTTAATAGTCAGTATGACCACCATTAGCCCTTCGAACAGCATTCAAACGAGGTGGATGAGAACACAACAAATCTTCAAACAGTTCCGTTCGATTTTCCAGATTTTTCAACACAGTTTCCAAATTCATTCTCAAAGTTTCAACCGAATATCGATTTTGACCTTGCTCCTGAATCATCAGAGCTTCCACTTCATCCTTAATTATGGCCCCAATGTTCTCTGCCGGATTGAGATCTGGCGAATTTCCCGGCCAGACGTCATTGCCCCAAAATTCGACATTGTTTTCCTTTAACAATTGCTGAGTCGCATTTGCACGCATGCAAGGAGCTTTGTCATGAAGAAAGACAGCCTCACCAACCACCAAGACATTGTCTGGATCACTGAGAAATGGAATGACATTCTCCAATAAAATTTTCTCACGGAAATAACTGCCATCCCAGGATTCCCCTTTATCCTTCAAAACCCAATGCAGTTTCTTGGCTGTGAAAATGACGAAAATCCCGATGCAAGTCGGATTGCGAACGATTTGTCGATATCGTTCATGTTTGGCGATGTCGTCGACGTCTTTAGCCCAAATTCGATCGTTCTGGAAATTCGGTTTTCGAATGGCATAAACGAAGAATTCGTCAGATGGCGCCAAATAAAGAAAATCTTCCTCGGTCCATTCAGACAACCAATCGCACAACCAAAGCCGATCTTGAACGTGTGTTTGAGTTTTCAATGGTTTGCAAATGACGTGGAATGGCTTCAAACCTTCTCGTTCTCGATATCGGCCGATTGTCCTTTGATCAACTCGTTTTCCACGAATTTGAAGGATTTCTTGGGCCACTTTTCGGTTTCCTTTTCGTTGTTTGCGACTGCCAGTTGCAATGATGGCTTTGCTTTCTTGGGACAGTTGCAGAGGACGCCCTTCTCCAAATTTTGTGAAACATTCTTGGGCTGTTTTGTTCCAATTATCAGTAACCCAATCCAGATGACGTTTCAATTTGTTTGCAATCCATTTTCGATTGATAAACGTCGCTCCAGCATCGCGAGCCTCTCGAAAGGCAATGCATTTTATTCTGTCAATGATCCTTTGTTCTTCCGAATCGAATTTTCCAGCCATTCTTAAAGCAAATTTAACATTTAATAGCTCATTCAATTCAGTTTTTTATGGGCTTTAAAATGAGGTGTCGCGGAAGTTGTAAACTGCTGTCGATCTTGCTGTGACCCCCTAGGAAAAGGTTATGCCCCGCCCTGTATATTCATTCATTCCTTTGGTTCATATATATGAATGTTTCACCAGGTGATTTTTGTTTGCTGGAAGAAGAAAGATGGGAAGTTAGTAGCACAATAGCTGCACAAGAGATCATCACCAGTTTGTGCCAGTTGATTCAAATTCGATTTATGACAGCAAAGTTTCAAATGATAAAATTAACTTTGTGGCCAAAATGTCCAATACCGTTGATCTGAATTTAAAATTGGCAGACATTTCCCAGTTGTTATGTTATTCAAAAGCCTATTGTTGCTAAGTTATTAAGCACAAAGTTTCACGTTTCTCATACCTTTCCTTACAGAGATATAAGAAACCAAACTTTACCCTTTTTTTGGTCCGGAGTCATTTTTGATCAACTTTGCTCCAAATTATCTAGAAGGAGATCACTCATGTGAACTATCTCCATCTAGATAATTTGGAGCAAAGTTGATCATAAATGACTTTTTATTATTTTGTTTAATAGAAGACAACAAGTTGTACATGATGGCCAAGTTTTGTTTCTCTCAACAATTCAGTTGCGGTATGGGGGTCAAACAAATGATTATATCTCCACAAGTATTATATCGGCAAATGTAACTCTTATCCAATGTTCATTGGGGATGTATGTGCATGTTCACAACAAATTTCATCAAAATCCGTGATAGTTGACCTGGCACTTTTCTGAAAACAGACCACTTGACATGGAATGGCCCAGCAGTGTATAAATTGTGTTTATATTTAACTGATCTACAGTCAATAAATATTATGGAGGAATGGCATTGTTAGACCGTGACATGTGTTGCAATTTTGAACATGAAATCTAGTGAATTGACATGTTAAATATCAAGATAAAATGTTTTATAAATTTATTTGAAATAATTCCTATTAATGCTGTTAAATGCATCACATAAACAATAAATTGGAGATAAATTGACAGTTGAACTTAAGTACCATTGAAATTAACAATTATGATCATAATTCAATATAATTACACAGATATTAAGAATTAACTTGGTCTAAATCCAATTTTGTTGCATCATTCTTTTTACTGAATATTGCTATTATTTTTTGAGTAGAGATGGATAACTGCAGTTTCCAAAAACCCTTATCGTAACCCATAGAAACCCTTTTTATTATGATTTTAGTATTTTAAGGTGAGAAACACAAGAAAAAAGTATTATAAAATTGAAATTTGCATAACTTAGATACATCAAAAGAACACCCCCCCCACCTCAATGTCCCTAGAGAAAGACTTGCTCACATGTATGATTAGACCATGTCCACTTTGCCATTCCAGGTATAGAGACTATATATCAGGAGTGGGTTTCATCCGGCATTAATGCCGGTTTACTCATGCACATGGCTCATGCACACATGTGCTAGATGCATACTACATGCGCTGGATACACACTACATGCACTGTTCAATGGAAATTGTTCTGTGCATGCACAGAACTAAAAAAAAAAGATGATGGCAGCGACTGGGGAACCAGTTCATGGGCATGGCCAGCCTGGGTCGCTGCCGGTTCTGCGACCCAGGCCAGCATACCACTATCAGTTTGGCCGAATCGGTAGGAACCCACCTCTGCTACATATGTTGTGTCCCTTGGGCCCCCTTAGGTTCCCAATTCATGTGTTAGTGGAATGTCTTTCTAAAAAACTAGGCTTTCTTATTCTCTACTACAGTAAGCCTCAATTTAATAATTCATTTGGCACAGTTCAAATTTACACAATCTAACATACAAGAGCAAAAAGGTTGTCCTTAAACCAGATAGCCAAATAATGCATGTAATCCGAGTCTGCTTCCTTGCATTCATTTTGGTTTGGAAGGCCTAGGACAGTGATGGCTAACCTTTTTTGGATCTCGTGCCAAAAGCGGTGGGAGAACAGGGGGGTTGTGCGCAGGTGTGCCCACACCCATAATGCTATGCGGAGATCCCCTTACATGCATGTGCATGCAACCTTCCTCCCCCCTTTTGGCATGCAATGCACCATTTTTCACCCTCCCCAGGATCCAGAGGCTTTTTAGGAGCCTGGGGAGGGCAAAAACATCCTTTCCCCCAGAGGCCCTACCGAGGGCGAAAAACGGCCCTACGGGCAACCTGAAAATTCCAGTTTGCCCATAGGGCCGTTCTTCACTCTCCAGAGGCTTTATGGAAGTCTCCTGAAGCCTTTGGAGAGCGAAAAACGGCCCTACAGGCAACCCGGAAGTTCCAGTTTGCCCTTAAGACCATTTTTCGCCCTCCAGATCTTCAGGAGGCTTCCCTGAGGGCTCCAAAGTGCAAAAAACGGCCCAATGCGCAAACCGGAAGTCGGTTCCCAAACTTCCTGTTTGCACATTGGCTAGAAACGGCTGAAAAAGAAGACCGACGTCAGCAGGCACGCACTGGAGCTGACAGGAAAACACCTCGCATGCCCTAACAAATGGCTCCCCATGTCACCAGGGGTACGTGTGCCATAGGTTCGCCATCACGAGCTTGGGGTGTGTTTTTTGCTATCACATGTCTTCTGTTTACTTTCTGTAAAAAGATGGGAGGGTTAAAAAAAAACCTTACTCTAAGAGATTTTCAGCTTCAGTGATTACATTGGAATTGTGCTAAACCAAGGTTTGGTAAATTAAGGTTTACTGTGGTAGACAATTGGAAAACTTAGCCTTTTTAATATCCTTTCCTCCATAGTCCATTAAATTATAGTTTTCTATACTACTTTATCTGGATATATTTAACTAGAGCTTTTAAGCTAATTTTACAGTAAAACTTGAAATGAATTATGACCGAGTTCCAGCCCTAGATGGACAACTCACCCAAAGCTGGAGTCTTAACAAAATCATGCCTGCACTACCCCCATTTTGCCTGCACTACGTAACAACAGTCTGTAGTTTGCTGATTTAAAGAGCAAATATAGACCCAAGATAAATGTGGAATTACAACTGAAAATCACTGCCTTATTATGAATCCTACATTTTAGAAATTGGGCAAAAGAACACCTCTTGTTAGTAGCTAGTTTCAACACAAAGTTATAATATACTCACAGTGTGATTCTTTTTTTCTACCTCATAAATTTCATTGATTGATTGATTGGGGTTTTTTTGTTTGCAGTAGGAATCAAAGTATTTTTATGCCTTGCAGAAGACTTTTATTCTTATTTGAAAGTTTGATTACTAATTCAGTACAAAGTGTAACTAAATATTTATATTCAAAAAGATAAAAAAATCCCTATTGCAACTATACATTATTTAATCAACTTGCTTTCTGATTTAAGTATACCATTTTGGATCATCTTCATGATTTTATATAACTCTATTGTTTGGATATAAATACTTCTAAAAACTATGAAGATCAAGTTTCCAATTTTAAATTTCTTCATAGTCTCCAGATTCTATTCAATTACAGATTGTTATATTTTCCATAAATATTGACATTTCTGTAAAGTTAAATTGTTAGGTATGCAGAGATCCTTTGTAATACATTAATTTCATTCTTCCCTGCTTCAAATATTATAGTGATACTCATAAATCTGTTTCATTAAAGATTTGTTGTGGCATCCTAGCTTTTTAAAATCTATATCCAGCATGTTTTCTATGCATGCAAGACTTAGTAGTAAAAATTATTTTTCAAATGGGAGAACAAGGTTTTTTATGGTTGTTCAGACTTTATTAAATACATTTGAATTAATATATAAAGTGATGACTAGCAGAAAAATAGCATGTTTGTATGAAAAAGAGATGAATATTGTGACTGAGTAATATGAGAGAATATAAGATCTATTGAAGTAGATAATATATCACTAAAGCTGGGAAGATTTAGAGTGTTTCAGAACAGTTGTAATGAAAAGATCTAGTATACTAAAATAAATCACAGATCAAGTTCCCAAATTCAATGAAATAGAAAACACCAAAGTAAAACACCAAAGGAGGGAAAAAGAGAATTGCGCCAGTCATCACAGCATTTCTTTGCTCAGTGGTATTGCATGAAGTACTAATTTGCAGAAATACAAATATATTTCTGAATCACAGATTGTGACAAGAAACAGGAGATAATGTTTTCCTGCTTGGCTGTGTATTATTGCCTCTTTCTGCTTCTATGTGGTACATTATTTTGTGAGTTCAACACAGGCAAGCATCAACTCCTTTTCTTCCCTGCTTTTTTCCCTTTTGTCCTCCCTTTTTTCCCTACTTCAGGTGTTCAGCATGTTTTTGGAAACTTTAGTAGATTTTATTCAAGTTCATAAAGAAGATCTACAGGATTGGCTTTTTGTGCTGCTGACCCAGCTTCTGAAAAAAATGGGTGCTGACTTGTTGGGATCGGTGCAAGCAAAAGTTCAGAAGGCTTTAGATGTGACAAGGTAATAGATTAATGTCAGCATTAAAAATACACGTTTTAAACTTTCTACATCTGTATTTCAGTTTTGCACCCTTTGGAATACAATAAAATAATCATAGCTATATATGTCATCATTTTAGAGTATAGAAAAAATAATAATATGTCTGCTTTCATAATATTGTCTTTCTGGTAATGTTTATATACAATATATCTTTACAATGAATGAACCCAAATGTTTTGTCCAGTTTTAATTTTTTCAGTGTTTAAAGGTAAAGGTTCCCTCGCACATATGTGCAAGTTGTTCCCGACTCTAGGGAGCAGTGCTCATCTTCATTTCAAAGTTGAAGAGCCAGCACTGTTTGAAAACATCTCCATGGTCATGTGGCCAGCATGACTAAAAGCCAAAGGCACACGTAACACTGTTACCTTCCCATTAAAGGTGGTCCCGGTTTTTTTACTTGCATTTTTATGTGCTTTCAAACTGCTAGGTTGGCAGAAGCTGGGACAAGTAACGGGAGCTCACCCCATTACGCAGCACTAGGCACTTCAGTGTTTCGAAACCCGTAATTTTTATATTATCTCTCACTGCTTATCTAGATAAAGTACATGTATTTCCCGTTTTATGTCTAATTTCTGAGCATACTTTAACTAAAATTTAATTCTATTATTTCTTAGGGAATCATTTCCAAATGATCTTCAGTTCAGTATTTTAATGCGGTTTACTGTTGATCAAACTCAAACACCAAGCCTGAAGGTAAAAACTTATAAAGCTTTTGTATCAATAATACTTTTGTCTTGTATTATACATTCTGTGTTGTTGGTTTTCAATTAGTGGGTTTGTTTGTTTTTTTATAAAATTTCAGACAGTCAAGCCAGCACTGCAGGACCAGCTTTGTTCTTTTTGGAGCTCCAAGGTTTTTTTTTCTGAATTATTGCTTTTTTTAATCTATTGTGTAAAATTTACATTAAAATATTTCTATGCATCTATATATTGCTACTAACCTTTGCAAGGAATTTTGAGCATGCTCTTGTATACTTGATAATCAAGTGTGGTTGTTTCTTGTGGTTCTTGATGCTCTTGTGGTTGTCCTGAAACATTTGACAATGAATCCTATGAAAATTCTACAAAGTCCAACACAGTTTTAAAAAATGATATGGCTGACTAACACCAAGCTGGTTATGCAAGCTTTTTCTGTCAAGTCTCTTCTAATTTTATGTTTGTAATTTCCCAATCTCCATTTAAAAGACTGAATAGTATAACAGTAGAATTTTTTGCTGAGTTTCCTGTGATTGTAAAATATTTTTAAATCTTCAAAATTTGAGTCATTTGACTTTAAGCTTTTATTATGAATATTGGATGTTATTAGTGACACATATTCAAACACTTAGCTGTTGCTGAAAATATGTAAAAGTAGAAATATATAAAGGACAAAACTATTCTCCAGCAGATGACCAGTTGGAGAAACTTCAGGTTTGGGTATATATATTATGTACAGTGACATGTTTTGGGAAAATAACAGGCATATATATAACCACTATTTTTCTCTGTCTGGCACAGAGCTGGTATCAAAGTTACAAACAAAAACACCATATTTGATAAAATGCAATTTTATTATAAATGCTATAGAGAAATTCATGTTAACTGTTTTGTAACAGTGAATCTTTAGATTTTTCTGTAGATTTAAACATAAAGGAGTAAAAATTTTAAAACTGGGGGGAGCTATTTTGGGGGATCCAAGTGTGTTGGATTTGTCCTGATTAAAAAATCGTTTTAACTGTGAGTTATATCTATGTGAATCATTGAACTTTTATGTTGCTAATTGTAGATATGAGGATATATGTGTTTGCATTTGCACACAAATTTCCAAATATATGAAACTCTAATACAATGCTATAACATTAATCAGAAATATTTCTAAATATGGAAAATGATACTACTACTTAATTTTATAAAGTGAAAGCAGAAAAATATACCGTAACTTATTTCTAAATAAACAAAATTTATATTATATTCTGAAAGTAAGCAAACTTCAGTAATGTTTTCTAATTTTTCACAACGCTCATGTTAGAAATGGACTCCATGGACTGCAAAATAGAGAGAGTAACAAAAATAGTGTAGATGGCAACAAAAATAGTGTCAACAACAACTATTAAGAATCTATTCAATATAAAAAGCTAGATTAAAAACTAAAATTCCCTCAGGAATCTTTTATTAATAAACTATGAAAGTGTTGTGCATATATGTGATAGATAATGCTGATGCCACTCTTGGCAGACATGTTAATTTTCTTTTGAGTTAGCACTGCTTAATGGAATATAGTTTTTCCTATGGCACTTTTTATTGTTTTTGGCAATTGTCAGGAAGATATTTTCTTTTTGTGTAGTGTTCTCAGTCGTTAGGTATCAGGTAGCCTCTAAATTGTATGTATGTATGTATGTATGTATGTATGTATGTATGTATGTATGTATGTATGTGTAAGTAAGTAAGTAAGTAAGTAAGTAAGTAAGTAAGTAAGTAAGTAAGTAAGTAGGCAAATAATACCCAATCCATCTTCCCTTAAGTTCTCTCAACAGAGAGATAGGACTATTACATTATGTCATACTTTTATGCACTGTTTCACATAACTACCTTTATCTCATGAGACTTAAATTGGATGAAACTGATCACATAGGATAGAGTGATTGCTTAACTGAAGAATCTACATACACATAGTCCTTGACTACAAAGTAATGGAGCCTTCTCATTAAGGTTGCATATGTGATACTTAAGTGAAATCGTCGTAGAGGAGGTCCAGAATGGGCATTGGTACCTACCTGATACGCCCTTTCTCAGGGCGGTGGAGACATCATCCAGGCATGGGTATAACTCCGTCAGGATCCAATACGACTGGGTCTACAAGTATTAAAGCCACGCCCATGAAGCTCCTCCCCAGAAATAGATGAAGGAGTGACTTGTAGACCGCTGAGTAAGTAATCTGGAATGATAGAAATTATCTCTCCCCAAGAAACATAGTAGAAAGGAAAAGGCAATAAGTCAAAGAAACAGGGTGGGGCTGGATGATGCCTCCACCGTCCTGAGAAAGGGCGTATCAGGTAGGTACCAAAGCCCATTCTCCAGTAGGTGGAGACATCCTATGGGACATACCAAAGCCCACAGTCCCATTGGGAGGGAAAGAATAAGAAAGGAAACCTAAGTGACAACGACATGCTGCAGCACACGCCATCCGAAGGAAGCATCAGCTGAGGCGTATCTATCGAGCTTGTAGTGTCGGATGAACGGAGAAATTGAGGTCCATGTAGCCACTTGGCAAATTTTGTCCAACAAAGCTTGCGACGACCAAGCTGCAGAGGTGGCTGTGCTTCGTGTAGAGTGCGCCATGATATGAGGTGGCACAGGCAGAGAGAGTGGGGAATATGCCCTAGAAATAGCTGTCCGCACCAAACGACCAATGTCCAGAGAGGAGGCCTTGGAACCTCTCTTACCTCCAGGCTGGAACTTGACGAAAAGAGCCTCAGATTGCCTGAAAGAAGCAGTTCGTTTAATATAAATGCATAAAGCACGACGTACATCAAGGTAATGCCACTTACGTTCCAGTCTGTGTGATGGCTGAGGACAGAAGTCAGGAAGCACCAGTTCCTGGGTTCCATGGAATACAGAATTTACCTTAGGTACAAAGGCCTGGTCAAGCCAAACGACTATCTTATCCAGATGAAAGATGCATAAATCTTGTCTGATGGACAAGGCCGCCAACTCGGAAACTCGCCTCGCTGAAGTAATGGCTACAAGGAAAACCACTTTTAATGTCAAAACATGCAAGGACACAGAATGCAAAGGCTCAAATGGAGACTGAGTTAAGAATTCCAGGACTTTGGAGACAGGTAGGGAATCTGTGTATTGTCGGTGGCTTGATGTTTGTGGCACCTCTCAAGAAACGACGAATCAGAGGTTCATGATAGAGAGACTGAGCAGAAGCCAGAGAAAGGACAGAGGACAGGGCCACAATCTGTCGGCAAAGTGTGTTCGGTGAAAACCCTAGGTCAGCCCCCACTGCAGAAATTGGAGAATATGAGGAACAGAAGCCTCAAGAGGAACAACACGCTTTGAGTGACACCGAATGGAGAATTGTCCAAGTGGCATCATCAATGCGATTAGTAGAAGGATGTCTGGAGGCTTGAATTGTTCGAATGACCTCCACAGACAGGTTTGCAGTCCTTAGAGCTTCCCGTTCAACCTCCAAGCAGTGAAACACAACCACAGAAGGTCTGGCTGTTGGAACGCCCCTTGGAGGAGCAGCGAGGGGAACTGGGGCAGTTGCCATGGAGGAGTTACTGAGAGGTTTATGAGGTTGGCAAACCAGGGTCTGCAGGGCCACCGAGGAGCAATCAGGATTAGTTCTGCCCTTTCCACCAGTAGTTTTCATACCACCCTCTGAATGAGTGGGGTAGAAGGAAAGGCATAGAGAAGGCCCTGAGGCCAGCCGCTCCCCAGAGCATCCACGCCCTCCGCTCCTGGCATCACATAGCTAGTGAAGTACCTTGGTAACTGAGGGTTGTCCTGGGAGGCAAAGAGGTCGAGAACCGGAAGGCTGAACCTGACTGGCAGTTGTTGGAAGATGCGTTGATGTACTCTGTTGGATCCATGTGCATGCAGCTGAGGTCGTCTGCCTGAGTGTCTTGGACCCTCGATATGTGCTCAGCCCTGAGCGACAACAGGTGGGTTTCCGCCCAAAATATCAGTTGGAAAGACAGAGTCATTAGATGCCGGGATTTTGTCCTCCCCCTGCCGGTTTATGTGTGCTTTGGTGGTGGTATTGTTCGTAAGGACAAGCACGTGCGCATTGGTCACAAAACAGTGGAATTGAAGGAGGGCAAGAAACACAGCTTTCAACTCCAGCCAGTTAATACTGTTCCTCTGGTCGGAGCGTGACCAAAGACCTTGGGCCGTGTGTGACCAAATGTGAGCTCCCCAGCCTTGCAGACTTGCGTCCATAGTTAGCGTGATGCATGGGGGGTTGCAAAAAAGAGACCCTTGTGTCATGGCAGGGGAGAGCCACCAGCGTAGGGATCGCCTTACCTCCGAGGTCAGACGGATTCTGTTTGAAGAGCAACTGCAGTTTGCCTTCTGATACGGGAGCAGAAACCATTGGAGCTGGCGACTGTGGAACCTGGACTATGGCATGATGAGGAAAGCAAACACCATCTTGCCCAAGACTTGAGACAGTTGGATGAGCGGAACCGCCTCTTGGTCATGGACAGATGAGACCATGTCGTGAATGCTCACCTGTCTCTGGGGATAAGAATACCTGTTTCAGAGAAGTGACTATTACTGCCCCCAGATGCGTGAGATGAGTCGTGGGCTGCAGATGCCTCTTCTTCAAGTTGATCAGAAATCTGTGGTCCTCTAGGGTCCGAAGGGTGAGCTGGACATCCCGGAGGGCCTGATGCGATGACCTGGATAGTAACAAAATATCATCAAAATAATGAGAATTCTAACCGGCATAGATCTGAGATAGGCGGCCAGAGCAGCCAGAATCTTAGTAAAAACCCTCAGGGCTGATGATGAGCCAAATGGAAGTGCTCGGTATTGGAAGTGGTTCCCATTGTAAGAAAAATGTAGGAATTCCCTGTGATCTGGAAGAATGGGATATGGCGGTATGCCTCTGTGAGATCAATGGAGGAGAGAAGGTCATTGGGCCAAATGCTCTCCAGAATGGACAACAGAGAATGCATTTTAAACCTCCTGTAGACTATAAATTTGTTTAGAAATTTGAGGTCGAGGATTGCTCTCCAACCCCCCAAAGACTTAGGCACTATAAAGAGACGGGAATAAAAAACCTGCCCTCGTTGCTACCTCCTCGATAGCCTGAATTTGGAGGAGATGCCCGATAGCTAGTTCAATCAGATGTCTTTTGGAAATGTCCCTGGAGACGGGACAAGGTACAAAAGTCTGCAGGGGGCTGGAAAGAAATTCCAAGGCCAGGCCAAAATGGATGGTACGCCTGATCCAGGAGTCGCTGGTGATATCATCCCAGCGATCAGCGAAGGCGGATAGACGTGTCCCAATAGGGAGATGGTCAGAAATTTCACTTCTGCTTCCAAAAGGTATGGTTTGAACTGTCCTTGAAGGGCTTCCTATAGGAGACCTGCTGGGAGTTCCGGTTGGACCTGTCCTGGAACTGATGGTGTTGTCTCGGGGGAGACTGGAGCTGAGGATGGGGGTAGGCAAATCCCCCATCCGTCCCACAAAAGGATGACCTGCAGAAGAAAGAAGAGGGTTTGGGGTCAGACTTGCGGTTTGCAGAAGGAAGCATCTTGCACTTGTCCTTGGACTTTACCAAGAGAGGCTCCAGAGGAGGACTAAAGAGCCGGCCGGGTGAGAAGAGTGAGGAAGCCAATCGCCACTTTTCTCTGGCTTCCGCCTGCCACTGCTTCAGCCAAAGATGCCTCATGCTGATGTTAGAAACCATGGACCTGGAAGAGAAATGTGCCGCATCCAGAGAGGCATCTGCCGCATACTCCATTGCCGCCTTGAGCTTGTTGATATCCTGGTGAGCTCGGGAATCTCCAGGAGGGATCCTGTCCTGCATCTGCTTTAACCAACGAAGGGCGACCCTGTTAAAAAATGAAGCAGAAGAGGCGGCCTTGACTGCCCATGTGGCGGACTGATGGCCCTTTACCAGTGACTGCTCAAAACGTTTGTCCTCAGGGCAGAGAGCATCTTCTGGAGCAGTGGTGGCTGCGTTAGGCGATGACAAGGAAACCACTGACAGATCAATGGAAGGAACCTCCAAAAGTTTAGAGAGCTCTGGGCTGACATTATACAGCTGTTTGTCCAGAGTGGAAGGAAGGGGCCCTGACCCTGGAGAAGCCCACTGATTTTGAATCACCTCCAGAAACAGTTTCGGGGAAGGAACTATGTCCTTCTCAATGGGAAGGCATGAGAAGAGGGGGTCAGTGGTATCTGACTTGTCTGCCTCCAAGGAGGAGGATGGTTTAGAAGCCGGAATACCAGAAACCTTCTTGGCTTTAAACAAGAGGGAACGAAACAAGGCAGGCTTGAATAGGCCCAAAAAGGCAGAAGGAGCAGGTGTCAAGTCCTCATCCTCTGACAGGTCAGAATCCCGAGTGACCTGCTCCTCAATGTCAACAGCAGGAGGCTGAGAAATGCTCGCAGAAGCAGCCCCTTGGGCCTGGTTAGAACAATCCCTCTTAGATTTGTTGGAAGACCAGCAATGAGGCATAGCAGCAGCAGGAGGCTGATGCTGAAGGCCTGCAGCAATGCCCTGCTCAATGGCAGCTGCTATGAAGTCAGCCATATCATCAGGGTTGATGTGACAGCCCTGGGGGCAGGGGAACCCACATCTATGTCCGGGGTGATGCTGCCATCCCCTTCAGAATCTGAATCCCCTTGAAATCCAATCCCATCCTCATTGTTTAAGGGAGATGCTGCGGGGGAGACATCCCCATCAGTATCAGTGAAGAGGGCCTCCATAGGGTTGAAATTAGTTGGAGAAGAAACCCTAGGAGTGGGGACAGGAGTAGACCAATGATTGGTCTTGGAAGTGGCCTTTCTTGGAGCAGGAGCAGGGGCCTTGTCAGTAGCTGCACTGGGAGTGGTAGTTTCCTGGGCCTCCTGAGGAGGAGCAGGCCTAGGGGCCTTGGCAGGCTTGGTAGCAGAAGGCTTGGAATGGCCTCTCTTTTTACTCCTAGGCTCAGAGGGGACTGGAGCAGAAGGGGCAACTGGACTGGGTGAATCTCCCCCCTTGGGAATGGTTCCATTGGTTGCCATTACTCACAATAACTCTTCTAACCAGCAGGGATCTTGCGAAGTGTTGTAGAAGGCTTCCTGCCCAAACAAAATGGCTGCTGCTGTTTTCGTGCCCAAATTAACTGCCTTTGGTTAGTAGACCAAGGCCTGAGAAAGGGCTGAGGTGGCGAGCTGACCAGGCAGTTTATCGCCCGGCAGTTTTACTGCCCATCAAGCGCTCCAGCGCGAGCAGGGAGATCAGGAGCCAAAGGAGGGGGGTGTGGAGGCTTGGAAGGCGATTCCTGTGGCCTCCACGATTAAAGGAGCCTCCAACGGCATGCGCGGCTGCCACGATTATCCCTGAGGTGCAAAAACCTTTTTCAGAGACTTGGGCTCTTTCAGGCAGCGCGGCACCAGCGAGTGGCTGGTGCTTGTTCGGGCAGCGCGGCAGTGCTGAGCGGCAATAGGGGAGCTTGAGGCGAACCTCGTAGGCTGGCCACAAGGCTGTTAGCTGCTGAGGCAGCCAAACCAGAGGGAGACAAAAGCCTCATAAAGGCTGAAACGCTTTAAAGAGCGGAGGCCTGATTAATAGCAATTTAGGAGGAAGCCAACTGAGAAGCGTTTGAAGATATTTTGAAGGATTTTTAGAGAAAGGTAAAGGAAATTAGCAAGGTTTGATTTGGTTTGGTTTATTGGATTTATATGCTGCCCTTCTCCCAAGGACTCAGGGCGGCGTACAACATTAAAAAAAAACACGTATTACAAAAGTTTAAAAAAATTAAATAGAATATCCAAAACAAACCCAATTAAGATTAACAATAACATTTTTAAAAAGATTCGATTAAAATTAGCACTAATCAATAATTCATTTTGTTTTGTTCAGGCCAGGCTGGCTTGCTGGAAAAGCCAACTTTTTAGGGCGCGTTGGAAGGACCGGAGGTCAGGGATTATACGAAGCTCCAGGGGCAGATCATTCCAGAGGGAAGGCGCTCCCACAGAGAAGGCTCTCCCCCTGGGGGTCGCTAGCCAACACTGTCTGGCCGATGGCACCTTGAAGAGGCCAACTTTGTGGGATCGCATTGGACGGTGGGAGGCTACCAGTGGCAGTAGGTGGTCTCGCAGGTATCCTGGGCCTGAGCCATGGAGCGCTTTAAAGGTCATAATTAGTACCTGGAATTGCACCCGGAAGACAACCGGCAACCAATGCAGGCCGCCTAAAAGGGCCTTCTCTGAAGGGGCTAAAATTTATCCCCCTATCATCAAAGATGGAACAAGATGCACAAATCAGGATGACAGAAACCACAGCCACTCAGTTTTGGAGGGATTGAGCTTGAGCCTGTTCCTCCCCATCCAGATCCACACAGCCTCCAGGCATTGGGACATCACGTTGAGGGCATCATTTGGGAGGTTTGGGGTAGAGATGAAAAGTTGGGTATCATCAGCATATTGATGATACCATACCCCAAAACCACAGATGATCTCACCCAGTGGTTTCATATATATGTTGAACAGGAGGTGTGAGAGAACCGACCCCTGGGGCACCCCACAAGTGACACACCTCGGGGTCAATCCCTGCCCTCCAGCCAACACAAACTGTGACCTATCCAACAGGTAGGAGGAGAACCACCGTAAAACGGTGCCCCCCACTCCCGACTCCCCGAGTTGTCGCAGTAGGATACCATGGCTGATGGTATCCAAAGCCGCTGAGAGGTCTAATAAAACCAGGAAGAGGAGCAGCCCCTGTCCCAGGCCCGCCAGAGATCATCAACCAACGTGACCAATGCCGTCTCCGTGCTGTATCCGGGCCTGAAACCCGACTGAAACAGATCCAGGTAAACAGCTTCATCCAGGTACTAGGGAAGCTGACATGCTACCACACTCTCGACAACCTTCGTTACAAAGCGAAGGTTGGAGACCGGACGATAATTGGCTAAAGAAGCTGGGAGCAGGGAAGGCTTCTTAAGGAGGGGCCTCACCACCGCCTCCTTCAAGGTGGTGGAAAAGAACCCCTCTCACAACAAACCATTGGTAATCGCCTGGAGCCAGCCTCATGTCACCTCCCGGGAAGCCGAGACTAACCAAGAGGGACACGGGTCCAGCACACAAGTGGCAGCACTGAGTCTCCCCATAATCCTGTCCATGCCCTCAGGGGTCACAGGGTCAAACTCATCCCAGATGGTCTCCACAAGATTCATCCCCGTCGACTCGCCCGAATCTACCCAGTCAGAATCCAAGCCTGTCCAGATCTGAGTGATTTTAGCCTGCAGATACTGAACAAATTCTTCAGCCCTACCCTTCAAGGGGTCTTTCCCAGTTCCTTGGTTAAGTAAGGAGCGGGTCACCCTAAAGGAGAGATAGGGAGACACAGCTAATCAAAGGATCGATTGAGTCTATTTTGGGGGAGGCGCTTTGTGGGCGTGGCTTTAATACTTGTAGACCAAGTCGTATTGGAATCCTGATGGAGTCAAACCCATGCCTGGATGATGTCTCCACCTACTGGAGAAGGCCTAGCAAATACTAAAACTGCCTGCTTCCCAATACTTCCTTCCTCCACTTCCCTGATACCCCATGCTCCACCTCCCGTCCCTCAAGATCCCCACAGCTCTTGGACCTGCTTTCTCCTAACAGGATCTGCATAAGCATTCCCCCACACACAACTTTCTGCAGGTCTTAGGCTTGCTTCCCACCCCACTTGACCCATCTCCTCCCTCATTACCCATCATAGACCATTTTAAGATCTCCAGAACTCCAGACATGTAGAATTGTGGCTACTCCAAAATGGCAGCTGCTTTCTGTATGCAGTCAAATGCCAAGGGAAAAGTGGTCTTAACAAGATCTGTGCAGTTTTGCACAAAACTTCAGAGCTTTCTGCAGTGCTAAGCAGACTGCATTAGGAAAGCAGAGCAGACAGCAGCTGCGTCGCAGAAGCACCTGCCATTCCTTGCAGCTGCTTCTAACCACACAACCAGGGGCACTGAGGGATGGAGTGGCTTGCGAAGGATGTGAGCACCTGAGCTTTAGAGATCTTCAAACTATTAAGTGCATGATGGGGATATGTAGGAGGCTCAAGGCCTGCAGTGACCCAGTAGGGCAGAATGAAGGAGAAAGACCGGGAAGTGGTGGGGGAGGTATACTGCAGGGTTCCTGCTGTGAATCTTTAAGTGTGAATGACAGTGTGGGTCTGCTGCAGCAGTAACTTCAAAATGGGATTTTTAGTGGCTATTGGGATGTCTATTGTATGTAAGGACTACATTTTTTTAAAATTAGATTATTTGTGCCAAAACCGCATATCTTTGAAAATAAACTTACTGTGTTCATTATTACGTTTAGCAATATTATTGTTGTTTATTTATTTATTTATTTACACACACACACACACACACACACACACACACACACACACATGTTACATGTTTATTATGGAATATCTATTATTTAAAAAGTAACATGCTGAATTGAATTGATCATCTAGTCCACTGTTCTGTTTTTAACCAGAACCAGCTGTAGATAACTTATATACAAGACCTAAGGACAACAGTCTTCTCAGATTATTTTACTCATTACATTGAATTCAAATATATTTAGTGCACCCCAAAATACTTTTTATATTTTATTGTGTTTACTAATCTAGGTGAAATGTTAATATATACTACTAGTCCATATATGATATGCCATAAGCTAAATAAATAAATTCTTCCAGCTGCACATAGGCAGAACTTCTCTGTAGTGGATGGCTCCCAGCTACCAAAAAGCTACTATTGTAAATAATTTTGTCTTGTGTGAATTCCACTGAGCTAGTGATGTCTTACATGTAAGATTATATTTGAGGATTTTTTTGATGTAAATATACAAAATGGTTAAAACAGTCATGTAAAAAATTGATATGAATAATGTATATGTTTCATATGGATAAGATAATTATATTTTGAATCTTGGTGTTGCTGTGAATGTGTTTCCCACCTATGTCTCTCAGAAATTGAACATTCATAATATGTATGTAAAGGACAAGGGCTAATTGGATCATTTTAGTAGAATATTTAATTAAATTTATATACCAGAATTACATTTAAATTTAGAAAAAAACTGGAAGTATGCAGAAATATTTTCTGTAGTTCTTTGCCTTTCTTCGCCGTAATCTTTAAAGTTCTTTGAATTATTTATTTTATATTTTGAATCCAAAATATGCTTTTGAATTATACAGGTGCTACTGATGTGGATCCTTTCAGCTGATTTACTAAAATGCTGTTTTTTATCCAATCCACTGATTTGCTGTTCTAAAATATATAATTTCTGAATTGCTACTATGTGCATCAAGTAGCATTGCTATGTGGTTCTCAAGTAAAATAATTCCATTCTCATCTGTTTGTCATTAGATATTATACTTTTCTGTATATTTGATTCTTTTTATTTTTACAGGTGAAAGTTGCAATCCTTAAATACATAGAGACACTTGCACAACAGATGGACCCAGGAGATTTTGTAAATTCCAGTGAAACTCGCCTGGCTGTATCTCGAATTATTACTTGGACAACAGAACCCAAAAGTTCAGATGTTAGGAAGGTATTTCAAATTATGTTAACATGAGTAAAGTTATTTCTTAAAAACTTTTATTTATCTTTTGTTGTATTGAATTCTACATTAATATTTTAATTTCAATAAAATGATATTGATTATCCATAATAATTTTGAAAAAAATCTTCATGTGTTTGTTGAGTTTTGTGAAGGACAATAACCAAGTAGAATTTTGACCTAATGAAATGTAAACAGATGAATTTAAAACATGCACATTTCTATTCAACTTATTTGAAAATTCATTTGCCAATATACCAAAAAGTGGGTGGAAATGTTTGTGCAGTGTTGCTGGTCCTTTGGTGAACACCAGCCGGACTGCAGCAGTGGGGTCCTTTTACAGTACTGAACCCCACCACTTCTATCTTTATCATTGCCCATCTCTTCTGTCTCTTTTTCACAGTGCAGGAGTCAATAGGCAGAGCTGGCACATGAGAGGACACCTATCTGTACTCCTCTCAGGCTCCACCTGATGCATTGTTCTTGTTTTCCTCCTCTAAACCTAGGTGCATGTTATGGTTAGGTGTGTCTTGTACTGTGAAAAATATGGTATTTGCCAACTGCCTACACATTTAGAGTATTTGCAAGAAAAAAACCACAGCCAGGTAATAACTTATTGAATGTATATTGCAATATATATATTAATTGTCATTAATGAAGGGAGAGAGAGTGAAAGATCAAACCTCTGTGTGTGTGAGAGAGACAGAGAGAGCACCCCGCCACCAGCCCTGGTATATGGTAACTCTCTGAGGTTGGATCAGATCTCTCTCTCTGTGTGTGTGTCTCTCTCTCTCTTACACACACACACGTCCCTCACACACCCTCCAAGGCAGCTACATCCCTTCTCTAACTTGCTTTCCTGCTGCACATGCAGGACAAGAAAAGTAGTCTGTGTGACCATGGTAAAAAAAATACCAGAAAATGCCTTCCAACTTCTCGCAAAAAAAAAAAAAAGCTCACAAAGTTGGAAGTAGTCCTACAAACTATTTTTCTTGCCCTGCATGTGGCAGTGGAGAATGGAGCAGGAAAGCAGGTTAATGGAGGGATGTGGCTGCCTTGGGAGGGGGTGGGGTTAGATCTCTCTCTGAGAGAGAGAGGGGGGGGGAGAGAGAGAGGGGAGAGAGAGAGAGAGAGGGAGGGAGGGAGGGAGGGAGGGAGAGAGAGAGAGAGAGAGAGAGAGAGAGAGAGAGAGAGAGAGAGAGAGAGAGAGAGAGAGAGAGAGAGAGAGAGAGAGACCGTCCTTTGGGAGATCTGCACAGGCACACAGATTGCAAAGCTGAAAACTTCAAATACAGCATTTGTGGGATCTGTGTGCACTGAGATCCCAAGTAAAGAATGCCAGGAAAAGGGGGGATTTTGCCTCTTATCCTGTTCAGAGTCTGCTGCACCTCACAACAGAGTGAGAGGAAGAAAAATCCCCCTCCCCATTTTCAAGCCATTTGCAAAAATGCCTTCAATGCCTGGAATATGCTGAAGGCTTGGAATGGTGCGTTTTTTCAAACAGCTTGAAAATGGGGAGGGGGATTTTCCTTCCTCTCACCCTGTTCTGAGGCTCAGCACAGACTCAGAACAGGATAAGAAGCAAAATCCCCCCTCCCCATTTTCAAGCGGTTTGCAAAAACACCCCATAATGAGCCTTCAATGCGAATATATGCAGGTGTGAAGCAACCTCCCGTAGGCATGGAAATCCATACACCTGGGATGAAGAAGCTCTGTGAGGAGACACCTCTGCTGAAGTGCAGGAAATCCCCTCCTCCACTTGCAGATCATCCTTTCAAAGAGGAGTTTCAGCAGGATGAAGAGGTGGCTGGAGGCGCCGTTTGTGTCACCTTCATCCTGGTGAAACTCCTCTTTGAAAGGACGATCTGCAGGTGGTTGGGGAGATTTCCTGCACATCGGCAGCGGCGTCACCTCGCAAGACTTCTTCCAATGTCCCGTGTATGTCCCGTGTATGGATTTCCATGCCTCCTTTTTCTGTTCCATGGATGGAATCGCCTGCTGTGACTGTCACTGTTAGATGAGGAGGGCATGAGGCATGTGGAGTGTATTGCTTGGCCTCCAGCTTCTTTTGCAACTGCAATTGGCTGCAAAAGTGACCATACTTGCTGGAGGCAGAGGCCTGAGTGGCACTCGCGAATCAGCTGTTTTGTGAATGGAGCAGCTCAGCTGATCTGATTAAGGCATTGAGAAGCCCTGAAGGGGAAGGGAACGGCTGCCTCCTATGTTGGTCATGCCCACCCCTTCACTGGGGCTTATTTTCGGGGCATATATTTAGGCCCACCCCAAAAATCAGGCTTGGCCTTATTTTCAGGACATGTCGT
Source organism: Thamnophis sirtalis (assembly GCF_051295495.1). Lineage (NCBI taxonomy): Eukaryota > Metazoa > Chordata > Lepidosauria > Squamata > Natricidae > Thamnophis > Thamnophis sirtalis. The sequence goes on along the minus strand of NW_028261384.1, from coordinate 60,781,221 downwards.
ATGTTTGGGAAAACACGGTAGTATTATGTAATATTGGTAAACGTAATCAGAATGTCAAGTATAAGCTAGATGGTATTGATCTAGCAGATGACTCTCATTTTGTCAAGGACTTAGGTGTACTTATTTCTGACGACCTATGTTCCAAAGTTAATTGTAACAGCATTGCTAAACAAGCATTAAGAGTTGTAAATTTAATTTTGCGAAACTATTTTTCTGGAAACATTGTATTACTAATTAGACCTTATAAAACTTATGCTAGACCAATCTTAGAGTATTATTTACCTGTTTGGAATCCCTACCATATATCTAACATCAGTGCAATCGAGAGGATTCACAATATATTTCACAAGGAAAAAAAGTCTTCTATACACAATAGAACTCCCTATGCTATTCTCGAAATTATCAGTTTGGATAATTTAGAACTGTGTCACTTGCAGTTAGACCTAGGTATTGCATACAAAATTATACATAGTGATGCTTTACTTGTAAATGACTTTTTTTGTTTTAATTGCAATAATACACGTGTGAACAGCTGCTTTAAATTTAATGTTCTAAACTTGACTGTAAAAAATATGATTTCTGTAATAGAGTTGTCAAAGTCTGGAATGCTCTATCTGATCCAGTTGTCTCAGCTACACATTTTCATGGTTCCAGACACAATTGACTTCCATGGACCCTACTTCCTACTTGAGTGGTCAGTAGAGGGGGGCGTGCATAAGTGCACTATCGTGCCTATCGTCCCTGTCATTGTATTTTTCTTTTATTCTTGTTCTTGTTTTTGTTTGACAAATTCTGATAAATCAAATAAATAAATGACAGCCAGGCTCTGCTCAATCAGAAAAAAATCATATTAGAATCTAACAAGCCTAATAAAGATTATAATTACATCAGGATCAAGTATGGTATATCATACATGGACTACACTTCGCTAATAGAAGCTAGCAAAACACATATTGTATGCTCTGTACACCATTGAATGTCATAAGAAGATGGTTTTATTCGAACAACTTGCACAGGTTTCTGATATCTGATTTCCTAAAAAACTGAAGAACAAATACACAACCCTTTTTTTAATGCCACTCAGTATGCAGTGAAACCCAGCCCATTTATTTTGGCAAAATCTGTAGGTATCTTTTAAGCTATAGTTGAAAATAAATGTACGGTAAGTAAAATTATTGCAATATCAGATTCAAGGATTGAATGTATGTAACATTTTATATAAAGATTTATTTGGATCACCCTCTGCCAGAGATTAGTAATTCTTTTACTGAACTATAAAGAACCCAAGAGGAAGAAAAAAAGATTTAGATTACTTATATGTAATTGTATTTTAAAATTTCATCATAATTTTAGAATTTCATAATGAAAGAGGTATGTGTTATTGGAAGTCCAGGGAAGAAAAAAGAGTTTCAGTGAGTGTGAATATATTTTACAATTCCATAATTATGAAATTATCAACAATTGTCCTTCAAGTCTGGCTTAATTATTTTATCATTTTCCTAGGCTGCACAATCAGTGCTGATTTCTCTTTTTGAACTCAATACCCCTGAATTTACAATGCTGTTGGGTGCTTTACCAAAAACATTTCAAGATGGCGCCACAAAGTTGCTTCACAGTCACCTCCGGAATACAGGCAATGGGGGACAGGTATATTTATAATCACTTACAGTAGCTGGAGATAATTTCGAGTAAACTATGGTGAATTAACACACATACATACTTAGTAGCCCTCTTTTATTGTTGTTTTATGTTAGTTTTCAAATTGGACCTTTGAGTCTTTATTCTAGAAAAATGCATGAAGCCTTCTTCAGAGATTTTTATATCATTATAAGGATAAATCCAATAATAATGCTCAAAAGACTCACAAGGAATGTGTGTGTGTTTTATAGGGGCCCATGGGAAGCCCATTAACAAGGCCTGTTCCACGCTCACCAGCTAGTTGGTCTAGCCCCATCACTTCACCAACCAATACATCCCAGAACACATTATCACCAAGGTAAGATACCAAATACTAATTTAGAACCAGCACTGACTCTCGCCCAACAAAAAGCTTTCACTGATAAAGATGCATTTGTTTCCACCAGGATTTTTCTTGAAGAATGGCAGAAATTGTTTTTCCCTGCAGAATCAGCCATTTCATACAGTTCTGTAACTAATTCAGCTTTGTAACATTTAAATAACATTGTTTTCAAACAATTTAAATACAAATGTGAATTAACTGCACCATAATTTAATTTAAGAAAAATATAGTGACAGAATTTTAAAACATCAATTCCACAAAAATCCTTTTGCTGCTTACCATATAATTCATTTATTTTGAAATATGTTCAATTTTATATAGTTTGTAAATTTCTTTGTTCCTTTCTTTTTCTCCTTTTCTTTCTTTCCAATATCTTTTTAAAATAAAAATATTAATTTGTCTCATTATTTGCCTGGTTACCCTTGTAAATCCCCATCTTATTAACAGCAAAACTTCCATACTTACTCTTTGTGATCATATTTTACTTCTTAAATATTAAACCCATCTTAACTCTGTTACAATAGCTGCTCCTTGTCTAAATTTCTAATCTAGCAATGCTTTGCCACAACTCAAAAAAAGGCATATATATATGTATATATTCTTTCTAGCCTAATTAATTATTTTAATATAAGCAGTCATCTAATTTCCTATTGAGTTATATGTACAAATCAATACATAGAAATAGTCATTAGAGAATCATAAATTGCTGAAATTAAAACTGCTTCACAATATTTTTATTGCTGTTGTTTAATAGTGCATTTGATTACGATTCTGAAAATATGAATTCAGAAGATATATATAGTTCTCTCCGTGGAGTGACTGAAGCAATTCAGAACTTTAGCTTCCGCAGTCAGGAGGATATGAACGAACCTATGAAACGGGATTCAAAAAAAGAAGATAGTGATTCAGTAAGTATTACGAAAAAATCTGTAAAAATGAAAAATAATTCAGAATCCATACTGATATATACCTGGGTGCTTGTTTTTTTCAGCCCATATGCAAGAAAACAAAAGATGCATATTCTTTGAGTAAATATTACCCAAAGTAATTGGGAATTAGCCCTAATTAAAAATATGTATGTGGAGACATAATTATAAGAGAGCCTACACTTAAAAAATGATTCTTATTTTGAATCTAATTTCTTTGTGCTAGTAAAATATTCCTTTATATGTTTACATTTACTGGCAGTATCACCTGCTGATATAAAAGTGTGTGTGTGTATGTGTGTGTGTGTGTGTGAGTGAGATAGAGAGAGAGAGCAATAGAGAGAGAGAGTGTGTAAAATTTTAAGAACAAAAAAGCTTAAAACTGAAAAAGAATATATTTGCATCAAATGAATCTTGGAATCTTAAAAAACTGATGGCAGAAAAAGACCTAGTACTCTTTCAAGTGCACCTTTTGAATTTATTTTTTCTTATTTATTTATTTATATATTATTATTATTATTATTATTATTATTATTATTATTATTATTATTATTATTATTATTATTATTATTATTATTATTATTATTATACTACAATTGTATCACAGTGGCCAGTTGTTTTGCCGGATTTGGCATTGGTTACTAGTCGGGCCCCACCCAGGGGCCCAGGACATTGTAACGTATTTTCGTAATATGCGTGCAGATCCAAGCAGTGTGGCTTTTTGCATTTGACTGATGGTGATTTTGTCAATTTTTAACTGTTTCAAATGTAATTCCAGTGCTTTTGGAATAGCACCCAGTGTGCCAATTACCACTGGAATTACCACTGCTGGTTTGTGCCAAATTATTGGCACCATTATTATTATTATTATTATTATTATTATTATTATTATTATTATTATTATTATTATTATTATTCAATTGTATCACAGCGGCCAGTTGTTTCGCCGGATTATTATTATTATTATTATTATTATTATTATTATTATTATTATTATACAATTGTATCACAGCGGCCAGTTGTTTCGCCGGATTTGGCATTGGTTACTAGTCGGGCCCATTATTATTATTATTATTATTATTATTATTATTATTATTATTATTATTATTATTATTTTTCTTAATTTTTGATAGATGATGAATGAATGAATATCCCAAGCATGTTATTACTTCTGCTGGAAGTTGGTTCCAAGATTCCATTACTCTTTCTGTGAAATAATACTTTCTAACTTTATTTTTGAACTTACCGCCTCTTGGTTTGAGATTCTACTTCCATGTTCTTGATTTTTGGTTAATACTGAAAATACTGTCTTCTAGAATCTTCACAACCTTAATATATTTAAATGTTTCAGTCATTCCCTCTGCTTTCCCTTCTGTCCTGCTAACTGTACATATTATTTCCTCCAATCTTTCTTGATATGTTTTATCCCTCAGACCGTGCACCATTTTTGTTGCCGTCTCAAGATTTGCTCAATCTTAGCAATATCCTCTTTTTAAGTGAGGTCTCCAGAACTGAACATAGAATTTCAAAGGGATCTGAGTAAAGCTCTAAATAGCAGGATTAGAACCTCGTTTTTCTTGGTGATGATCCTGCTAGCAATGCACACTGCTTGGTCATTTTGTAGTCATCTGCTATGAGCATACCTAAATCCTTTTCTTCTGCTGTTCTGTCTCATATTGTTCCCCCAATACTCTGCCAGATTATTGTTTTTTCTCTAAGTACATGACCTTACAGTTAGAAACATTGCACTGCAGTTTCCACAATTTGCCAACAAAGCCAAATCATTTTCCTGTGTTACAGATATTCCCAGGAATATTAACTCTATTACAAACTTTTGTTTTTTCAGTAAAAAAAATCAAGCCTAGCAAGTCCTAGCAATTTTTCTGTTATCTCACTTATAAATACATTGAAGGGGAAAGGGCCTAGGACTGAGCCTTGTGGTATATCGCTTGTGACTGGTCCCTTTTCAAACAGTGTTCCATTAACAATCATACTCTGGGATCTATCCCTGAGCCAACTTCTAATCCACAGAACCACTCAGCGGTTAAGTCCCAGCCTATACAGCTTTTTTGTGAGTTCATTATGTAGAATTATATTAAATGCTTTGCTAAAATCCAAATAGACTATGTCCAATGTTCCCTCTAATTTTTTTTCAGTGTGAGCGGAAAAGTATAGTGTTTGAGCGGCACAGTTTCATGCCTGAGCACCTAAGAGAGCCACAGTTTGAACTGCTGTCACGTCTGCTGGACATTTGCGCAACATACCAAGCGTCAAGCGCCGATTGTTAGCGAGGTTTCAGCCTGATGAATGCCAGGCATGAAAAGTGCCACTCAAAGACTATACTTTTCCGCTCACCCTGAAAAAAAAAAAAGGCTCTCTGCTCAGCTTTTAGATTGTTAGACTGGCTAGAGAGAGACATGGCACCAACAGGGTCCTGGCCTGGGTCCTGGCATTTTGCAGGCAACCTGTCCTCTCACATTCCTTTGGAATGCAACCCATCACATGTGAATTAGATTTTGCCAATTATCCTATTAAAAGATAACGCTATTATTCTAAAATATGACTAACTCAATATTAAAAACTGTAAATATGTAATGCTGATAAATAATAGCAGTAATTGTTATTTAGTATGATTAAAATCAGTATTGATATATCAATATAATATCTATCGAAATTGACAATATACACTAAAATAACAATACAAATATATAATGTGGAATATAAATGTAATAAATATAATATATAAATGCAACATAAATGTAATAAAATAATTTATCATGAAACTCTCCCCCTTTAAAGTAGTAAGATCAATTAAATAGTCTAGCAAGTTTGGACAATATGCTATATGTTATGTTACTTAAGAATATATATATCTCAGAATCAGATACAACATCCACATCATTTCCAACTGAGTCAATAAAATCATATGCCATGCCAAAACTATTTTAAATAAAGATATGAAATTAATCAAGTATTGCCTTTATTTTTCAAAATGAATGTACAATTTTTTTATTATTTAAGTTTTGTACCCTATATTTTCTAACTAACGTTAACTTTAAAAAGCCGTTACATCAGACTACAATACAAGTAATTAAATGAAGACTAAAATAAGTGTTTTGGCATATTGAGCTTTTTATATTTCTTTCTTATATTGCTTCCTTAGTTGAGAACTTGCTCCTCAGCTTACTTACGCATTAACTGTTTGTTGCTTTTATGGTTTATTCATTCACTGCTCCATCTTCAGTTTTTTTCACAGGGGGCAGGGCTTCCTTCCTCCCTCCCTCCCTTCATTCCCTCCCTCCCTCCCTCCCTCCCTCCCTCCACTCCTTTGGCCACCAATTTTGATCCAATTCTCTCTCTCTCTCTCTCTCTCTCTCACACACACACACACACACACACACACACAGGTTCTTTGTGGGGGGGTTAATTACTCCGCCTCACTGCGCAAAGTCGGCTCAGCATGTGTTCGGCCCCCACTTACGCCGAATCAAATCCGCGGCCGGCGGGACCAGGGGGTTGCATTTCAAAGCCACCAGTCCTCTTGCTTCTTCTCTTTCACCAGCAAAGCTCCCGCTGGCGCCTCCGCCCATGGCAGTGGTGCCACTCCCTCCACACGGAGCCCCTGAGCTGGCTCCCGCGTTATCCCTCCCCCTTCCTCCTCTGCCGTGCTTTTGAGGCTGCGGGAGCTAGTAGGAAAGCGGCGGAGGTGGAGGCGGCGGCAGGGGTAACCCAGAGCCCAGCTGAGGTGGAGTCAGCTGGGCTCTGGGTTACCCCTGCCGTCGCCTCCACCTCCGCCGCTTTCCTACTAGCTCCCGCGGCCTCAAAAGCACGGCAGAGGAGGAAGGGGGAGGGATAACGCGGGAGCCAGCTCAGGTGCTCCGCGTGGAGGGAGAGGCACCACTGCCATGGGCCGGGAAGCCAGCGGGAGCTTTGCTGATGAAGGAGAAGAAGCAAGAGGACTGGCGGCTCATCAAAACAAGACTGGGGAGGTCCTTTGTGGGAGGCCAGTTCTAGCCGCCTGCAAAGGACTTCCCCACGTTTGCTTTGGTAGAAATCTCTGCGCGGCAGTTAGAAACTTCTGCGCGGGGATTTCTTTCCATGTGCGCGGCCGCGCACGCGCGCACCTTAGAGGGAACAGTGACTATGTCCACAGCACAGTGTAACATTTGTAACAGTTCTGTGAACATAGTCTGTGGACATTTGTGACATAGTTTTAAAAAGCTTAATCAGATTAGTTTGACATGATCTGGACATTATCTGCCCTCAGTAAAGCAATACTGTTTTGAGTCCAACCAATTGTGTTCTTTTAAATGTTGTTAATTTTTTTTTTTTTTGAGGACTACAGCTACTACAGTTCATTGTACAGCTCATTGGCCTATAGCAGTAATGGCAAACCTTTTTGCCGTTGCGTGCCAAAAGTGGGAGTAGTTGGGGGTTCGCACATGCCCACACACATAATGCAATACGCCCCCACCCCCACACATGCAAGTGTGACCACCCTACATGCACATGTCACCACCACCCCACACTTGCATATGTGAACGCATGCACATGTGACCCACCCTCCCATGCTCCCCCACCCCTCACACTTGTACCCTTTCCCGCCTGTTTTGGCCCTGGAAAGCCTCCTACCCCAACCTGGAACCCAAAACATGGCAGGCAGCTAGTTTCTGCCAGTTTCTCCCCTGTGCTTGCCAGCCTGGCCGCCACAGTCAGGGAAGGCCCTGAAGCTGTGCTGCCCGGGATCCACATTGGAGGCCATTCACGCTTGCAAAGCAGCATTGCCTCTTTACTGGAGCCACTGCTTCTTTGCAGAGGCAGCAGCAGCTCCTCTTCCACCTGCCAGCCTTGCTTCCTTACCCTGCAAGAGAGTTGCAGCTACCTGATCCTCAGAGTGCTATCTGATCTAAGAGGCCTATACTGGAGAGCAGCCACCAGAGACTTATAAAGGAAAGGTCTTTCAACTTCAAGGGGGTCGGAGAAAGAGAGGGGAATGCCAGTCCTTCCTTTCTTGGCTGTGAAGTCTTAGCACCAAACTTTTAAATGAGCACCATAACTGAAAGCCAGAAGCCAGATGGACAATGACCTGCCTTGATCTTTCTGCCGAAAGTAACTGCTCGGCTCCATCCCGTCTTGGCTTCTGATAGCTGCAAGACATGCTGCCTTCCTCCAACTTTCTCCCAAGACCCTTTGCGCAGGAAGGGGGATCTAGGGAGAAAAGAAGGCGGGTGTGTTTCCAGGGGTGGCAAGCAGTAAGGAGCGAAAGGTAGCTTCGCTTGCAGAGCCCAACCAGTGAGAGTAAAGTCTTGTTTCTTTGTGAAGGTGCTCTCTTAGCCCATAAATAGAATGGAATAGTTGTGTATCTGTGTTTGTGTACGTCTGTGTGTCTTGTGTTTTTTACGTTTGAGTTACATATAACGTTTCCACGACCCCAGTTATTTTTCTTTTGGGAAAGGAGACTTTAAAAAAAGGTGTGAGCGACTGCCTCTTTCTCCAGATTTCGCAGCTGTGTGCTGTGTGCTGTGTGCATGGCGGCGGCCAACGCAAAAGGAACAAGATGCCTGACGCTCAGCTGTGCAGGCCCGCAGCCTTTGCAGGGGCAGCAGCACGGGCAAAATTATGTGGGTAAGCCACACACTCCACTGGCGCAGGCCATGTCGGAAATCAACCGACCAGCTTCATGGGGCTGCAGAACTGAGCATTGGTCTACCTGCTTCTCTTGCACTGGCCACCACCATGGACATAGCTGATCGGCGCTCCAACAAGGCTTCTCCGGAGCATAGTTGTAGTCACTGGCACCATAGACTTCTCTCTCACACACACACATACACGCACACACACCAGGACCTTTCTTCTCCCCCCCCTCCCCACGGTAAGGCATACCCCAAGGTTTGATAACAAGGCTGGCAGGAGGAGGAGGAGTCGCCGCCGCCTCTTCAAAGATGCAAGCGGTGCCGGCAAAGAGGCAACACCACTTTGCCAGGACAAATGGCGTCCAACATGGATCCTGGGTAGCGCAGCTTCGGGGCCTTTCCTGAAGAAGGGTGTGAGGCAGGTGGGCTCACGGGAGCAACTGGCAGCAGTGCTCCTGCCTGGCAAGGAGGGGATGTCCCAGGGCTGCATGCGGGCACCAATGGCTAGCTAGTCTTCTGGTTATTGGCATGTATGTGTGCACGACGATCAGCCAGCCAGGCTAATCTTCCAGTTTCTGGCATTGCTGCAAGTGTGAAGGCCAGCTGATCATCACATGCGCATGTGCACCAGTAATCAGAAGATTAGGTGGCCGGTGCGCATACATGCATCAAAAACCCGGAAGAGGAATGGGCGATGCCATGCATGCCAGGTGACATGGCTCTGTGTGCCACTTCTGGCACGCATGTCATAGATTCGCCATCAGGGGCCTATAGTTTCCAACTTCTTCCCTATTCCCCTTCTTGTATATGGGTACAATATTAGTTGTTTGCCAATTTTGGGAAGTTTCACCTGTTACAAAAGATTGGTTAAACAGACCAGTTAATGGTCTAACAGGTTCCTTTAGAAATCTGGGATGAATACCATCTTGATCCATTGTTTTAATATGCTTTACCTCCACCTCTGAAAATCCTGGGAAAGAACCTGCACAGCTATGACTAGTATGATCCCCCAATCTGATTTTGTTACTGGCATCTACTACTGAGAAGACTGAGCAGAATTTGTTTAAATGGTTTTTTATAGCTAGGTTTCGCTTAACATATCTGTCAGCTACATTTCTGCTATCTGCTTACATGCTAGTTTTTTGCTCTTTTACTATCTTACATACATCTGATATGAACCAGATTAGATATTGCTTTCTTTTGCTTTTACTAATGCCTTATTCTCCTTGGTTAAGATAACTGATTAAGGGGAGTCCTTGATAAGGATGATTAGGGTACCGGAGACTAAAACATATAAAGAACGGTTGCTGGAATTGGGTATTTCTAGTTTAATGAAAAGTAGAATAGGGGTGACATGATAGCAGTATTCCAGTATCTAAGGGGCTGCAATGAAAAGGGAGTCAACCTATTCTCCAAAGTACCTGAAGGCAGGACAAGAAACAATGGATGGAAATTGATCAAAGAGAGAAGTAAGCTAGAACTATGGAGACATTTCCTGACAGTTAAAACAGTTAATCAGTGGACTCCAGAAGTTGTGAATTCTCCGACACTAGGAAATTTTTAAGACAAGTTTGGACAGCCATTTGTCTGAAATGGTATAGTTTTTCCTGCTTGAGCACAAGATCTCCAAATTCCCAACTCTGTTATTCTGTATTCTATTCTGACTAATCTTACCTTAATTTTAAAAAAAGGGCAATATTTTGAAAGTACCTGATATAAAAACAGTTATCTAGCTCTGTAGATGATCTGTATATATTTTTATTAAGGGTATGTGTATCTGTCTTTGTTAGATTTGCAGTGGGTCTGGAATAGTAGATCTACGAACAGGAACTGGTGTGACTGATACAGGCCGAACAGTTCTTGACAACAAAACTTCATTACTTAACACTATGCCTCTTCATTCCTCCCCACGGTCACGTGATTATAATCCATACAATTATTCTGATAGTGTTGGTTCTTTTAATAAATCAGCTTTAAAAGAGGCTATGTTTGATGATGATGCAGATCAGTTTCCTGATGGTAAGTCTGTCACAAAGAGAATTGGGGAATGGGTATATTGGAAGGAAAAATGCAATCAACTGTAAATAGAATTACTATATGAACTAAGGGAAATAAGTTATATACATAGGAAAATATGATATTCAAGAGTTTTATGTGAAAACAAAGTTTTATTTATTATAAAAATTAAATGTTATATCATCTAATATGCATCACTTAGCTCTTCATTGCTAGATTTGTTCCCAAATAGGACACTTTATAATGATAGTAAATAAAGAACAATTGTACTAGTAGAATTTAATGGAATATCTACTTAAGAAAAAAGCTTCTTCCAGTAAGATATTTAAATATTCTTATTTTATTTTCCAAAATGAAATTTAATTCACAAATACATTGAAGAAGATTTATTAAATAATAAAAATTAAATCTCACATTTATTCCTATTCAAAGAGTATAAAAGACATTATGGCTTTGGAAATACGGTATTTTTCAGAGTATAAGACGCACCATTTTCCCTCAAAAAGAAAAAGGCTGAAAATCTGGGTGCATCTTATACACTGAATACATCATTTTTTGCCTCCCGAAAACCCGTCCCCTTCACCAAAATGGCTGTGCGTAGCCTTTAGGAGCCTTGCAGAGTGCTCCTGGCGGCTGGGGAGAGTGGAAATGAGTAAAAAATGGGCTTTTTTTGCTCAATTTTGCCTCCCCAGCCCCTAGGAGCACTCTATAAGCCCCTTTTTTTGACAAAAAACAGGCCCATTTTTGTGAAAAATGGGCCAGTTTTTGCTCAATTTTGACCCCACCCCCCAGGAGCACTCTACAAGCCTCCTAAAGGCTATTCATGCCCCCCTTTTTTGGAGAAAAAAACGGGCCTGTTTTTGGGAGGTCTGCAGAATGCAAAAACTTTTTTTTTTAATTTGCCTCTTCAAAACCTTGGTGCGTCTTATACTCCGAAAAATATGGTAAATAAATAGCCCCTTGAATAATGTTGATTTCCAGTTCCTCTCAATACATGCTATTCATAATCATTGTTTATTTAGGTAACTTTTATATGGACGAAATGAGTATGGCCAAGTAAGCAATCTAATATACTGTACGTTATTAGAGTTTTGATTAAAATAGTCCTTTTCAAGTCACACTTGACTCATCATAGATACTTCCATTTAGTTTTCTTTGTACAAGAATTGGCCTGATACTTCCTTTTTCTAGTGTTTTTCATTTTATACTACGCATGCAGTTATGCAGATTTTATTTCTAGAAGCTAAGGTTCATCTTTTTTCTAAAGATAATGTAGTATTTCCTTCAATATACAATATGAATTAATTCTATTGATACTTTGTTAATGCAGCCTAAGAAGAAAACATGTCACATATTTTTAGTGTCTTTTAAGATTTCTCTTAAGATAAAGAGGAGAAAGAATCTAAATCATTGGTTCTTAAACTGGGGTGATTACCCTCAAGGAGTAATTTGGGCATATTTTCAGTTTGGGCTTATTTGTGACTTTTGCAGATCCTGTTTGAGAGTGCCATTGCTAAGATGTTTGTGTAAAATAAATACTGATATTTTTGTGGAAGTAATAACATTTTAGATCAGGAAAGGGTAAATAGGATCAAAAAAATTAAGAACTATTTGATGTGAGATCAAATTCTGGGACATGTATATTTGTCTTCATCCATAAGAATGAATAGCCTAAGCCAGTGATGGCAAACCTTTTTGTAAAGGCATGCCAAAATTGTGTGTATGCGTGCTACCCACAATTCAATGTGCCCTGCTCATCTGTGCATGTGCACCCCTCCCACACAGGGGAGAGTCTTTGCCCTACCCAGGCTCCAGAGGTTTTCCTGAAGCCTGGGGAGGGCAAAAACAGCCTCCCCCAGCGCTCTGGAGGGTGGAAAATCAACTGGGGTGCCAGAGCTGATGGCTTGTATGCCAGCAAATATGGCTCCACGTGCCACCTGTGGCACATGTGCCATCAGTTCTCCATCATGATCCTAAGCCTTCCATAAGTAAGGCTCTTAAAGTGATCACTGCAGAAACTTCATTTTTCTCCCCATTAATTTGGGCTTAAAGAGTATCTTCATTAATAGCACTCTATAGAAAGAGATGATCCTCTTACATCCTTTTTGCTCCCCCCCCCCAAAAAAAATCTTGACTCCCAGTGAGTGCTGAAGAGAACATTCTTGTCCATAGTAGGAGATTTTAATGATAAATGCCATATTTTGTAATAAAATATGATATCAGGATTATGTTCAATTTTACAGTTTTTATTGATTGTATATCTTCACATGTAAAGTAAAAAGAATGGTTACTCTTTTTACTAATTAAATAATTTTAATTTTTCTTTTGTTACAGAACCTTCCCTGGACCATTCTGATCTAGTCGCAGAATTGCTAAAGGAATTATCAAACCATAATGAGAGAGCTGAAGAACGGAAGGCTGCTCTTTATGAGCTAATGAAATTGACTCAGGAGGAGTCTTTTGGTGTTTGGGATGAGCACTTCAAAACAATTCTTCTTTTGTTACTTGAAACTCTTGGAGACAAAGAGGTAAATCCCAAAATGGAGAAAGAAAAATCATATAACAGTTTTTTGCTTATCCTTTTATAATTATTAAATGTATAACTTTAATTTACACAACTCAAAGTGGCATACATAATGTTCTGATATTCACTTTTGGCCACAATAATAACATTGTGAGCTGTGTTGATCTGAAATATAATAACTACGCCAAAATTTTCCATCACGCTTTCATAATGGGAGGACTAAAATTCACAGTCTCTATTTTCCAGTCTAACACCTTAACTATACCATTGCGGCTCTCTTGAATGTCTGTCTTGAAAATGTATGGAAATTTTCAGTCATCCATATCAGGATTGTCCCAAAGATGCTTTTCAAAGCTTTTTCATTTCTCATCCAGAATTAAAGATGCTTCTTGGATGGGAAGTGAAACATCTTGAGGGCAAAACAAAGTAAAATAAGTTGTCTTTTTAAAAAGCACCTTTGGGTCCCCCTTGAACTTATCAGGATTATGAAAAACAGTGCATATTACTTTCCTATATCTGTATTCTTTAATACAGACAATAGAATGCACTTTTCAGTATCTCAGTCCCATAAAAGTAAAGTGTCTTTTAATAGTGTATCACAGTTGCACTTTGCAGTTACAATAAGATTATAGCTACTATTTTACTAAAATAATATGTAATGTATAAATATTAAATAAATGTATACTATTTATTATCAAATGTGGTTATGAAAAAAGAACTTCAATATTTGGAATAAAATTTCAAGAATGTAATACTATATAGTTCCATTATAGATAATAATGGTTGGAAGTTATATGAGCAAAACTAATTAACATTCCTTAAACTTTCAGCATACAGTTAGAGCCCTGGCACTGAAAGTCTTAAGAGAGATTTTAAGACATCAACCAGCAAGGTTTAGAAATTATGCAGAACTCACAATAATGAAGACTTTAGAAGCTCATAAGGACCCTCATAAGGAGGTTTGTATTAAACTTAAGAATGAACTGAAGTAATAATATGGTATTCAGTGAAGAAGATTAAAATATAGGCTAGTTTTTCACAAGACAGATTTCAGGAATTTAAATGAGAAAATCATATTTCCTATTCAAAGCTATTCAAATAATGCAGATTTTTATGAACAGGGGACCTAGAGGTCCTTTAACATCTGCTTTAATAAGATGCGAGCATCTTCTAATCTTTGATCCTTGATAAACAAGATCCTTATCATTTTCCCAACTGCATAAAATTGTGTACAGAGTTTAAATGCTTCTAGGAATATTATTCTTTGTTCTGTCAGTTTTATTAAACAATAATGTCAGTATATTCATTAGTTTTGCTTTTGAATGTTACAAGGCATAAAATGTGGCAATTAAGTACATTTTCTCACATGAATTCATTTTAATTGGAAATCATGGATTAATATTTAGATATAATAGAAATTTAAAAATATACATCTCATATTTTCTAGAATGGTTTTTTTTTCATTTTAAGACTAGTATAGTTGCAAAGTCAATAAAAGTTGTTATAAAATATTTCCTAGATATATTAGTTCAGTTTTCCAACATATCTGGATAAAATTTCAAGTCCGAAGCTATTTTGTTTAAATTCTGATACTATTGAAATGCTGCTGTTGTGACAGAAATTTCTATTGTAAAACAAAATATATTGACATTTAATATTCTATATATTGTAGTACCATTAAAAAAAAGCTATTCAAGTGTACTATTATTGGATTTCTATATTTTTCTTTAATCCATTAGGTGGTAAGATCGGCTGAAGAGGCTGCTACTATGCTGGCCACATCTATTAGTCCAGATCAATGCATCAAAGTACTTTGTCCCATCATTCAAACAGCAGATTATCCTATAAATCTGGCTGCAATCAAAATGCAGACCAAAGTTACTGAAAGAGTACCTAAAGAAATTCTTGCTCAACTTTTGCCAGAGATAGTGCCAGGTTTAATACAGGTAAGAAGATACAGAATCATGAACAATGAAAAGAATATTGCAAAACTATTTTTTCAAAGATTATTCTCTTTTTCAAGTAATCTACTAACTTTATAGAATATTTTACTGAAATATATTTTTTCTAACATGTTTTAAGATTATCAATTTTATTTGGATTGATATGCATTTGAATTACTTCTTTTCTAGGGCTATGATAACTCTGAAAGCAGCGTTCGAAAGGCATGTGTCTTCTGCCTTGTAGCTATTCATGCAGTAATTGGTGATGAGCTGAAGCCACATCTTAATCAGCTCACTGGCAGCAAAGTAAGTGACATGCCATACCAAAATCTGATTTTGATTTTTTCTAATTTATGGAGATTTTTTTTTAAAGTGTGGGTGGAGATGGTTTTAAGACCAGAAATTTGTTCAGAATCTCATTTTGGCTATTATTTGAATCTGGCACTCTGTTGCTACTTTTATTTTTCATGAACTATGTTAATATATATGGAAAATGAAATGTTATAAATAGAGCTTGTAATACAGTTGTATTATTTCAGACTGTAAATTAGAAAGCTGATAGTTCAGGTCCTAATCCTGCATACAAAGCACTTTATAGGCATGTAGAAAAACTAGAATATCATAGCTTTACGTTGTAAAATAAGTCTGTTACATACTATTTTTCTTTCAGTGAAAGACAGTAGTCAGATATTCAGTTCTTCAACAATAGTTTGAATTGCGGAAAGTACCATTCAAACCAGGCTCAATGGCTAAGATGTTCAGTGGTTAAGATGCTGAGCTTGTCGATCACAAAGATCGGCAGTTCAGCAGTTCGAATCCCTAGCACCGCATAATAAGTAAACTCCTGTTACTTGTCCCAGCTTCTGCCAACCTAGCAGTTCAAAAGCATATAAAAATGCAAGTAGAAAAATAGGAACCACCTTTGGTGGGAAGGTAACAGCGATCCATGCACCTTTGGCATTTAGTCATGTCGGCCACATGACCATGGAGACATCTTTGGACAGCACTGGCTCTTCGGCTTTGAAACAGAGATGAGCACCGCCCCCTAGAGTTGGGAACGGCTAGCATATATGTGCAAGGGGAACCTTTATCTTTACGATTCAAACTGTCTTCAGTAATTTGGAGCTATGTGGAATAATAGACAACATACTAAAAATGAGAATAATATATTACATGCAATGATTTAATCAACATGCTTGAAATAAAAGTTGCTAAAATGTTATAAAGAAAATACAAAGCATCACAACATCAAAATATATCCACTGTTTGGTCTTATAGAATAACAATTGTGCTCATATATTTGCTGCCTTTTTTCTCTTCAGTAATTAATTTCTGATTTAGAGAAAACAATAACTGCCATTAGATTATAGATGAAATTTACCATATAAAGCAAAGTGAAACATAGTTAATTAAATAGTTAATAATTAAATAGAATGCAGAAAAGTTATGAGCATTGAAATTTATAATCAAATCTGTTGGGGTCATTCCATGTTAAATGGTCTGGGACTCACAGCTCAACCATCATGGATTTTGATGAAATTTGGTGTGAACATGCACACACATCCCCCATGAACAATGGATAAGTGTTACATTTGCTGATGCAGTACTTGCGGCGATATAGACATTTCTTTGACCTCATACCGCAGCCTTTGACTCTGAGATTTCAGCAACTTTGAGACGTAATATCTCCAGCAATATTTTGTTGAGAGAAACAAAACTTGGCCATCTTGTACAACTTGTTGTGCTCCATTAAACAAAAGAATAAAAACATCATGAGTGTCCACCTGTGCCTTTACTCCCAAGCTGGTCCTTGTTCCTTAACTGTGTTCCCTTCTCCCTTCTATGCATGTGCACAGGCAACAGCTGTTCTTCTGTTCCACTGATATTCGACTCTGAAGGCAGCTGATAACTGTCGGATAGTCCTGGCCCCATCTCTGCTTCTGATGCAGAGCACTCCTCAGAGCTTTTCCAAAACTCCAGGCCTGACCCATGTTCCTTCCCAACTTCCTCACTGCTTGAGTCTGCTCCGCTGGCCACTGGCGGGCCACAACATTTCAGGCCAATAAAATGAATGAGCAGGGCCTTGTGGATGCATAAATGTTACCAACGCATCATTTTGTTCAATCGAAATGTCCACAAGGTTCCCTACCCACCATTTTTTGTCATAAATGCAGGCAATATAACAACCGAGAAATATGTCGGTCAATTTTAAATTCGGATCAATGGTATTGGATATTTTGGCCACAAAGTTAATTGTGTCATTTGAAACTTTGTTGACAGAAATCGAATTTGAATCAACTGGCACAAACTGGTGGTGATCTCTTGTGCCAGCTATAATGCTGCTAACTTTCCATCTTTGTTCTTGCAGCATCCTGTTTTCTTTTATTTCTTCCTTTGGAATGTATTTAAATCTGTGAATGTTTCACCATGTGATTTTGTTTCACCAAATCACCATGCATTGGAGTTGGCGACATGACTAAACATTTGGCTGCTCGAACCAGCCTCCAAACCCATCAACCAACCAAATACTGACACCGACAGATCTGTTCAATGTTTGCGACAGAAACATTCACATTCATATATACATTCTGAAGGAAGAAATTAAAGAAAGCAGGATGCTGCAAGAAAAAAGATGGAAAGTTAGCAGCACAATAGCTGGCACAAGACTATTCACAGCTTCCAGTGGTGCCGTGCTGCTCTGACGAGGTCTCCTCTGAGACACTCTAGCCTCGAGATCGTGTTACACTGTCTGGACAGCATAAATCAACTGTCTGACAGTTTGATAACTCTTTCCTTAGGAGAAGAGGAAAGGGGAGAATTGCCGAGCGTGGGTAGAGCTCCCTTAACCCCCCAGGAGTTAATTCTGGGGTGTGGAAGGTGTGAGCCCCCCTGTAGCTCGACACACTCTGCTCTCGGACGCATCTGCTCTTCGCAGAACAAAGAGCCACGTCCACCCCTGCAATCAATGTTTGATTTACATCTGAACAAGAAGCAGGCAGAGCAAATACTGGAGAGTTTCACAATTGCAGGTATTTTTAAACTTTAGCTCCGTTCTACAAAAATTCCTTCTGACAAAACTAACAAGATAGAAGTGAAAATGGCACCTGAATTTTGAAGGTGTGGCTGAATCGAAACTTAACAAGCTACTATAGAGTTTAAGATCACTCAAACAGCAATGATTTACTAACAAGCTACAAGACTTAATAATTGAAATAAGCGGTTTGTTTGGACTTAACAATTTGGTAGAAGATAAGCTTAATTGAATAGTTGAAATGTCCTCAAAACAAGTTAGAATAACAACTACTTCAAAGAGCGCTGGCAACTCTCCAGGCCCGACAAATAAATTACTGTCATTATTACCTCCTCCTGCTGCTGATGTTTTAACTCTTGATGCACTGCAAGGAGCCTTAAAAGACGCTTTAACAGAACAGGCTGCTGTTTTAGAACTTAAGATAGAGAAAAGGTTACATCTGCCTTTAAGGAGATTTCGGAGGAAATATCGGGGGTCAAAGAGCTAATCCAGATTCGTAACCAGCAAATAAGAGAAGACATAGTGGAAGCATTTAAAAGTTTGGCTAGCTATGAATCATCATTGGATGACAAAGTGGAAGAAATTAACCAGTCCAATGTCAATTTAGAAAGTAAAGTTGAAGAAGTTCAAAATAAGACTGACAAGACAGAAGCAGAAATTACAATGATACAATATAGGACGATGGAATTTGCTTTGAGAATAAGAGGCCTCAAAGAGAATAATCAAGAAAATCTGAAGGAGATTCTTGCAGAAGCCTTTGACCAACTAGTTGGTCAACTGAGAGCAGAATATGACTGGCAAATGGACAAAATATACCACGTTAATTCATGGATTGCCAGACAGAAACAATTACCAAGAGATATTGTAGTCTACTTTGCTACGAGGAATATACAGAACCTGATTTTACAAGAATCCTTGTAAATCCTTTACAAGAAAACCAAGTTGCAGATTGCAGGTCAGGAGGTGATAGTTTTGAAGGAAATCCCACCAAAAATGTTGAAATCTAGAAAAGATTATGCATTCCTAGTGGACGAACTTAAAAACCGCCAGATACAATATAGATGGGAAGTTCCAGCCAGATTAGTGGTGAATTACCTGGGATAAAGACACCATCTTAACTCAGTTTGGAAGGCCAGAGATTTTTACAGTAAAATATTAAAAGCTGGTTACCCTTAATCTCCAGGATTCAGAGAAAGAGAGCAAGCAGGAGAGGCCAGACAGCAAGATGCCCAAGGATCATTGGAAGTGGCCCAAGCTTTGAATTTCTTGTGGAGTCAGAAGGAATTAAGGAGCAAAGACAAACCAGAGCAGCTACCAAACGCAAAGAACAAGAATTAAAGATGCAACAAGCCCAGGCAACAGTTCAAGAAACTATAAACATTAACACAGAAGCTGTGGGAGGAGCCAGACCGAAAATCAAATTACAGGATTTCCAGATGGCTCTTTAAAAGCTTCAGGGAACTGAAGATGACAATTAAATTTTTAACCTGGAATGTCAATGGTTTAAACTTACCACAAAAAAGGGGAAAAAATACTACTATTTGAAACAATTTAAAAATGACGTAATTTGCCTGCAAGAAACACATATTAGAACAAATGATCAGAAATACTTGATGAATGAAAGATTGGGACAACATTTTGTAACTTCCGCCCCAGAGAAGAAAAATGGTAGTTATATACTTAAGAAAAGATATAAAGGCTGAATTAATTGAAGCAGGCTCTCAAGGAAGATATATTGCAATTGAAGTATTATTGGAAGGAAAAAAGATACTCTTAATGGGAGTATACGCCGCCAATCAACCAAAAAAAATCTATAAATTGCTCCATACCAAGTTAATACAATGGGATTACAGATCGTGTATATTACTGGGTGACTGGAATGGAGTTTTGGATACCAAGAAAGACAAGAAGGGTCCATTGCAAAATATTCAAGAACATGCAAAATTACCTTTCTTTTATATGATGGATGATATTGAGCTACGAGACATCTGGCGGGAAAGGAATGCTAAAGAATAGGACTTTACATTTTTCTCTGATAGGCATCAATCCTTTTCTAGGATTGATTTTATATTAATCACAAATGATTTTCTTTCTAATGTAAAGAAGATGAAGATATGCTTGAGACTTTAACAGATCATAACCCGGTTTGGATGGAACTGGATTATGCAAAGGAACCTAGAAGGTGTTGGAGGTTAAATGAAAATTTATTTAGATATGAGAAAAATGTTAATGAATGTAAAAAATTGTTGAGAGAATATTTTGCTTTTAATATGAATAAGGGAACATCTATGGAAATGGTTGGGATGCAAGTAAAGCGTATATGAGAGGAGTTTTAATAAATTTAAATAATCTATATAGACATAGACAGAGGGAAAAAAGAAAGGAATTAGAGGAAGAGATAAAGAAGAAAGAGTAGGAGCTAATATCTAACCCAGGTGATAAGAAGACAAAAGAGGCAATCACTTTACTACGAGCGCAATTTAACATATTGATGTCAGATCAGGTGGCTACTAATTTGTTATATGCTAAACATAATACTTTTTGCAATGCAAATAAACCAGGCAGATGGTTAGCATATATGGCGAGGAAAAAACAAGAATTTCGTACTATAGAAAAAATAGATTATAAAGGTAAAGAAGTTTATCAACAGGATATGATTAAAAAGGCTTTTTTAGAATTTTATACAAGATTGTACACTGGTGATAAAATACAAGGTTTAGACATAGATAGATACTTGGAGAAAGAGAAAATACCTATAGTTAAGGATGAGCAAAGGGAGAGATTGAACCAACCAATAACTTCAGAGGAAATCCTCCTGGTAATTTAACAGTTAAAAGCTGGGAAGGCACCCGGTACAGATGGACTGACAGCGGTTTATTATAAAAATTTACAATTAGAAATGGTAGAACCTCTTAAGGAACTATTTAACAGAATTCAATTGGAAGGAAGGGTACCTCCATCTTGGAGAACAGCCTTCATCTCCCTGATTCCGAAAGAAGATCAAGATCTCAGCCAGCCAAAAAATTATAGGCCTATATCACTACTCGATACAGATTATAAAATTTTTGCTAAAAGATTAGCAAATAGGTTGATGTTAGTTATACAACAAGTGATCCACAATGACCAATCTGGTTTTATACAAGGAAGACAAATGAAAAATAATGTAAGACAAATTGTTAATATATTGGAGTATCTGGGAAAGAACAACCAAGTCCCCGCAGCACTCACATTTTTGGACGTGGAGAAAGCATTTGATCGAGTGAATTGGTAATTTTTAATGAAAATAATACAAAAGATGCAAATTGGAGAGCATTTTACACAATCTATCAAGGCAATATATCAGGAACAAACAGCACAAATTATAGTTAATGGTAGTTTAACAGAACCCTTTAAAATTGAAAAAGGCACAAGACAGGGTTGTCTCCTATCTCCATTATTGTTTATCTTAACCCTGGAGTTATTGCTGAATAAAATACGGGGGTCAGATGATTTACAGGGAATTAAGATTAGGCACCAAGAATATAGATTACGAGCATTTGCGGACGATTTGGTTGTAACTTTAACCCAACCAGGGAAATCAACTATGGCTCTAATGAACATGATTAATCAATATGGTCAAGTATCTGGGTTTAAAATAAATCTAGGGAAAACAAAGATGTTAGTTAAAAACATGACTACAAATCAAAAAGAAGGATTAGAAAGAATAACAGGATGTGAGATAGTAAATAAAGTTAAATATTTAGGAGTTTATATTACAACTTCAAATGGGAAATTATATAAGTATAATTACGAACCATTATGGTATAGAATACAGGTAGAAATGAAGAAATGGGAAAAACTACAACTATCTTTGTTGGGAAGGATAGCAGCAGTAAAAATGAATGTTTTGCCAAAGTTTTTATTTCTTTTTCAAATGATACCAATACTCAAAAAAGATGCAAAGAATGGCAGAAGGGTATTAATAAATTAGTCCGGGCAGGGAAGAAACTGAGAATAAAACTTAAAATAATGCAAGATGTACGTGAGAGAGGAGGTTTGAAAATGCCAAATTTAAAATTATATTATGAAGCAGTAGCTTTATCAATAATTAGTGATTGGATCAACTCAACAGAGGATAGAATACTGAACATTGAAGGGTATGATTTGGTATATGGTTGGCATGCTTATTTAATATATGACAAGAAGGTGGATAAGACTTTTAAAAGTCATATTTTAAGGAATGCTCTATTGTGTGTCTGGAAAAAATATCAACATAAATTAAATAATAAGATACCTATGTGGGCAATTCCCAGACACGCAATAGAGAATATAATTTTAGAACAAAAACAGGATGTAACCACATACAGAGAGCTTCTTACCATAGAAAGAGGTGTATTACAGCTAAAACCTCTGAATGTATTAAAAGAGGAAAGGGTAATCCAAGCCTGTTTCAGTAAGGACAGCTACAGGCCAGATGGAAAAAAGACCAGAAAATTGGTATTACGCAAAATGAGGACAATCTAGTAAAACAAATTATTGATCAAAGTCAAATGCATATAAAAAGGTTATATAATATATTGATAGAAATAGATTCTGAAACAGAATTAGTTAAAGATTGTATGATAAAGTGGGCAAAAAATTTTGAAGAACCAATAATGATGGAAACTTGGGAAAAGATATGGGTAAGAAATGTAAAATTTACGAAAGCCCAAAACCTGAGAGAGAATTTCTACGAGATATTGTATAGATGGCATTTAGAGAGGGTGGGAGGGGATGTGGGCTTGGGTGGGGTGGGTATATATTTGTAAAACTCTTTAAAACTTTTAATAAAAAAAAAATAGATGGCACAAGAAACCATCACTAGTTTGTGCCAGTTGATTCAAATTCAATTTCTGTCAGCAAATTTCAAATGACACAATTAATTTTGTGGCCAAAATGTCCAATATTTTCATCAAACTTCCTCAAAATCCTTGATCATTGAGCTGGGCACTTTTCTGAAATCAGACCACTTGACATGGAATGACCCGTTGATAATATCTAATTACTGAGAGGCTTGTACAATTTATTTATTATTTCTTTTATTTCTTTATTTATAAAATTTATTGGCTGGCCATCTTACCATAGGGTAATTCTGGGTGTCTTATACAGTTAAAACATTAAAATCACACATTAAAACCAAGGAAAACTGGGCGGCAGAGTGGGTGGGAAGTTGTATCTATTATTAATCAACCACCTCCATTGTGTTGTTCCTCCATTGGAACCCCAAGCCGATTGGCAGAGCTACTTCATTAGGCCCTTATGAAAAGATAGGAGGGTTGGGGCCAACCTCGCATGCCTCCTCTGCCAGCACAAGTGGTATGGGCCAATCCCAGTGGAGTGAGACTGAGATTGTATCCCATAGTATCAAGTAATATGCCAAACATATATTAAGTTCTGAATAAAGAAAAATCTTATTTGGACAGAATTTTATGTCATCTTTTGTTTCAAACTTTTTTAATCGTCACTGCTATTTGAATAATTTTTAAATGCAATAATACTTCTGTAGCTTGACCAAAGTCCTTTAACTAGTTTTTCTTTAAGCATACAAAAAAAATCCTTTGAAATCAATTATAGGTAGTCCTCGGCTTACATGGGTTTAATGACTGAAGTTACAACAGCAGTGGAAAAAAGTGACATGATCATTTTTCACACTTATGACCTTGCAGCATCCCCATGGTCGCATGATTAAAATTCAGACTCTTGACAACTGGAATATATTATGAAAGTTACAATGTCCTGGGGTCATATGATCACCTTTTGCAACCTTTGCAAAGTCAAATGAGAAATTCATTTAACAACTATGTTACTAACTTAACAACTGCAGTGATTCACTTAACAACTGTGGCAAGAAAGATTGTAAAATGGAACAAATTAATAATGATCTTCTTAGCAACAGAAATTTTGGGCTCAATTGTAGTTGTAAGTCTATCTATAATGGATTTGATTAGATATGCATTTGACTGAAGATAAAATATTATCAGTCATGGAATTATAATTACAAATGATAGCTTTTCACTTATAAGAGTCATGCCACAGTGTAAAATACCTAAGCTCTTAGGGGGGAAAGGAAGTAAAATCAATGAAATTGTCTTTTTAAATCAACATTGTGATTTTGGTTTTAAAAAATCTTAATTAGTTATCACAATACTAAAAAGTTAAAAACAAATAATTGACATCTAAAAGCATGTATCAGTGGTCTGGATATAAGATATAGGACCATACTGTACATCAGTAGTGTAGATGTAAGAATGATGAGTTTCTATTTCTGTTTCCATATCCAAGGATTCAAACACTTCTGTTTTCAGTTTAAAATCAACCTATTTTCTTGTGCCATTTATACCTTGCAAACTATGCTTTGTTAAACTATGGGCAGGATCAAAACACAGTTTCAGATTTTGAAATAATCAAACAAACTACAATTCAACAGTCATTAATAATTAATTTAGAACTGAAAGCGTCTATCTTTATACTGTAAAGGTGAAGATGAAAAAAGGACGGTTATTCCCTATCAGAGGTGGTATTCAGCAGGTTCTGACGGATTCTTGAGAACCAGTAGGGGAAATTTTGAGTAGTTCAGAGAACCAGTAAATACCATCTCTGACTGGCCCCACCCCCATCTATTCTCTGCCTCCCATGTCCTAGCTGATTGGGAGGAAATGGGGATTTTGCAGTAACCTTCCCCTGGAGTGGAGAGGGAATGGAGATTTTACAGTATCCTTCTCCTGCCATGCCCACCAAGCCATGCCCATCAAGCCATGCCACGCCCACCAAGCCACACCCACAGAACCGGTAGTAAAACAATTTGAATCTCACCACTACCTATCATGTCTGAATCATTAATTAAATTATATTGATTATTATATACAATAAACTAAAACAATTTTGAGGAGAATTATTGCCAATAAATTTATCATCCCTTAATCTTCTTAATCCTTCAAAAATATAACTATTGTATTTTATAGCTCATTAAGCTTCTTTCCTCTATATGTATCATTCCATTACAAATCTTTTTCATTGTTCTTCTACTGTTCATTGTTCATTCACTGTCAGTTTTAAAAAAAATAAAATCTAATATGAAATATATTGTTGATACTAAACATGATATTTACTAATTTAAATCTGCAGATGAAATTGCTGAATCTTTATATCAAGCGGGCACAAACAGGATCTGGAACAGGTGATGCCTCAGCAGATGTTCCAGGACAAAGCTAGTAATCCTGAAATCCATATTTTAAATAAGAGGAAAGACACATCAATAAAAGGAAAATTCTCAAATGCACCTCAAAGAGCTTTTCTTCCTCTCAATCTTTTTCCTTCTAATGAAGGGCTGCTCAGCCTGCATGTGACTGTTTCAATAATTCCATATCCAAGGGAAGAGACAGTATTAATATCACTTGACTGAAGCAAATTATTATTTTTTAACTTAACATATCATGTTTTCTGTTTGCACTCTTCTGTGTGTTTTTCCATTGATGTTTATCAGTGTTAATGTACATATTCATTTTCCAAAAACAACAACACCTAATTGAAAGGAATGCTTTCAAGTCTAAATGTCCTCATTTTTGCTCAACTGCAAAGTAACATGGTTTTTCCTTCCTGGTTTTAATAATCATTTTTAGAGAGGGATACTTCTGGTGGATGCACAAAGTGGGAAGACAGAGAATGCTGGATTGAGCTGAACCACAACTAGACCAGTCTCTTCATATATTATCATAATATACATCTTCATATATTATCATAATGCCAATTGCAGGAACAGAAAGCAATGTTCATAAAGCTTGATTGATCAACCATTGAATGTTTGTTATATAAACAAAAATTCAATGCAGATTAGGAGGAAAAACTCTGCCCTCCTATATGGAAATCTATATAAAATATAGCATTGCAAAACTGGATAGTATAGCATCCTGCTTTCCTAGATCAGGGTAAGTAAAATCACTTAATGGATATGAACCATCTGTATCATTTTCAAGCAAGATGGTTCAGAATAGAATGCTTTGTATAAGTATGCTTGGTATAGCTATCATTTGTCAGTAGAATACTTCCTCTCAGCCTAATTATTGAAACCAATATTTCTGTCAATCTCATTCACATAAGAATACATGACAGCACTGCAGGAAACTGTTCTACAATGATACTTGCAAGATTGGAGATTGGTGCACTGATTGTTTTAAAGATATGGGGGTGGGGAAAACTCGTATTACAGACCTTGAAACCACTGGTTTGGGAGTTTAATTTGAGTTGGAAAGTAGTCCTAAATTCATTGCATGGTTATCTTGAAATTATGTTGATCTGGTGTTATTGCAGCCATCTGGAGTATAAGATATGGAAATGTTTTCAGATTTTTTCTGTAACCTTTTAAAAAGTTTATTATGAATAATGCATCCTTATATTTATGGAATGAATAGTCAAAGAGAGAATGAAAATAAATCTATTTCTGTTTCTCAGACAAAAATACCAAGATTCTTAGCTGAGGGGGGTGAGAATAAGATCTGTATGCATCTCACAATACCTGGAATAACTTTTTGTTGAATTATCTTGTTTTAGGGATTGTGTATTTACAGGAGAAATTATAGCAGTGCCAAGGATGATGGATTTTTCTGCTAGACTAAGATTTTCTCTACCTCTTCAGGGTGAATACTTTTGACTAAGCTGCTATCCATAATGTCTTGTGAAAAAAATTGTCTATAAAATTATTTTTATTTTATTTTTCTTCTTTTGCTATTACAATATATGTTCAGAGTCTAGTACCTTAACATGCAGCCAAATACTGTTTTTAAAAGAACTAATATCATAATTTGCTTATTACTTTGTAATAAACAGAATACTTTCAGCTATCTAATGAAAATTGACTTTTATCAGAAATTATTCTGAATGGAAAATAAAAAATATATAGTTATTGAAAATGCAAACTGCTGTTTCAAAAAGATGTTCTTTGGGAAAATACTTTAGAAATAAATGTAAGGAGAAAATTACATTATTCATCACTCGCTCTTTTAGCAGCTGCAAATCAGGAAAATAGTATTTTCTTCTTCATTCTCTTATGCGTAACATTCTTGTTTTTACTGTTCAAGTACATTGTGTATTTATAATTCACTGCTTACCATTGTGGATATACAGGCAATAAAGTGTACATAGCATTACTTGAAAAATTAAATTTTGTATCTATCTGTTTTTCTGCTTTTGTTTAGTGATATTGTAGGAGTAATACATTATAGTACTGGTAGTGACAGTTTATGTAAATACATTGCCTAGTTTAAACCAACGGAAAAAAACAAGCAATAAAAAGCAACCCAGAAAATATAAGATTCTGTACTAAAACTAGTTGTTATCATTATTTTTTTAGACTGAAACGGAGCTTTACAATTTAAAACCTAATAGCTAGATAGTAGAAGAGCTACTTTGATATCATGGTTAAAGGCATCAAGCTAGAATCTGGAAGACTATGGATTTTAATTCTGCATTAGATCAACTGGATGATTTCAAACATTTTTGAAAATAGTAACAAGAAAACCATATGGACTTTTCCTGATAGTTGCTAGGTTAAAAGTCAAGACTGCTTGAACACACAGACAAACAGACACACACACACACGCACGCGCACACACACACACACACAGAGCTGGGTAGCAAATATTGTAATTAAAGAATATATTATGTTAACTTACATATTTGGCACTTTGACAGCATTACAGAATAAAGCTAAAATACAAGACATTTCATTTATGACAATGGGATTCTTTAAAGAAAAGATCATTGAAAATATTTTTACACAGAAATTTTAGTCCAGCAAATTCAAAATTTAATAACATACTGTATTGCTGTATTTAGCTGCTAAAATAGTGTCTTAATGATTGATCTCTGGAAATGCTCATAAGGACCCTGCAACATGCACTATTAAGGATTATAATGCTTTATAAAGCATTAAACTTTCACAATGGCCTGGTTTGTCCCTAAATTGTAACATCTGAACTTCATATTGAATAAAAAGTAAACTTGCTACAGTGGGGATGGAGGGTTTGTTCTAGAGTTCTTTCTTCAAGCTATGCCACAGAACTGAACACAAGGGGAGGTCCACTTCTCAAGACAGTCATTCACCAAGCAACCACAAAATTTCCCAAGCACTGTCCCTCCAGAGGACAAAAGGAATTAATTTTCAGGTTTCTCCTTAATTTCTCCTGAAGACAGTTCTTCAGACTGCAGTGGTCTCACCAAAGCCTCAAAATCAGCTGGACACTGGTTATTGTTAATTCAAATTCCCATTTCACTCCCTTCCCCCCTCCCCCCCTGAAGCCTAGAGATCCTCATATTATAAATTTGTTTCGTCTGCTGAACATTAAATTAGCATTGTTAGGTTAAGAGTGATTTCTGGTGGAGAGATGCTTAGGTCTTTTTGCTCGTCTTTTAGCTTGTTGATTGTTTGTTTTGTATAGTTCTATAGATATTATTTATATCCATGTTTCTATTGATGGTTAATTTGTCAGAGGGCCAGGCTTCTAGAAATGGAGCACAAATCTAGCACAACTTGCCACAGCCAACTCCCTGCAAGACAATTCACCATGGCCAACTCGCCACAGGATAACTTGCTGCAGGACAAGAGTTAAACTAATATCAAAGAAATGGTGAAATAGAAAAATTAAAGAAAGGATGCCAAAGAAGGAACAAAATGAAATGTGAATTACAAAAATTAAAATATTTTAAAAATTACTTTATATAATTGTTCTGACCCCCACCTTGTTGTTCAGAAACGACAGCCAAACAGAACTTCAAAGGAAATATTTTTATCAGTCCCAGCTCGGGCTGGCTGCGAGCCCAAAATAAACACAGATAAATTCTCTGGCAAAACGTTAAGCAGCAAATGCAAAAACAAACTTACAGCAAACCACTTCTCCAAGTTGGTTTCTCTGAATCATGAACACGAACAGGGAACCTTGACTAGAACAGGAACGGAACGGAATGAACAAATGTTGACTTCTGCAACTAGGGTGTGGCACCATCAGTCTTTTATCCGCAGGAGGAGATCCTTAACGAGCCACAGCTGCTTGTTATCATCTCCTGCATGAACCCCGAAACAACTCACAGGAGGCTTCTGCTGAGTCACAACAAATAATTAAATTGAATTATTGAATTGTCCTGCAGCAAATTGGCCTGGAGCAAATTGGCCTGGCCACAGTGAGTTGGCCCATTCTCCCTGGAAATTCCCTAGTATTTTGGACTTGACTTGGTTTAAGATGGTCACAGTTTCCAAATTGAAACTATAGCAATAGCAATAGCAATAGCAGTAGACTTATATACTGCTTCATAGGCCTTTCAGGCCTCTCTAAGCGGTTTACAGAGAGTCAGCATATTGCCCCCAACAATCTGGGTCCTCATTTTACCCACCTCGGAAGGATGGAAGGCTGAGTCAACCCTGAGCCGGTGAGATTTGAACCGCTGACCTGCTGATCTAGCAGTAGCCTGCAGTGCTGCATTTAACCACTGCGCCACCTTGGCTCTATGAAACTATGATTAAGATTGTCCATATTGAATAGAATATGTTATATATATGATCTGTTTCATTTTCTGATGTTTAGGGTTGCTGCAGTGAGTTGACCTTGAACAGCAGAAAAAGGAAATAGCATCTATACAACATATTTCCCAAAAATGTATATCCACATAACTTTATCAAAAAGTGCCTGATCGCCCAATACAGCACAAACAACACAAGTCCTAAAAAGAATAACACTGACATACATAAAGAACATCTTGATCAATAAATCAACACACATCAAGAAACACCAACAGACTACTACAACCACATAGAATCAATGTAGCACAAAAGCTAACTAAAACCCTTCAAAACATCCTAAGCAAACCAAAGGACCCAGAAGAAGAAAAATAGCCATCTACACCCTACAGTGTAAAGACTGCAACAACTACTACATAGTAAAAACAGGCAGAAGACTGGCAGAACACATCCCTGGACACCAACTAGTAGTCTGAAGGCATGAAGAAAACTAATTTCATTTTAGATTTAAACATAGTATCAAATAGGAAATTGTGACCATCCTAGACCAATCCAACTCCAAAAATTCTGGCCTGAAGTGCCCTCTTCTCCTCACCTCGTCGCATCTAGGCTGAGGAGTCACAAACAGGCAGGAGCGGCAAGGTGAGGTGAGGCGCAGCAAGGCGCAGCGAGGGAGGGGGAAAGGAAGTGGGGCTCGCGCACTGGCTACCACCAGCTGCCCTCAGCATCATGTAGAGAGTTCCTCACCCCAGCACGGGTTCCTCTTATTGTGTTCCGTTTTCCTGTCATCGGGTGGAGCAGAGGAGCCGCTCAGCTTTGTCAAATTCCTGCAATGGGTAATTTGAGCAGTGGCAATGGGATGAGCCCAACCAAGCATGGCCTGGGTGGGCTGCAGAGTGCAAAGCCAGGATGCCGCTCAGGGCCTGCTTCCCTCCATCCAAAGGCACGAAAATGGAACACAATAGGAGGAACCCGGGGCTTGACTTCTCTGGGAGAAATTCCCTTAGCTTGGAGAGGGGCTGTTAGAAACCACTAGCCCTGCCTGAGGCAGTCCTCTGTTCTACATTAAAGGCATTATTCCGAGTCTGGCTCTTGTAAGAAGTCAATCATTTCCAATGGTGAGAGGGGGAAAGGAAGGAAGCGGAAACTGCTGGAAAAGAGCTTTTTGTTTTCCAAGCTGAAGTTCCTAAAAACCTGTTGGGGCGAGGGAGAGTCCTCAGTGTGGCAGCTATTGCTAAAGATGCCCGATTGCCTGTCATTTTCTACAATGCTTTCAAGGCAGTGATTTAAGGAGGAAATGGGCTCTTTTTATCTTGGAAAGCGCGGGAAGTTGAACATGTGCAGTGCGACATAGTCAATTTTCTAAAAGTCAACTCTTTTATGGCTGTGCAAAAGGCCAAGGCAGGTTTTGAACACCCACCCACCCCGGTCAAAGATCAATAGGTATTATTTATATTATTTATTGCACAAATCCCTGCAGTTCATAAGTTGCCGAGAGCACCTGGCCCACCGAGTCCTGAACCTAGTGAGATGCTTCAGGCAATGCCTCTTAACCTGCGGCATGCCATGCACCCTACAGTGAAAAAACCAAGTCACACGCATACTGCTTTAGAAGGATGGATTGGTCTGCCTGGCTGACTGCGATCCTCCCTTCCCAATCCAAAAATTAGGGACTCTCAAAAAAAGGAAGCACCCAAAAAGGCTTTCCCATTGTTTCTTGATCCCCGACTTAGAAGGCTCCAACCAGTTGCCTGTTTGTGACCCCTCAGCCTAGATGAACTGCGGCAAAGCATGGCAAAGAAGGCATTTCAGGCCAGCAGAAACACAATGAATAGCAGCAAAAGTGAGCAAGACCTCAGCCCGGCCAAGGCAAACTTGTAAGAGCAAGAGGTACTTGCCCGAAAAGGAGAGGTGGTGGTTGAATTGGCTGGGGCATAGTGGAGGCCACCTTGAACTTCTGGAGGAGAGACATAAAATAAATTAATAAACAAACAACATTTAGTATTGGCTCTGCACTCCGCAGCCTGCCCGGGCCCTGCTTGGCTGGTCGCCTCCCGTCGTTACTGCTCAACTTACCCATTGCAAAAATTTGATGAAGCCAAGTGGCTCCTTGGCAAGCCCCAGATCCAAACTAAACCCAGACATTTCCTACCACTGCCCACTCCTGCTCCACCCTCTCCTCCTGCCACCAATGCCCTCTCCAGCATGCTGCCCTTATCCTTACCACGGTTGCAATGGTGGCAGCTTCAGGAGACGCTGGCCGGTGGGGAGCGGGGGCTAGGTTAGCCCAATGCTTACCTGTGCGTAGGCAGGAGGAGGAAGTTCTGTGGATGCTCATGGCAAAGGTGAGACGGTGAACATTGGAGTGGGCCAGGTCAGGGGCGTGGCCAGCCATCTGTCACTACCAGTTCAGCGACCCACATCCAATTACCACTACCAGTTCGCCTGAACTGGTCCGAATTGGGAGCAACCCACCTCTGAAAGCATGAAAGAAAATAATATAGGGGTTAACATTTTCTAATTAACCACCTCTCCCCCCTCCCTCCAGGGGGACCCTTTGACTTATCTGGAAATTTGTCATGAAATTGCTTCACTAACTTACTGGCTTTCACATTCCAACTTTTTACTTACATAGTTTCAGACAAAGGATACCCCTTCTATTGTACTAAGTATTGTAAACAACCTCTATACAATCTAGAATCTGGTATTTTTTTTCCATTTTGTAATACGTTTCTCCCTGCATTACTACGCGAGGAAGGGGTCGTTGGGCCTGCGGTCTCAAATTAAACCCAATCACTACAATGAAAGACTGGAATATTTTCCCTAGAATTCTAGGCAGACTGAGCTGAACTGTTACTGGGTTAATTATTTTGACTATTGGGAAGGAACCTAAAAAGTTTGGCCCTAATTTCTTGCTAGGCATCCTTAACCATATATATTTGTTGATAGAAAAACTTTATCCCACATGGAAGAAGCGAGTGGTGAAGCGAATGCTGCTTGTCAGCTTGTTTCTTGTATTCTTCTGCCGTTTCTGCCAGATCTTTTTTTTCATTCTCCCACCCCCTTTTAAGACCATCCATCAATTCATTGAGAAGGAGGGCTCTCTGGGCAGCTCAGGCATGGGAACAAATTCCATCCCACTGGTAATTTGAAAAGGAGTTAATCCAGTGTTGCTGTGGATATCATTATTATACACAACTTCAGTGAACGGTAGCAGGTTTGACCAATTGTCCTGTTGGTAATCTACATAACAACAGATATATTGTTCAACCTTTGCATTTGGACATTCTGCCACTCCATTCGTGCTTGGATGGAAAGCTGAACTGAGTCTCTGCGTGGACCCAATGGACCTCAGGAACTCTCTCCAGAACTTAGCAGTGAACTGGAGTCCTCGGTCCGAGAAGATTCTCGGTACACCTTATAGGTGGTAGATGTGTTTGACAAACATCTTGGCTATCTTCTTCACTGATAGTAACCTTGAGCAATTGATAAAATGGGCTTGCTTGGAAAATAAGTCGATGACTCCAAATTACTGTATTCCCACCACTGTTTGGGAGTTCTTCAATAAAATCCATTGCAATCTCTGCCCACGGTCAACCGGGACTGGCTACCTGTTGCAGTAGCCCAGGGGGCTTGCCTGGTCTTATTTTCATGATTGCGCAAGTGGCACAACTTTTTACATAGACTTCCACTTCTGCTTTTATCTTAGGCCACCAAAATTGACATCTGGCGAGATGAAGCATTTTTAGGAATCCAAAGTGGTCTCCTAACTTTGTGCATTGGCTTTGCTGTAACATGTCTAGCTTTAATTGACAGGAACATATATTTTGGATCCTTTCCAGGCTAGTCCATATCTCACCGTTAAGACATCTTTGTTGTAAGCCAGGGATAAGTTGGCAGTGCTGCCTTCAGTGCAGTGGTCAGTTTGTCCTGGCTGGGATCAATCGGCCATCTAGTCTGACCTCTGGTGGTAACTTGTGCTGCTGTTTGTTTAGGGGGATAATGGCATGCACCACCTCCTCCTACTGACTGTCAAACTGCAGCTTTCTTGACAAGGTATCTGCTAGCAAGTTCTTCCGTGCAGGGATGTACTTCCATTCAAATTTAAATCTCCCAAAGTACTGCATCCAAGCAGACTTGTTTTGGAGACAGTTTTCTGGGGGTCTTTAGGGCTTTGAGATTCTTATGGTCAGTCCAGACCTCAATTGGCAATTTCCCCCCTCTAGGAAATGTCTCCATGAGAGTAGGGCCCAGCGGACTGCGTAGGCTTCTTTCTCCCAAATGGCCCAACTTCTTTCAGTGTCGGTGAGGTTTCTGGAAACATAAGCACAAGGCAAGAGCTGTCCTTTTGGGTTTCTTTACAACAGCACTGCTGTTTCAGCCATATCACTGGCGTCTGCCTATATTATAAATTGCTGTTCTGGATCTGAATGTTGCAAAATGGGCTCCTGGACAAAGAGCTGTTTTAATTTCTCAAAGGCTTTTTGGTACACAATTGATTGGTTTCGCTTTTGCTTTGTTGGTGATGACCCTGTTTTTAACAGTTCAGTCAGGGGCAGGGCGATAGCTGCAAATGCTGGGATGAACTGCTGATAAAAGTTAGCGAACCCCAGAAAGCTCTGAAACTGCTTGTGGGTGTGTGAGTGTTGCCAGTCGAGCACAGCTTTCACTTTCCGTATGTCCATCTCTATTCCCACATTGAAGATATGATAGCTGAGGTAATCCAGGGAGGTTTTGTGGAATTCACACTTTGATAGCTTCACGTAGAGCTTAGCAGCCAGATGTTTTTCAGAACTTGCCGCTTTACGTGCTCTTCTTGGGTCTGAGTAAAGATGAAAATATCATCTAAGTAAATAAAAATTCTCCAGTAGAGGGCATAGGAGACAAAGGCTGTGGTTCCAGTAAAAATTCTTTAAATTCTTTAGACACATTTGTAGCAAGACGCTTCTTTGACCTGGGTGCCATAATAAATAAACAAGTAAGCAGCACTTTGCTCCCTTCTGTTTCCAAAGAAGAAGGGTTTATTTTGTTAAGGAGCGGTCTGCAGGAAGGTAAAACCGGCTAAGTACATCCACTATCAATCACCCACGGAGAGAAATCGCCATTTTGAAGTCCGTTTAGACAAAGAAGTCTCTAAGACAGATGGTGCTGGTATTTAAGATAGTAATAAAAGCATAAATCTCACAGGAGTGGGACCCGCCCGTATCAACCTAGCTTGAAAAAAACTTTGTTTTGTCCTGGGGGGGGGGCTAGCCTGTCTGGGGCTGCCAAAAAAAAAAAGGCAGCTGAGAAGAACTGGCTGGAGATAAAAGCTCCGCTCCGGCTGGATCTAATCTCTATCCACAGCCAAAAAAAGAAAAAGGCTGTGGTTTACGAATAGACCCTTGCCTACAGAGCTACTCCCTGCCCCTTTCTTAGCCAAAAAGGGGAGATATCTATGATCTTATTTAGATATACAGACCAGATCTCTGAGGAGCTCGGTGGAGCCCTCCTCGGCAACAGGCCACGCCCCCAGGAAGTCCTCCTTGGCAACAGGCCACGCCCCCAGAAAGTCCTCCTTGGCAACAGGCCACGCCCCCAGGAAGTCCCTGTTTTTGTGTTGTTGTTAATTTGTCTGTATCCCCCCTTCCCTGGTTTGAGTTGTGAGCTGCCCTGAGTCCCCCTTCGGGGAAAAGGGCGGCATATAAATGAAATAAACATTCAACATTCATTCAGGCCTTGCCTCGCGAAAGCCGCAAGCTGGCGTACGCCATGTGGCTGAAAGTGGGTGGGTGGTGGCAGCGGCAGGCTAGCTTTCGTGAGGGAAGGCCTTCAGGCCTTGCCTCACGAAAGCCATAAGCTGGCGTATGCCACGCGACTGAAAGCAGGTGGGTGGCAGCAGGCTAGCTTTTGTGGCTTTCGCCACGCAGCCGAAAGCCCCCCGCCCCCCATCTCCAGCCTCGCCTGGTTGGCTTAGCCTGCCAGGTGGCATGCCTAGCTAACCGACAGCCCTTGTCTGAGCCGGTAAGTTTACCTGTCCTGCTGCCTTGTTGCCTGCCTGCTCCCTGCTGCATATATTGCATCGGAGAGCTGCTGATTCTGCTTGCTGGTAAGTGACCCGGGTTTTTTTCTTTTATTCTTTTAATGTTTTTTAAAAGAATATTTTATTTATTGTGCATAGAATTTTTTAAAATTATTTTACTTAAAAATATTGAGTATAGAATATTTTAAAATGGTTTACTTCAATTTATTGTGTGTGGATTCTTTTTTTAAATTGTCTTAGACTATTTTAAAAAAGATTTTATTCAAAATAAATTAAAATAAACTTTTTAAAAATTCTATACTCAATACTTTAAAATGTATTGTGTATAGAATTTTTTAAAATCATTTTTCTTAAACATATTGAGCAGAGAATATTTTAAAATGGTTTACTTCAATTTATTGTATGTAGAATACCTTGAAATGGTTACAGTATTAATTATTGTGTGTGGAATACTTAACAATGGTTTTTAAGAATTTTTTTATTTGTTGAATATCTTTTTTTAATTATTTTAGGGAATTTTTATTTTTTATAAAATATATTTACTACAAGAAATGTTATTCCTTTTTGCAAATGTTTTCTTTGTGATGCAATATGTTCCTTTAAGTGTTCAGACCAGGTTTATGTGTCTCAAAGTGGCTGCTTTTCTATGGGCAGGTCAGATTGGTGCAAGGCAGCTTTGCCAAATTTAGTGTGTTTAACCCTGGTTGTTTAGGTAATTCTGAGGTGGTTGCTGGTTATATGAGCTTCCTGGCACTGTCCTTTATAATTTTCCACAATGCCTTGATGATTTTTATTTCAGTGGCTTTGTCTTTCCTGTCCTTAGGGTTATGGAAAAACTGGTTTCATTTGCAGTCTTTTTGGGTGGGCGGGGGAGAGAATTCTTATTTTTTTGTGTTTTCCTGGCACTGTCATAGTTTGTTCGGATGTGGATGTATAATGTCCTGCAGTTATCTACACATTAATAATGATCAAGTACTAATAATATTTCCTTATACATTTTAGTGACCTTTCCTTATATAATTGATGTTTTCTTTCATACTTTTGGATTTTTAATTTCTGTTTCTGTTAGTTAGCAATTGCTAAAACAAATCCCACGTGAAAAAGTAGGCCTTCTTGATTTTAATTGCCAATTTATTTATTCCTACACATTCTAATATTTATTCGTTTTCATATCTCTGTTTTTCCACTGTTGTTGTGCAAACACAATTCCACCAGCTGCTAACATATGTAAAATTAAATATATATTGTACTCCCTTTCAAATAGCCAACAAAATATTTCTGGTTTTAATTCCATATCTTGCTTTACCATTGCTTCTAACCACTAACTTCTGAATAGCTACTTGGACCGACCTAAGTACTGAACCTAATTCATATATTCCTGTTTTTTGGAACTGAGAACTAAATTTCAGAAAAAGGAAATCTGTATTGCTCTGGGAATCTACCTATGACATTCATTCTTGAACTAACTTCCTGGATGAAAGACTATATCTTTCCTGTTTGTTTATATCTTTCCTGTTTCTCATCCTTCCTGAAAAGACTGTACATTGCTGGTTGAAAGCACAGGTCCCTTCTGTTACCTGTAGTCCTCAGCTTACAACCACAATTGAGTCTAATATTGTTTTATTTCTTTTGCAGTTAGTATTATTTATTTTTGTACTTATTTTAATCTCATTGTAGTTCATCCATTGGGGTAAAGAATTCAGTGACATCTTCTTGGCCACCCCACCCAGTAACATGACTGCCAAGCCACTCCCACCCGGTCATATGGCCAGGAAGCCACTCCCACCCAGTCACATAGCTGGCTAGCCATTCCCACCTGGTCACATGGCTGGCAAGCCACTCCCATCCCATCACATGGTCAGAAAGCCACTCCCACAAAGCAGGCCATACCCACAGAGTAGGTCCCAAAAAATTTTGAAACCCACCACTGCCACAGACACATAATACAAGCATCCTAGACATAATAGAATATTGTGAGATGCATCCAGAAAAGTACTGGTTTTCCTTGACGCACAAAAAGCATTCGACAATGTAATTTGGAAATTTATAACAACACAACTGAAATTCAGAGAAAAGTTTACAAAAATGATAGAAAAACTTTATAACACCCAGATAGCCAAAATTCTGATGAATGGAGAACTAACAGAGAAGATCAAAATAAAAAAGGGAGTTAGACAGGGATAACGCTCTCTCCTTTGCTGTTTATACTGACTCTGGAAATATTATTAAATGAAATTAGGAAGGACCAAAGAATAAAAGACTTAAGACTCAAAAATGAAGAATATAAGACCCAAGCCTAGGTCGATGACTTAGTATTTGTTTTAAAAGATGCACTAGAATCCAGTCCGAAATTAATTCAAAAATTAGAAGAATATGGCAAAGTGGCAGGATTAAAAATTAATAAAAACAAAACAAAAATGATAACCAAGAATATGACAAAAAAGCAAGAAGATGAATTGGAATTAGCAACTAAAATGCAAATAGCTAAGAAAGTGAAATACTTGGGGGGGTATAGGCAAAATGTTCTACAATTAAAGATGACAATTATAATAAACTAGTGACACAAATAAAGAAAGATTTAGAAAGCTGGAAAAATATTCAACTATCACTAATGGGACATATAACCACAGTTAAAATGAATATTTTACCAAGAATTTTATTTTTGTTGCAAGTCGCACCTATTAATCTGGGTAAAACCTTATTTCAAGAAGTAAACAAAATAACTGCTAGGTTCATCTGGCAAGGATGAAAAGCGAGGATTAAACTATAGTCAATGCAAGATATCAAAGAGAGAGGAGGCTTAGCATTACCAAATTGGGAGTTATACGCATTAGCAGTACAACCACATGGGGGAAGGACTGGATAGAGTTAAAGAATAAAAGAATCTTGACTTTAGAAGATCATGATCTGCAAGCAGATTGGCAAACGTTCCTATGGGATGATAAAAATAAAGCACAAATACTTCAAAAACATCTAATTAGAAATACGTTATTGCAAAACTGGCTCAAAATTTTAAAAAATCACTATGTGAAAATTGGCTATCTCCAACAGAAAGGACAATGCACCCAAATTTTACAGATATGAATAAAATGTTAAGATACAGAGACTTAATTAATGGACAGGGAAATTTAAAAACAATTGAAGAATTGGCAGAACAGAACATGAAAGTTGACTGGCTAACCTAATTGCAATTCAAAACTAAACACAATAATGATGCTATGGCATTGAAATGGAACCACACGAATTGGATAAAATAATCCAAAGCTCAGAAAGAAAGATGATAGAGAGGATATATAAATTTCTCCTGAAGTACAAAATGGAAAAAGAAATCATGAAAGAACAATAAATGGGAAAAAAAATTGGGGACAAATTTAAAAATGACACTATCGGTTGCATACAAGGAAAACCAGTACAAAATGTTTTACAAATGGCACCTGGCACCAGTAAGGTTAGCAAAAATCTGAGCAAATACCTCCCAAAATGTTAGAAATGTGAATCAATACATGGAACATAGTCCAACCCTTATGGTGGACTTGTGAGGAGGCTAAGCAGTATTAGAAAAGGATTAAAAATTGGCTCGAGGCAATAACAGGAATCCAAATAGATTGGAAACCAGAAGTTTTTCTACTAGGAATAATGACTGCAAAATATAAAAAAGAAATCCAGTATTTGATTCTACACATAATTACGGCAGTGAGGTTTGCCTTCGCTCAGAAATGGAAAAATAAATTAATACCAAGCAAAGATGAAATAATAAGAAAGGTTATGGACTGTGCCGAAATGGACAAATTAACAAAAGAAATCCAGGGAAAAGAAGAAACAGAATATTACCAGATATGGGTTAAATGGTATAGGTTGATGGAGGAAAGAAACAAGGGTCAATGAAGGAAATCAATAAATCCCCAAAATAGTAGTTGACATACATACACATACATACATAAACACACACACACACACACACACACACACACACACACACACACACACTCAAGAGAGTTTAAATTTACTAGAGGTAATCACCCAATATAGCAGATAGATGAGTAAAATAAGAGGGTTAAAAATGGTGAAATGCAAATGAAATATACTAGAAAGGGAAATAATATAAGGAGAATGGCAATTGCTATTACAAGGAACAGGAAGTTCCTGTTCATACTGTATTGTGTAATTGTAGGGTATGTCTAAGTTTTGTGTATGTGTATTTTGTATGTTTGTAAATAAATAAAAAATGTATAAAAAACCCACTATGCACCCACTCCCTCACTCATCGCCCGTCGCTACGCTTTTAGGCAATGCATGCAGAAGGAAGGGGAATCGGTCAGTAAATCCTTGCTT
Organism: Thamnophis sirtalis; assembly: GCF_051295495.1. Lineage (NCBI taxonomy): Eukaryota > Metazoa > Chordata > Lepidosauria > Squamata > Natricidae > Thamnophis > Thamnophis sirtalis. The sequence continues at coordinate 60,741,250 of NW_028261384.1, read as the reverse complement.
CACTCCGGACCGCAGCCATCCAGTGTGAATTTCCAGATTTAGATGACTCCCTGATGGAGCAATTCGTCTGCGGAGTGAGGGACAGCTGTTTGAAGCAGTGCCTGCTGGCACGCTCAGAGGTGACATTGCAAGCAGCCGTGGACAAGGCCAGGGTGGCCGAAATGTCTGAACAGTCCACAGCTGAGCTCCAAAAGTGCCAGCAGTGCTACCATTCTTCATCTAAAACTTGCCTCATTGATGAAATTGCCCTGCTAGAGGAGCCATTCCCCGTGGAAGAAGACCAGGTGGATCACCTGCAGTCACTGCCAAGCATGCAACCAGCTGGTCAGCCAACACCCTCTCAGGACAGCTGCCTCGGCTGCAGGGGAAATCATTCCCAAGCAGCTTGTCGTTTTAAAAATTCTGTCTGCTGCCTCTGCCAGAAGAAGGGCCACCTGTCGCACATTTGCCAAGCCAAACTGCCAGCACCAGGACAGCCACCTTTCTGGCACCGCCTCCACGCTAAGACCACCAACCAACACTCCAGTGAGTGTTTCAATGCCGGCTGGAGAGATGCGATATCCAAGGTAGTCAATCTTAGTTTGGTGAAACTCACACTTGGATAATTTGGCTTAAAGATCAGCAGCTCTGAGTTTTTTCAAAACAGTGCGCACAAGTGCGACATGTTCGTCATAGGAGCGAGTATAGATAAGGATATCGTCCAAATATACGATAACTCCTTTGTAGAGGTGGTCATGCAAGATCTCATTGATTAATTGCATGAAAACTGCAGGGGCCCCCTGCAGGCCAAAAGGCATGACCCGGAACTGGAAGCAACCAAGAGGGCAGTTGAAAGCAGTCTTCCATTCATCTCCCTCCTTTATGCGGACCCTATAATAAACTTCCCTGAGGTCCAATTTAGTGAAAATGCAGCCCTTCCCCAACTGGGCCAACATGTCCTTCATTAACGGAAGTGGGTATACATTTTGGGCCGATATCCCGTTCAAATTTTTAAAATTAACACATAGTCGGAGAGAGCCATCTTTCTTTTCACGGAAAAGTACAGGGGCAGCAACCTTGGGACGAGCAGGTTCAATGAATCCCCGTTCCAAATTTTTATCTATGAAATTCCGCATTTCTTCCATCTCCCTGGGTGACATGGAGTATATTTGGGGTTTTGGTAGTTTAACCCCGGGTAGAATGTCAATAGAGCAATCAGTAGGTCTGTGGGGTGGAAGTTTGTCAGAAGACTTCTCACTGAAAACTCCCCTTAGGTCCCAATACATTTTAGGAATCTTTTCCTCTCCTTCGATCCTCTCCTGCCCTCTGGCGGCCACCTCAGGATTGCAATTAACAGGTTTCTCAGGAACGCCCTCCCCTTCCGGAGGCTCTTTCGTGCGAATGCGTAACCAGCCTTCCCTCCAATTTATGCGAGGGTTCCATTTCCGAAGCCAAGGTAGGCCCAAAATGAGTGGCCTGTCCATCCCAGGAGCCACAATGAATGAGATTAGTTCTGTGTGGGAACCCATTTTCATTTCCAAGGGCTCAGTAAAGAAATGAGCGCCCCCCCCCCGCCGCGATGGACCCATCTATTTGGCAAAAGACAATGGGGGTTTTTAAAGTACGTAATTTGAGGCCCAACTTCTCCACCATAGCAGGATTGATCATTGATCGGGAACACCCTGAGTCAAGTAAGGCGTGAAGGGATACCGGCTCCCCATCAGGCGGAACTTTTAATTCTATGGGGATTAGCATGGGGCCCTTGTTTGAACTCACCCAGCGAGGCGATGTGTCATCATCTGAGTCATCAGAAGAGCTGGGGGGGGCGTCCGCTTCTCCCTCTAAGGCGTGGCTGAAGCGAGGGGGTCTGGAATCCACAGCGAAGGCAGCTTCCTTCTTTCTTTTGTCTGAGGACTTGCCAGATCTCTCCTCCCGCTTGGATGGGGGTTGGGAGGTTGAGGGCAATTTGGCACGGCAGTCGGGTGCGCGATGGCCTAATTTTCCGCAATGAAAACACGTTACTGGCCTTGATTTCCCCGAGGAGCCACCCCTCCCCTCGCCCTTTCCTCCGAACGGGGCTTTCCGGCTAGGGGGGAGGGTGGATTTTGCAGCTTTCTCCTTCTTTTTCTGTCTCTCCTCTTTTGCATAACAGAGCCTCGTTAAATCCAGCTCGATGTCAGCAGCGTGTTCAAACCAAATGGTTAAGCGCTTGGGGAGATTTCGATTGACACATTGCTGATAGATATCTTCATCCAAGCCCAAAGCAAATTTGTCCAAAAGGGCATCTTCACTCCACCCCCTCATGTACTGGGAAAGGCGTTGAAACTCTTGAATATACTGGGACACCGGTCTGTCGTCTTGCTCGAGGGTTATAAATTTTAACTTGCTTCGTTTCTCAGTAAGGGGGTCATCAAAGCGTCTTTTGAAAGCCTCCATAAACCTATTGAAATTCCTCAGGAGGGGGGAAGACGATTGATGTAAACCAGTACTCCAGTCAGACGCTTCACCGTCTAAAGATAGTAAAATCATCCTTATCTTCATGGTATCTGATTCAAAATCTGGGCCGTAGATCTCCATGTAATTATAAACTTGCATGAGAAAAGACCCCAGTTTCGCAGGGCTTCCATCATATCTCACAGGCAGGGGGGGGGGGATTTTAGCCATTCTGCGTCTTCTGGGAGGTGGCCCCCCTAGTCTGGCAAAAGGCCCAGCAGGAGGGGGTGAATCAGCTCGAGGGTTTTCTCGCTCCCAACCCCTCCTGACCTCTTCATCTTTCCCACATATTTGCCCAAAGTACCTTTGTTCCAAGTAATCAGGTTGATCTCCCCCCTGGGGTCTTCTTTCGGCTCCCGCCTCCAGCGGTCTTTCCTGGTGTTTCCTTCGGGTAACCCCCGCATCCCAGCCTGGTTCCTCCTCTCTTTGTTCTATCGAGGTGGACCACCGGGGGGGAGGTGGGTCAGCCGGGCTTGATATCTGCAGCTGAGACAAATCTTCATGAAGCAAGAGTTCGGCGGGGAGTTCTCCCTCCTTTCCTTCGCTGGCTGGCGAAGACATTTGCACCCTCCACGGTAGATGGTGATCTCCTGGAAAGGTGATTTTGAGACTTCGCTACTTGTCAGCACCTCTCCATTTAATAATTAGGAAAGAAAAACCATGAGACTCCATACGTGGAAAATCAAATGTACTTTTACTAATTAAAAATGGTTAAAGAACGGTTGCATAGCGAAGTCTGATTAATTAGGCGCGAAAGCAGTTGATATATAGAATAGCCCATTCCACACCCCCTGGCATTATAGGCCTAGTCCAATCATAAGTCCTTCAAGTGTCAGGTGTGAGATAACTTCAAAAGGCATCACGAAGATGGAATGTCGGTGCCGTTAGTCCAGGCGGGAAACACCCACGCATGCGTAGTCTGACCATCCAGAGAACTCCAGAACATTCCTCCAGCACATCGAGTAACCCCACCCAAATACCATGCCCTCCCTCCCCGTTTCATGGCAGCTGAAGCAACAGCAAAGCAGAAGCTGACAGATAGCTACTACAATGTCAGCAAAATGCCTAGCTGCCAAGCTGCTTCAGTCAGCAAGGCCTCATCCTGCCTTGCTGACAGCCGCAAGATCCACATCTCTTTGACCATTGAGGGGGACCCTTGCACCATGGAAGTGGACTCTGGCTCCTCAAAGACCATCCTTTCCTGGGACACCCTGTCTGCCTTGATGCCTACCCTCCAGAAAGGAGACCTGCTAGAGCCTACCACCTCTTTAAAAGACTACCAGGGACGCTCTATCCCCACCCTGGGTTACCTTGATGTTCTAGTGGACTATGGGTCCTTCCATGGCTGCCCACCAGTCATGGTAGTTGTCAAGCCTTTGCCAGCTCTCCTGGGCCTAGACTGGTTCCCTCCTCTGGGGCTGTCCCTCACCGACATACATGCTACCAGCTACCTCCATCGAAGACGTCATCAGGGAGTTTGCCAACATCTTCAATGGCTCCTTAGGTAAATACAAGGGCTCTCCCATTAGTCTCAACCTAGACCCCCAGGTAGCCCCCATTAGATTAATGCTCTCAGGGTGCCATTTGCCTTGAGAGGAGGGTCGGGCTTGATGTTGCTGTGAAATGACTGACTTTTCCAGAGTCCCAGGATCGCCATTGAATTCAGGTCACCTGGACCTGAACCAGGTCCAATCGGACTTAAATCATCCTGTAGAGACAGTGATAGGTAGGTGTATATCCTGCTGATCCTAGAGACACCCGCAAAGTCTCTGGTGATCCGGGAAAAAGCCTCTTTTGCCAGCAACTTTGAGTCAGCCATTAGGCTGCTGAAACAGCAGACAGATCTGTAATGCAAGGGCAGGAGAGAGGCATGTCGTTTGATGAGAGTTTTAAATTTTTCTTTTCTATTAGAGAGAGAACACCCTAAGTTTGGAGATTTTATTAAAAATCAAGACTAATGAGAGAGTAAGCAGTGGATCTAATGCATGGTCAATTGAAGGTTTCCTTTTTTCCCTTTTTACTGCCGGAAGCCGGATTGGACTTTCATTGCAATTTACTTTTTAAAGTGGACTGATTCTTTGCATTTTTTCCTTAGGTTTTTTATTGGACTTTTTGGAAACATTGATACAACTAAGTTTGAACTGTCTAAAAGTTTCTCTCTTTTTACCTTTGCTTAATGAGTTAATGTATTTTCTTTTCTTGGCTTCCATTTTCTTTTCTTTAAGTAAAAGGCGGAGTGTAAGAGACAAAGACTCAGAGTGGGAAACAAGTATCATTGCCACCTAGTGGACTTGAAACAATGTTTTTATTTTTTGCATGAATGTCTAGAGAGAAGCTGTTTTTCTTTTCTTTTTCTTTTTTCTTGTTCAAAAGTTTTATTTCTTTTAAGACAAACATTTCATCATTCCTCAATCAGTAAGACATCGAAGTACAATTTTTTGTATGTCAAAATAATTCTAGTTTACCACCAAATTCTTGTCTAGCCTAATATATACCCCTCCCTCCCTCCACCCTCCACCCAACCCCCCTCCTCCTCCCCCCCGACTTCCCAGAACCCGTACATGGTATGGATTTCTAACAAACACAGTCTAAAATCTATTGAGAAAAAAAGAAATAAAGAAATTAATAACATTCTACATTGACCTTAGCTTCTTCTTGCTGAACTAACTTTAAACAATTTAAATCATTTCTGGTCTTAAGCATAGACTAGCTGGAATTCTTGGTCCCGTATTTATTTTGTATATAGTCAATCCATTTTTTCCAGTCTCGTTTATATCTCTCTGAGTGATCTTTAAGATATGCTGATATTTTAGCCATCTCAGCTAAGTTTGTAACTTTCAATGTCCATTCTTGAGTTGTAGGCAAGTCTTCCTTCTTCCAGTATTGCGCCACCAACAGTATTTGCTGCCGTTATTAGATGCAGAATCAAGTTAGTCTCTACCACTGTAAAGTCAGTACATATACCTAGTAAGAATAACTGAGGAGTAAACTTTATCCTTCTTTTAAAGATATTTTGCATGATCCACCATATTTTTATCCAAAATGCCTTAACCTTTTGGCAGGTCCACCATATATGAAAATATGTAGCATCGAGAGAGCCACATCTCCAACATTTAGGCTGTAAGTTTGGATACATAGAAGCCAGCTTTTTAGGATCTAAATGCCATCTATAGAACATCTTATAAAAATTTTCTCTCAGGTTTTGAGCTTGTGTAAATTTCACATTTCTTACCCAGATTCTTTCCCATGTATCCAGCATTATTGGTTCTTCAATGTTTTGAGCCCACTTTATTATACAATCTTTAACTAATTCTGTTTCCGAATCCATCTGTATTAATACATTATATATCCTCTTTATATGCATTAAGCTTTGATCTCTTATTTGTTTAAACAGATTATCCTCGACTTGCATGAAACCAAGTTTTTGGTCTGTTTTCTACCTGGCCTGTAATTGCCCATACTGGAACCATGTTTTTCTTAAGGTTATCTCATTAAGGCTTGATAGTGAGAGGAACACAGTTGTTTATACAAGTGTTCCTTGGGAAACTTTAAATGCCTGAAAACCTTAAGGGAAAGCGCAGAGTGACCTTGGAAAGGCTTTCACACTACAAAAGCTTTGAATTCCTTTTCTTTTTCTTTTCTTTGGTGGCAGTGTTAATCTTACTCTGTTATGGAAGCTGTGACTCCTTTCTGTCTCCCTTTTACTTTTTGATTTTTTTTTTTTTTACTTTGAGGCACTTTGTGAGCTTGTTTTAAGTGGACAGGACCAAAGGAACACTTAAATGTTCTTTTTCTCTTTTTTCTCTTCCCCCCCTTCTTCTATTTATAACTTTTGTATTTTCATATTTTCATAGTTTTATATTTTTATTTGGGAATTGCTCTCTCCTCTTATTTTTTTTTGTTTTGTTCCCCTTTTTTTAGTGTTTATTTTTTATTTTTTACATCCTGTTTTTGTGCTATGCTTATGTTCTCTACTGCATGTCTGGGGAATTGCCCACATAGGTATCTTGTGGTTTATGTTGATATTTTTTCCAGATACGCAGTAGAGCATTCCTTAAAATATGACTTTTAAAATTCTTGTCCACCTTCTTGTCATATAACAGATAAGCATGCCAACCATATACCAAATCATGCCCTTCGATGTTAAGTGTTCTATCATCTGTTGAATTAATCCAATCACTGAATAGTGATAAAACTACTCCTTCATAGTATAATTTTAAATTTGGCAATTTCAAACCTCCTCTCTCATGTACATCTTGCATTATTTTAAATTTTATTCTCGGCTTCTTCCCTGCCCAAACAAATTTGTTAATACCCTTCTGCCATTCAAGCAAATTTGCATCTTTTTTAAGTATTGGTATCATTTGAAAAAGAAATAGAAATTTAGGCAAGACATTCATTTTCACTGCTGCTATTCTTCCCAACAAAGATAATTGTAATTTTTCCCAATTTTTCATCTGTGTCTGTATACTATGCCATAGTGGCTCATAATTATACTTATACAGTTTCCCATTTGAGGTTGAGATGTAAACTCCTAGATATTTAACCTTTTTAACTATTTCACATCCTGACATTTTTTCTAAGTCTTCCCTTTGATTAGTGTTCATATTTTTGACTAGCAACTTTGTTTTTCCTAGGTTTATTTTAAACCCAGATACTTGGCCATATTGATTAATCATATTCATTAAGACCTTGATAGATTTATCTGGTTGGGTTAATGTTATAACCAAGTCGCCCGCAAATGCACGTAGTCTATATTCTTGATGCCTAATCTTGATTCCCTGTAAATCATCTGACCCCCGTATTTTATTTAACAATAATTCCAGAGTTATAATAAACAATAATGGCGATAGGGGGCAACCCTGTCTTGTACCTTTCTCGATTTTAAATGGTTCTGTTAAACTTCCATTGACTATAATTTGTGCTGTTTGTTCCTGATATATTGCTTTGATTGATTGTAGAAAATACTCTCCTATTTGCATCTTTTGCATTGTTTTCATTAAAAATTGCCAATTCACTCGATCAAAGGTTTTCTTGGCATCTAAAAATATAAGCGCTGCGGGGACTTGGTTATTCTTTCCCAAATATTCCAGTATATTAACAATTTCTTACATTACTTCTCATTTGTCTCCCTCGTATAAAACCAGTTTGATCATTATGAATCAGTTGGTGAATAACCAACATTAACCTATTCGCTAATATTTTTGTAAAAAATTTATAATCTATATTAAGTAATGATATAGGTCTATAATTTTTTGGTTGACTAAGATCTTGATCTTCTTTAGGTATCAGGGATATGAAAGCTGTCTTCCAAGATGGAGGTACCTTCCCTTCCACTTGGATTTTATTAAATAATTCCTTAAGGGGTTTTAACATTTCTAACTGTAAATTTTTGTAATAAGCCGCTGTCAAACCATCTGTACCCGGTGCTTTCCCAGCCTTTAACTGTTTAATTACCTGGAGGATTTCCCCTGATGTTATTGGTTGATTCAATCTTTCCCTCTGCTCCTTCTTAATTATAGGTATTTTTTCTTTGTCCAGGTATCTATCTATATCTAAACCTTGTATTTTGTCATCCTTGTACAATCCTGTAAAAAATTCAAGAAAGGCCTTTTGGATCATATCCTGTTGATAAACTTCCTTCCCTTTATAATGTATTTTTGGTATATTGCGAGATTTTTGTTTCTTCCTGGTCAAATATGCTAACCATCTGCCAAGTTTATTTGTGTTACAGAAAGTATTATGTTTTGCATATAACAAATTAGTAGCCACCTGATCTGACATCAGGATATTAAATTGCGCTCGTAATAGGGTAATTGCTTCTTTAATCTTCTTATCTCCTGGGTTTAATATTAACTCCTATTCTCTCATCCTAATATCTTCCTCTAGTTCATTTCTTTTCCCCCACTGTTTACGTCTATGTAACCTATTTAAATTTATCAGAACTCCTCTTATGTATGCTTTACTTGCATCCCAAACCATTTCCATAGATGTGCCCTTATTCATATTAAAGACAAGATATTCTCACAACAATTTTTTACATTCATTAACATTTTTCTCATATCTAAATAAATTTTCATTTAATCTCCAAGACCTTCTAGATTTCTTCCCAAATTCCAACCGGGTTATGATCTGTTAAGGCTCTGGAACATATCTTCATCTTCTTTACCCTAGAAAGCAAATCATTTGTTGTTAATATGAAGTCAATCCTGGAAAAGGATTGATGTCTATCAGAAAAGAATGTGAAAGCCTGGAAATTTTGAAGTGTTGAATATTGTTTTTTTCCTCTTCCTACCTTTTTGAGATATTTGAGATATATGAGACATCTGGACGGTTGGTTCTTAAATTTAAATGAACTGAACTAAAGGAATCTGCAAGCAAAAATTTTCTTTTTCTTTTTTTCCTTTTTTCCCCTCCCACTTTTATAATGTTCCAATTCCTCTGCCCCCTTTTTTCCTCCTCTTTCCCTTTCTTTAAATTGGACCTTATACTGTAACATGCTCTACATGGGGCTGCCCTTGAAGAGTATTCGGAGACTTCAGCTTGTCCAGAATGCAGCCGCGTGAGTGATTGTGGGTGCACCTCGGTAGACCCACATGACACCTATCCTCCGCGAGCTGCACTGGCTGCCTATTGGGCTCCGGACACGCTTCAAGGTGCTAGTTGTTACTTTTAAAGCCCTCTATGGTATCGGACCTGGGTACTTGAGAGACCACCTCCTGCCAATTACCTCCCTAAGACCGATTAGATCCCACAGATAGGCCTCCTCCGAATACCATCTGCCAGCCAGTGCCAACTGGCAAACCCCCGGGGGAGGGCCTTCTCTGTGGCTGCTCCGGCCCTCTGGAATGATCTCCCCGTGGAGATCCAGACCCTCACCACCCTCCAGGCTTTCCGTAAAGCCATGAAGACCTGGTTGTTCCGGCAGGCCTGAGGCTGATGGATTTCCAGCCCCACTTGAAAGGTTGTGATTGTTGTTGTTCTTTACTTTGTTTGTCTTTTGTCCTATTTGTACCCCCTTCCCACCTTTGGTTGTTAGTCACCCCGAATCCTTTGGGAGTGGGGCGGAATACAAATTAAATAAACATTCCAAACATTCCAACATTTGGAATTAATTGGACAAGGTGTTTAAGATTTTTATTGTCTTTTTGTTTTCTACCACATTTCCTATATTCTTTTTTACTTTAACTCTGACCCCCTTGCCTACTTCTTTCACTTATCTACTCTTTTGTTCTACATTTTTGAGATATCCCAGTGGTTATCTGGGATATCTTTTTTCTCTAATTTCTCATTTTTTTTCTTTCCCTTTTCTTCTTTTCTTTTGGTCAACATTAATTGGATGAGCTAACAAAAGAAAAAGGGAGAATAAAATCAGGATGATGAGTAGAAAGACAACACCAGTGGGCTCTGCAGCAATGACTCCTGCCTGCTTCCCGGCAGGAGGACAAAGATCAGTACAGACAATGATTCAACAGCAAAAAGAGACGGTTACATCATTAGAGGCAATTATGCAAGCAATACAAAAATTACAAACAAGCACCGATGAAAAACTAGATATGCTTGTAAAGAAGTCTGAAAATATGGAAAAGAGGATGGAGGTAATGGATCAGCGAATTGGGAACATAGAACAAAAAACAGGTCAAACAGAGGGAAAGATTGTAATTATTGGATAGTGAAACAAGAAGACAGAATGCAAAAAATTGCTGAAAGAGAGGAACAAAGAGAGAAGAGGGATGAAGAAATTGACAGTAGATTGAGCGAAATGGAAACAGAAGTTAATTATAGATGGCTGATACTGGAAGATTTAATATTTATATGGAAAGGACAAAGGTACAGAATTGATACAATTGAAAAAGCAGAAGCCTTCTATACAGAACATTTGAGAGGAAAGGCCAAGAAGACTGGAAAAGAAGAACTAACAGTGCAACTGTTAGATACACCCATGACTGAAACTGAGAAGTTGGAGAGCGCCATAGGTGGGATTGATATTGAAGAAGCTGCCATAGGGGTGTAGATATTAGAGAATGACAGGAATCAAGATCAGCTAGAGCCATAAATCCTATATATAAAGCATAACAATGGAAGGAAAAAATGCTCACAATTAACATAAATGGACTTAATTCGGCAATCAAAAGAAGGAAAATATTTCATAAATTAGAAAAGTTAAAATTAGACATAATTTGCTTATAAGAAATACATATCCAACAAAGATATGGTCACGTATTAGTACAAGAAAAACTTGGGGGGAAAATTACCTCTTTGGCGGACTGCAAGAAAAGAGGAGTGATCTTTTATATTAAAGACAAAATTCCAGCAAAACAAATTTATACAGATGAAGACAGAAGAATTTTGATGGTGGAAATTATGGACAATACTAGGAAAATACTTTTAATTGCAATTTACGCACCTAATGAAAAACAAGATGAATTCTATAAAAGACTCCACAAGAAAATTTGCGCCCTAGACTATGTTAACATAAGTATGATGGGAGACTTTAATGTAAGGTGACCAGATTTTCAGATTGGTAAGCCTTTGACCTGGGTGGGGGGGAGGCTTGATTTAAAATTTTATACAGAGCAACAAAAAATTTCAAACAACGCAAAAATGGTATTGTAATATTTTTTTATTTCAACATAACTACAATTTACAAATATAAATTGTAACTGTTGCCAAACATCAAAATTTTGATCACATGACCATGAAGATGCTGCAATGGTTGCTAAGTGTGAAAATGGTTGCTAAGTGTGAAAATTGTCGCTAAGTGTGAAAAATGGTCATCAATCACTTTTTTCAATGCCATTGTAACTTTGGTCACTATACCATCTTTCTTGCCACAGTTCTTAAGTGAATAACTGCAGCTAGCATTTTGTATTTTGGATAGAATCTTTTTTTAAATAGTCTAAGACAATTTAAAAAAAGAATCCACACAAAATAAATTGAAGTAAAACATTTCAAACTATTCCACACAGAATAAATTGAAGTAAAACTATTTTTTAAAAATTCTATGCACAATATATTTTAATACAATATATTCTATGTATTGTGCATAGAATTTTTAAAAATTGTTTCACTTCAATTTATTTTGGATAGAATCTTTTTTAAAATAGTCTAGGACAATTTAAAAAAAGAATCCACAAAGAATATAACTATTTTTAAAGAATCAATAAATAAACAATAAATAAAACATTATTTTAAAATACATTAAAAAAATAAAAGAAAAAACCCAGCTCACTTATCAGCAGGCAGGCACTCCAAGTCAATCCAGAATGATGTAGATGTTAATACAAAGAACTGAGCAAATTAAAATGGTGAAATTAGCCAGGGAAATATTTTTCAAAGAAAGTTTGCCACCATTTTTTCCATACAAGCTGACCTCCAATCTCCATACCCCTCCCCTCTGGGAAATCCAGGAAGGAACACTCGCTACTTCTCTAGCCAAGTATTTCCTGGAGCTCTATGGTACTGGGTCATCTTTTCTTATAAAAGTAAGTAAAATGGGTGGGGGGGGGGTCCGTTTTCTTGCTTTAACATTTTATCTTCAATGAAAGTACTGAGACATAGAAAGGGTTTAGACAGAGTGTCTTTTGTCTTGCCCCGGTTAGGATTTCTTAAGCAAATCCACTGGGCTTTCAACATGAAGCCAGAAAATCAGGACTTTTTAAAAACGCCCCGGGACATGGGACAAATTGTTATAAATCGTGACTGTCCCGCCAAAATCAGGATGTCTGGTCACCTTACTTTAATGGCATTACAAATCAGAACATGGATTATAAAACACATAAAACAATAAAACACTCCCAAAGTCCTTCTCCAGGATGATGGATGAAATAAACTTAAAAGAGAGAAAGAAATCCTACAAAAAAAGCAATATACTTTCTATTCAAACAAACACTTATCATTCTCTAGAATAGATATGATTTGGGCCTCAATGGATTTATTTGGTGATGTACAAGAAGTGGAAATTGAATTAAGTACTTGGGCGGATCATAACCCAATTATAATCAAATGGAGAGGTCAAAGAACAAGATCTAGATGGACATTAAACAATACGATATTGAAAGAGAAAGACTTTGTACAGAAAATGGAGAAAGAATTGGCTTTCTTCTTCAAAGAAAATAAAAAAGAAGATACATCCATGCAGAATCTTTGGGACACAATGAAGCCTGATAATAGACTGCACAAGAATGAGAAACTTAAAGAAAAGACAAACAGGTAAAGATTTAGAAAAAGACTACATGACATTGGAAAAAGAGTTACAGAAATCTCTACAAAAAAAGGATATTAAAACAAAAATGGATATAATTAAACACAAAATGGATTTATTGGAAAAGAAGGAATTAGCACAAAAAGTTAGAGGTGCCAAACAGAATTACTTTGAAAATGCAAATAAGCCAGGCAGATGATTGGCATATAAACTGAGAAAGGAGAGAGAGGCAAAGAAACTACAACTAAAAGATGAACAAGGACAAATGCACTATGGATATGCTGAAAAGAAGAAAATCATACAAGACTATTATGCCAAGTTGTATGAACAAGAGAATCTAGAAGAGGGAGGAGTCAAGCAATACTTACAGGATGCCAATCTCCCCCAGATACCAAATGACACTAGAATTATACTAGAAGGTAAAATAACAATAATGGAGCTATCTGAAGCTCTTAAAAGACAAAATAATGGGAAGGCCTCGGGACCAGATGGCCTACCAATGGAATTTTACAAAACACTAGAAGGATCCTTGTCTCTTCCTCTTCTAGAAGTTATGAATTAAGTAATGGTTGAAAGCAAAATACTAAATTCATGGTTAGAAGCATATATTACATTGCTACCTAAAGAGGAGGCAGACCTTCTGCAAATTAAGAACTATAGACCAATCTCCTTGCTAAACTCAGACTATAAGTTATTTGCATCTATACTGGCAGAGAGACTTAAAAATATTTAAATGGGTTTATCTACCCAGATCAAAATGGTTTTCTACCAAAGAGACAAATTAAGGATAATATAAGAATAATTTTGGACACCTTGGAATACTATGAGGCTCATTCTGAAAAGCAAATGGCCTTAATGTTTCTTGATACACAGAAGGCTTTTGATAATGTGAACTGGCGATTCATGATTCTACAACTGGAACAAATGAACTTTGGTAAGAATTTTATTCAAGCTATACAAACGGTATATCACAATCAAACAGCTAAGATAATGATAAATGGGGAATTGACAGACACTATTGAAATAAAGAGAGGTAGGAGACAAGGCTGCCCGTAATCACAATTACTTTTTGTTTTAACACTAGAAGTCTTAAATAGAAGGATCAGAGAAGAGGAAGAAATAAAGGGAATGACTATTAAAAAAGAAGAATATAAGTTGCAAGCGTTTGCAGATGATTTAGTTTTCATTCTAGAGGAGCCACTTGAATCTGCACCTAAATTGATAGAAAGAATTGAGGAGTATGGAAAAGTAGCAGGCTTGAAAATAAATAAAGACAAAACAAAGATCTTGACAAAGAACATATCATCAAAACAAAAAGAAGAATTGGCGGAAATCTTGGAGATGCAAGTTACGAACAAGGTCAAATATTTGGGGATCTCTTTAACAGCTAGATGTAGTACTCTTAAAGAGGATAACTATTTTAGATTGAAGGAACAAATCACAATGGACTTGATGAAATGGGAAAATCTACAATCATCAATGATTGGGAGAATCTCAACAATTAAAATGAACATTTTACCTAGAATCTTATACTTGTTCCAGACAATCCCAATTAGGTTGGGGAAAGACTATTTTGAAGATCTAAATAAAATGGTGTTGAAATTTATATGGCAGGGGGGGAAAGCAAGAATAAAATTTAAGTGTTGCAAGACACTAAAACAAGAGGACTTACCTGACTGGGAGTTATATTACCAGGCAACAAGTCTGATGTGGATTAAGGAATGGATAATGTTAAGAAATGTTAGGCTTTTGAACTTAGAGGGTCACGACTTGCTGCTGGGATGGCATATATTCTTATGGTGTAAGGGAACCAAAGCACACGGTTACTTTAGAAGATATTATATAAGAGAGGCTTTGTTATTAAACTGGGAGAAGGTTAAGAAATTACATTATTTAAAAATTCCAGTATGTATATTGTTAGATTCCCTGAAGGGAAGAGGCAGGAGGCGTCTGAGGTAAGTCAACAGCAACCTTTATTACAGAACAGTTCACAAGCAAGCATAATAGTAGACAGGGACCTCCCCCATGCTTGACAGCTATTTATATGGAGCTGTCAAGCAGGGAGGCCAATAGCCGTGCATTTGACAGCCCGCGCTCAGCCATGCCATGTCGGAGCCAATCAGGCACGGCCTGGCTGTTGCCGGGCTGTCATTCATAAGAGCGAGGACTAAACACCTCTCCCCCCCCCCAGCGAGAGTGCATGCGCCGGACGTAGCACATGCGTACTCCTGTAAGTAGGCGAGCAGACGGCGGACACGCCCAGAACACTGTTCCCTCTAAGGTGCGCGCCTGCGCGGCCGCGCACATGGAAAGAAATCCCCGCGCAGCAGTTTCTAACTGCCGCGCAGAGATTTCTACCAAAGCAAACGTGGGGAAGTCCTTTGCAGGTGGCTAGAACTGGCCACCCGCAAAGGACCTCCCCAGACTTGTTTTGAGGAGCCGCCAGTCCTCTTGCTTCTTCTCCTTCACCAGCAAAGCTCCCACTGGCTTCCCCGCCAATGGCAGTAGCAGTGGTGCCTCTCCCTCCACGCGGAGCACCTGAGCTGGCTCCCGCATTATCCCTCCCCCTTCCTCCTCTGCCGTGCTTTTGAGGCCGCGGGAGCTAGTAGGAAAGTGGCTGAGGTGGAGGCGGCAGCTGGGCTCTGGGTTACCCCTGCCGCCGCCTCCACCTCCGCCGCTTTCCTACTAGTTCCCGCGGCCTCAAAAGCACGGCAGAGGAGGAAGGGGGAGGGATAACGCGGGAGCCAGCTCAGGTGCTCCACGTGGAGGGAGAGGCGCCGCTGCCATGGGCGGGGGTGCCAGCGGGAGCTTTGCCGGTGAAGGAGAAGAAGCAAGAGGACTGGCAGCTTTGAAATGCAACCCCCTGGTCCCGCCGGCCGCGGATTTGATTCGGCGTAAGTGGGGCCGAACACATGCTGAGCCGACTTTGCGCAGTGAGGCGGAGTAATTCAACCCCCCCCAAAGAATATGTGTGTGTGTGTGTGTGTGTGTGTGTGTGTGTGTGTGTGTGTGAGAGAGAGAGAGAGAGAGAGAGAGAGAGAATTGGATCAAAATTGGTGGCCAAAGGAGTGGAGGGAGGGAGGGAGGGAGGGAGGGAAGGAAGGGAGGGAGGGAGGGAGGGAGGAAGGAAGCCCTGCCCCCTGTGAAAAAAACTGAAGATGGAGCAGTGAATGAATAAACCATAAAAGCAACAAACAGATAATGCGTAAGTAAGCTGAGGAGCAAGTTCTCAACTAAGGAAGCAATATAAGAAAGAAATATAAAAAGCTCAATATGCCAAAACACTTATTTTAGTCTTCATTTAATTACTTGTATTGTAGTCTGATGTAACATCTTTTTAAAGTTAACGTTAGTTAGAAAATATAGGGTACAAAACTTAAATAATAAAAAAATTGTACATTCATTTTGAAAAATAAATGCAATACTTGATTAATTTCATATCTTTATTTAAAATAGTTTTCGCATGGCATATGATTTTATTGACTCAGTTGGAAATGATGTGGATGTTGTATCTGATTCTGAGGTATATATATTCTTAAGTAACATAACATATAGCATATTGTCCAAACTTGCTAGACTATTTAATTGATCTTACTACTTTAAAGGGGGAGAGTTTCATGATAAATTATTTTATTACATTTATGTTGCATTTATATATTATATTTATTACATTTATATTCCACATTATATATTTGTATTGTTATTTTAGTGTATATTGTCAATTTCGATAGATATTATATTGATATATCAATACTGATTTTAATCATACTAAATAACAATTACTGCTATTATTTATCAGCATTACATATTTACAGTTTTTAATATTGAGTTAGTCATATTTTAGAATAATAGCGTTATCTTTTAATAGGATAATTGGCAAAATCTAATTCACATGTGATGGGTTGCATTCCAAAGGAATGTGAGAGGACAGGTTGCCTGCAAAATGCCAGGACCCAGGCCAGGACCCTGTTGGTGCCATGTCTCTCTCTAGCCAGTCTAACGATCTAAAAGCTGAGCAGAGAGCCTTTTTTTTTTCAGTGTGAGCGGAAAAGTATAGTGTTTGAGTGGCACTTTTCATGTCTGGCATTCATCGGGCTGAAACCTCGCTCGCAATTGGCGCTTGACGCTTGGAAGGTTGCGCAAATGTCCAGCAGACGCGACAGCAGTTCAAACTGTGGCTCTCTTAGGTGCTCAGGCATGAAACTGTGCAGCTCACACACTATACTTTTCCGCTCACACTGAAAAAAAATTAGAGGGAACATTGGCCCAGAATGCCTCAGTTGGAGAGGCGGCGCTAGAGAGGTAAGATGTCCCCATAGTAGCTCCTCCCTGGAGGGAGTGGAGCTCCGGGTGACGTCACCACAGCCTAGTCCTGGAGGCGGAACCCTTGGAAAAGGTAGGCCGTTGACAATGTCAACTGCATATAAAGAGAATTTGTATAAGATGTTTTACAGGTGGCACTTATCCCCAACAAGAATAGCAAGAATGTCTAAGAACAAATCCGAAAAATGCTGGAAATGTCATCAGAAGCTGGGCTCATACTATCACATGTGGTGGACTTGTACTGAAGCTAAAAGATATTGGACTAAAATCCACATGTGGTTGGAGAAAATGATACATAAACACATAGACTTAAAACCAGAACTTTTCTTATTGGGAATCATACCAGAAACATACAATAAAGACTTGAAATATTTGATTGTAAATGTTTTAACAGCTGCTAGAATTGTATTTACAAAAAATTGGAAAAATGAGAAAACACCAACACAGGTGGAAACTATTCGGAAGATAATGGAATGTGCCGAAATGAGTAGACTTACATTTGAAATTAGAGAACAGGAGGACAAGCAATTTTATAAGGTATGGGATTTGTTTTACCAATGGTTGGATAGAAAAACCTGGAAATGAAATTGTTTATTAATGTACTACCAGAAAGTTATAGTCATTGTTATGAAAGGTTTTTTTTGCTATGCAATAGAGTGTTTGATCATATGATATATAAAGGACAATAATGTATTCAATGTATAAGAGTGGGATGATTTGAATCCTATGTATAATTGTAAGTATTGATCATGTTATACTGGAAATATTTTTATACGTTAAATGGACTAATGATGATGTAATGAATAATTGATACATGTATGAATTGAAATGTTCAATAACTACTTGGATTAGCAATGGGAAACTATTTCTGGAGTTGAATATGCACACTATAAGTATTGTATACTCTATGGATGATTAATATTAGCGGTAACTTGAACACATAATGCTCAATGATAATGATATATTTAGTTATGTTTGATGGATAACCCGTGATCTTATTTTTAATTGTAAAAACTGATGCACAAAAACGACATACTTGACAAAATTGAGGAAAGTTTTTTGTATGTGTTGTTTTGTCTTTGTTGGTTTTAAAAATAAAAAAAATATTTTTAAAAAGAAATTCTAGAATATTGACTGTAGAAGGACATGACTTGCTGTTGGGATGGCATGCTTTTTTATGGTATAAGGGAACTAAAACACAGGGTTATTTTAGAAGATACTATATACGAGAGGCTTTGTTACTAAATTGGGAGAAGAGCAAAAGGCAATACTACCTAAAAATTCCAGTCTGGTTATCAACTATTGAAGCTTTTTCATATCCAATAATATATTAAAAGGAACAAACAGATATAGTGAAATATTGAATGCAGAGGGTGAACTCAAATCTATGCAAGAGTTGAAACAGGAAGGAATAATAATGAATTGGTTTTCATATGCGCAAATACAATCTAGATATGATAAAGACCGTAAAATGGAAGGTTTCTATGATAAAATGAATTAGATAAAATTTTGACAGGTACTGATGAAAAAGTAATTTAAAAATTATATGGATATATACTAGAGGTTAAGCTAAAGGAAGAACAAGTAAAAAAAACCATGATAGCTTGAGGGGGGGGGATTTTGGACATGGGATTGAATTAGAGAAATGGCAGAAATTGTGATCTCAAAATTATAAAATGTCCACAGCATATAAAGAAAATTTGTATAAGATGCTTTACAGGTGGCATCTACCCCCCAATGAGAATAGCAAGAATGTTCAAGAACAAATCCGAAAAATGCTGGAAATGTCATCAGAAGCCAGGCTCATACTACCACATGTGGTGGACTTGTACTGAAGCTAAAAGATATTGGACTAAAATCCACATGTGGTTGGAGAAAATGATACAAAAACACATAGACTTTAAACCAGAGATTTTTTTATTGGGAATTATACCAAAAACATACAACAAAGATTTGAAATATTTGATTGTAAATGTTTTAACAGCAGCTAGAATTGTATTTGCAAAAAATTGGAACAATGAGAAAATACCAACGCAGGAGGAAGTTATTCAAAAAATAATGGAATGTGCTGAAATGAATAAATTGACATTTGAAATTAGACAACAAGAAGATGTACAATTTTTTAAGGTATAGGATTTGTTTTATCAATGGCTAGAAAAAAAACATGGAAATGAAAAACATTGGGGAAGTTTTACATATTGTAATAAAATAAGATAGGTGATACTTTGAAGCAGTGACGTGCGGTGAGCTTCATGGCCAGTGAGACAAGCACGAAAGCCCCGCCGAAGCCCCCGTGCCGTGTCCGCCATAGAGCGGGACCCTCACCGGCCATGAAGCTCACTGCACGTCACTCGGCAGTTCAAACTCTGCTCTGCAGCCCAAACTTTCTCCTCCCAGCAACTTGGCCTGTTGGACACAGTGGTGGCAGGGGAGGAATGGGCTGGGTGGGCTGGCTGGCTGGGGAGGGGGGAGCCCTTTAAAGCCCTGCTGCCGCGTCTTCCCAGCAAGACTTCCTTTCGGCTCGCGGTTTCCCTTGCCTGCCTTAAGCAAAGCTTGGCGCCCTGCCTCTGCTTTTGCGCTCTCCCAGCCTCAGCTGTGCAGCAGCGTCGGTGGCAGCTCTCGGCCTACGGCAGCAGCATCGCACAAGCTGTGGAAGGAGAAAGAGGAGGAGGAGGGAACCAAGAGAGGCTTTTACTGGCCGTGCGCCCCACAGCCAGGACCGTCATTGCGCCTCAAGCCGTGTTTCTTCCTGCAAAGCCCTTCGGGCATCAGGCGGAGCTCTCAGGTTGCCTCCCCTGCCTCTAGTGATTGCACGTTTGAAGATATATTATTATTAAATAGACTAACAATGATGTAATGGAATATTGGAATATACATGAATTGAATAACAATTATAGTTGAACATATGATATATAATGATAACAATATACCTATGTAAACTTGATGGATAATTTGTGATTCTATATATAATTGAAAGTAATGATACATAAATATAAAATATTGGAGAATTCTTTCATATTGCAAAAATAATATAATGAGATAGGTGATTCTATAAAGATATATTATTATTAAATAGATAAATAAGGATGCAATGAAATATTGGTATATATGTGAATCTAGTTTCTAGAACCGGGATGGCAAACCTATGGCACATGTGCCATAGGTGGCACGCGGAGCCATTTGTCAGGACATGCGAGGCGCTGCCGTGTCAGCTGAGTTCACCTTTTTTAAAAGCCATTATTCATCCTACCCAGGCTTTAGAGGCTTTAGAGGAGCCTGGGGAGGGTGAAAAGAGCCTCCCTCGCCCCCCCGGAGGCCCTCCGGAGGCTTCATGAGCTTCCCTGAAGCCTCCAGAGTGCAAAAAAACGGCCCTATGGGCAAACTGGAAGTTCGGGAACGGATTTCCGGTTTGCTCGGAGGGTTGTTTTAAGTGCTCAGGAGGCTTCAGGAAAGCCTCCTGAGTCTCCTCAGGGAAAAGGGCGGCATACAAATAAAGTAAAAAAAGTAAAGTTTTAAAAAAAAAAAAGGTCCCTGAATCCTTTGGAGCGCTTAAAACGACCCTCTGACCAAACCAGAAGTGACTTCCGGTTTGCTCGGAGGGTCATTTTGACTGCTCCGGAGGATTTAGGGAAGCCTCCTGAAGGTCCCTGAAGCCTCCCGAGGGCTTCTGGGGGAGCTGTTTTCACCCTCCCCAGGCTCCTATAAAGCCTCTGGAGCCTGGGGTGGGCAAAAAAAGCATGCAAAAAATGGGGGGGAGTGCCTGTAGTGCACGTATGTGCACTGGAGCAGTCACACATTGTATTATGGGTGTGGCACACCCGCACACGACCCCCACTGCACTCCCCCCACTTTTGACATGCGAGCCAAAAAAGGTTCACCATCGCTGTTCTAGAATATTTGCTTAAAACGAAAGAATATCAATTCTAACTGAACAATATGATGTACAATGTCAATAATGTATCTATGTATGCTTGATGGATAATCAGTAA
This sequence comes from Thamnophis sirtalis, assembly GCF_051295495.1. Classification (NCBI taxonomy): domain Eukaryota; kingdom Metazoa; phylum Chordata; class Lepidosauria; order Squamata; family Natricidae; genus Thamnophis; species Thamnophis sirtalis. Next base: position 60,720,262 of record NW_028261384.1, on the reverse strand, counting down.
GCCTATACACAATTGAAAGTGGTGATGCACAAATGTTTGTAACCTAACAACGTGCTATATGTAATTAATGAGGGTTTTATGTTACGTGTACTGTTTGTCTTTGTTTGTTTAAAAATAGAAAACTTAAAAAAAGACTACTAGGGACGCTATATCCCCACCCTGGCTTACCTTGATGTCCTAGTGGATTATGGGTCCTTCCTTTGCCAGCTCTCCTGGGCCTGGACTGGTTCTCTCCCCTGGGTCTGTCCCTCACCGGCATACATGCCACCTACCCAGCAGCTATCTCCATCCAAGACGTCATGAGGGAGTTTGTCAATGTCTTTAATGGTAATTAAATTAGGTAATGCAATAATAATGGCAATTAAATAATAATAATGGTAATTAAATTAAGTAAATACAAGGACTCTCCCATTAGTCTCAACCTAGATCCCCAGGTAGCCCCCATTACAAGATGGAGAAATGTATGTATTCTCCCTATCATCTTTTCAGGTAAGAGCCTGGAAGATGATATCATTCATTGGCTTAAAATGCATTTCTTTCCAGAGGGACTGTCTCCACTAGTGTTGACTGACAATTTCCCCTCCCCCTGGAAACAAGCAATTGATCACAAGATGGACTCTTATGGGCTCTCACCGGTATTCTTAATGTCCCTAGGCTTTGATCAAGCAAAGCAAGTAGTAATTAATAGAATGAAGGACATGGAGTTCCAAGAAAAATTAAATAGGTTGCCTCTCCACAGTAGGGACAGAATCAAACAGGGTGTGTGGGAATCGGCAAGATAAGTGACCTGATCTTCCCAAAACAAAGAATAGCTTTCTTCAGAGCCAGATTTAACATTCTTCCTTCAGCACTCCTCCAGGGCAGGTATAAGAGAACACCTATAGCAGAACGGGGTTGTATATGTGGTAAAGGAGAAGTGGAAAAAAATTCACATATTCTATTACACTGCGAGCTATACAGAGCTTGTAGGTCTGCACATATTCTCCCCTTATTAGAGAGATTGCCAGGGAGGGCAGACAATTTTTATCTAGGCTTTCTCCTCCAGGACACTAACCTGGTTACTATGTATGCAGTGGCAAAGTTCTGTGCTGCTGCAATATCCATAAGAAAAAAATTGGCTACAGAAGTATAGTTGTCATCTTGTACCAATTATCTGGACATATCTCTAACAATCTTTGGACCATTGTATTTACTCCTATACTTAACAGCGTTGCACCCAGATAAACCAGGGAGTGATCTGAACAATCTGAGGACATGTATGTTATTTTCCATTTTTAACGTCAATAGCTTTTAATTATATCTTAATGTCAGTATTTTTTTAACGTAGTGTAAAAACTAATGTGTATTGCTGGTCTTTGAACGTAATAAAGATTTACTTACTTACTTACCCTGTCATCTTTCTATCCAAGCTATTAATTATTTTATCCAATTTGTGTGGTTCTGTTTTGATGTCATATATTTTAGTATCATTATTGTGTTTAGTTTTGATTTGCAAGTGGGTTAGCCAGTCAACTTTCATGCTTTGTTCTGCCAATTATTCAGTTTTTTTAAATTTCCTTGTCCATCAATTATGTCTCTGTATCTTAGCATTTTGTTCATATCTATAAAATTTGGATGGATCGTCCTTTCTGTCGGTGATAGCCAATTCGGGATTTTCACATAGTGGATTTTTTTTTATTTTGAACCAGTTTTGCAATAACTCTCTTCTAATTAAATGTTTTTGAAAGTATTTATGCATTTTATTTTTATCATCCCATAGGAATGTATGCCAACCTGCTTGCAAATCATGGCTTTCTAAGGTCAAAATTCTTTTATTCTTTAGCTCTATCCAATCTTTCACCCATGTTATTGTTACTGCTAATGTGTATAATTCCCAATTTGGTAATGCTAAGCCTCCCCTCTCCTTGCTATCTTGCATTGACTTTAGTTTAATCCTCGCTTTTTGTCCTTGCCAAATGAACCTAGCAGTTATTTTGTTTAATTCTTGAAAGAAAGTTTTACCCGGGTTAATAGATGCGGCTTGCAACAAGAATAAGATTCTTGGTAAAATATTCATTTTGACTGTGGCTATACATCCCATTAGTGATAGCTGAATATTTTTCCAGCTTTCCAAATCTTTCTTTATTTGTGTCACTAGTTTATTATAATTATCATCCTTAATTGTGGAACATTTTGCAGACACCCAGATCCCCAAGTATTTCACTTTCTGTCAGCATTACTTCATTCAGTAATTAGCAAAGAAAACCACTGGACTCCATTTGAATTGAAATCAAGTGTACTTTTACTAATTATAAATGAACAGTTGCAAAGCTAAGCTGAGTCTGGTTAATTAAGCGCGAAAGCTAATAATATAATGCATAATTCATTCCCCTCCCCTTGGCATCCCTGTGCACAGTCCAATCATATTCCTTATTCTTCTTCCCATGTGCAGTATTTTTCATATAATTCCTGCGCTTCTTCTATATTCTCTATCTTATATCTTTTTCCTTGCCGAGATACCAGCACCCCTTCTGGTACCAACCATCTGTACATTATTCTGTTTTTATTTAACCGATTTGTTAAAAATTGGTATTGTCTACATTGTTCACGAATTCTCCAAGGAATCTGTTTAAGCATGATCAACTCTTTTCCCTGGAATGTAATCGTCCCTTTTTGTACACTTCGTCTCTAGTTGGTTTTTTTGGCAAATCTTAAGTGCACTTCTCTTGGGCGCCTATGTCTTCTGGCATAATTAGTATGCACACGGTAAGCTTCATCGATGTCCCCTCTCAACTCTTGTTCTTTTCTCTGTAGAAGTTCGGTGAAGATTTTGATCATTTTTCTTTCAGGTCTTCCTCCTTCTCTTCTGGTATGTTTTGGAATCTTAGATAGAATGAAGCTCTTTCATTTTCAAGTTGGATTATTGATAACTCTAATTCTTTATTAACTTGTCTATATTTCAACTCCATTTTTCCATCTTCTGATCTGTTTGTTCTATTTTTGTTTGGATGTTCTGGATTTTCTGTTTGTTGATTGCTAAGGCATTCTATATCCGTTCAATTTTGTCATCCACGTTTTTGATATTTTCTTTCAATTCTCCCATTTCATTTTTCATTTCTTCATGATTTCTCCTTGTCTCTTCATGATATGTAGCCATAACTTCTTGGGTTTTCATCAATGTCTCTTGTATCATCCGGAGCATCAATTGCATACTCTGCATTGTTGGTACTGGTCCTGTTGTTCCTGCCATTGTTCCACCTTTCTCCAGCCCCAATGCCCTCTCAATTGACCTTTGATTTGAGGCAGAGGGTGTTGCTGAAGCTGGATTGGATGTTGTTTTTTTCACTAACTTTACTGAAGTTGCAATTTTTATCCTCCTATTTATCCTTGCTCACAATTGTATATAGATTCTACTTTACTTCTACTTTATCAGCAATATCAATAATGTGGTATCAATTGATATGTGGTATCAATAATTATATATCTCAATATTTAACAATAATTAACCTTCCTTAATATCACGTTTCAATATCTAAACATTCCTATGTATTATTCTATTCTGTTTTTGATCCTTAATTATTATATATCATAGAGTTATACATCACACTGTTCTCTTATACAAATAGATGTCTCTCAATTGTATCACTTATACAGGTACTCAATTCTAATAATTAGTTTCTCTCTCTCTCTCTCTCTCTCTCTCTCTCTCTCTCTCTCTCTCTCTCTCTCTCTCTCTCTCTCTCTCTCTATATATATATATATATATATATATATATATATATATATATATATATATATATATATATATATATATATATATATATATATATATATATATATATATATATATATATATATATATATATATATATTATGGAATATAATTTATATAAATTATATTATGGAATATAATTCCATAAAATATGGAAACTTTATATATATATACTCCAGCTTATGTCACTGTTGGTTTTCTTGCATCAGACTTCATGGTTCAAATTTGTAATCCACTAGGTGTCACCCTCTCCTCAGTATCACTGTTAGTGGCAATCAGTTAGTACAACAAGTCCAGTGGCAAATGCAAAATAAAGGAGGGGGGTAAAGAAGGTTCCATCACAATACCGCAAAGCCCTTATCCGTGGAGACATAAGCGTGAACCCTAATCCGCGCCGTCCGAATCGCTAAAGCAAATGCGACCTTACCGGGCTGACATAAGGGTGGAGGGCAAATCCGCGCCTTCCAAAGCACTCAGCACCCTAACCCTAACCCTAACCCTAACCCTAAACCTAAACCTAAACCTAAACCTAAACCTAACCCTAAAGCAAACCCCTAAACCTAATCCTAACCTTAATTTAAATCAGCTTTCTGCCGCCGCGCTGTTTTAAAGTGCCCTTCTGTCGCCACACTTTTGTCGTGGCGGTGATGACGCATGGTGATGATGTCGCGGCTTTAGCGACGCGGTTTTATCACCACTATTTTGATGAGCGCGGTTTTGTCGTGCCACAGGTAAAGAAGCCCTCTTATTGTTCCAAAACAATTCTCTCTCTACTGTCTCTGGTACCATTCCAAGTTCCAAGGAGAATAAATACCATATATTTGTAAAGTGTCCCCTCCAAAAAGAAAAAGAGCACTTGCTCCCTTTGTTACCTGAGTTTATTGTTCACAGTTGAAACTGTTCAAAGCTCAAAGTTCAGCTATTCTTTGGAAAAACAAAAGAGTAGAAGGAAGAGCAAGAATAAAAAAGTCAACAACGAACCCAACTGTTAAACAATCTTTCATGTGCTTTTCAAGTCTTCTCAGCAGTTACTATGTCCGACTCCTGTTGTCCACCCCGGGTTTTCGTTCTCACTGTGGCCACTTTCGTTCAAGTTATTCACCCTGTCAATTCCAACTCAGCGTCTCAGCTCTCACTACTTTTCGGCAAAAATCTGAACTACAAAAACAGTCTCCGTCCCAGAGCCTCTTTCTTTCCAGCTCACCCTCTCTGCCAATTTCGTGTTGTCCTCCTTTTCTTGGGTTGTCAATAATAATAACAGATGTCTCAATTTCAACTGCTTTCTCTCTCTGCTTCCTTTATGCGATCGCCATCACTCCGGTCCTGACCAAGTGGCAGGATAGATCCTCGTCCGTTTAGTGGGTTTCTCCTACCCACTGGGAGATTTGCCTTATCACCCCAGCATCTTCAGAGTTTCCCCTTTAATCTGTCGATCCCTTCAGGATTCACAGTGCTCAGAAATGAGCTCAAATGAAGAAGTTAGAGTTAGAGGTTACAAGAACTCCCATTCCTCAACTCCAAGCATGATGACTACACCACAGGAAGTCCCGAGGGGATGTAGTTTTATCATCCTTACAGTTTTGCAACAGCAGCTCCGAGAATTGTGGAAGCAGAGTGCCTTAACACAGACCCTACCACTAGAAGAGAATCTACATCCTTTTGAATCAGGGGACTGGATTTGGATAAAGTCTTACACATGACTGCAACCAAAGTGGACTGGACCCTTTCAAGTTTTGCTTACCACACACACAGCAATTAAGGTAACAAAATAATGCCTAGATCCACTGAACTTATGTAAAAACAGCAATTGTGGACCACAGCATCACACCTGAAGCAGCACTAAAGGTCCTCTGCAACTCAGAAAAGATCCAGAAAGCAAGGAGTGGGCATTAAAAAACTTTTTTGAAACTTAACCAAATGGGAGGAGGAATGAGGATTAGGAATAAGTTTACATTTGTTAAATTTCTGTATAGTATTTGTTGTGTATTTTTATATGTAAATTGTTCCTATGGGTTCATTCAACCAAAAATGTTTCCAAACAAAGGAAATGTATGGAAATACTTAGCAAGAGAGGTATTGAACACCACAGACTTTTGCTTTACTGGGAGTAGGTCAGTGAAGGATATATTAACCAATAGGAGTAACAGTAATACCACAAACCATCACCAATGACATCAAGTTGAGGGAGTTCTCAATCATAGCCTCCTAGTACAACATTTTAGACTAGGGCATTCGTGCAGATATCAAAGATAATAGCATGTACATACTACAGGTAGCAGCTATCACCCACACAGCCACCTGTTTTACACTGACAGGATGCTAGGCCCCTGAGGTCTCTGGATATCAAAATCTCAACAACACGGGATTTTCCTGTAACACACTGAGACAATCCCCTTCTCTTATAGCCATATGAGGCTCCCTTCAGGATGGTTTTTGCTGTGTGACTTGAAGGCTTACTCCTACCTATCAACAAACTCCACAGGGGGCCCTTGCACCTTAGGGTGGTTAACTATGATATTGCCCTCTCTGCAGAGATGACAAAAGAGGAGCTTCCACACATTGACTCCTGACTGTGACAGAAAGGTCTCTCTCCTCACTATTGCTGAATATGTAGCATTGGCTGTTTCTCTAGTGGGAGTGCCAGGAATTCCAGAAATATAAACAGCTTGGCATGTACCCTAGCTAAAAGTTTAAAAAACCACCTCTCACTCCCTGGATGCTCTGGACAAAGAGTTAAGGCAGGTGAGAAGCAATCCTTGAGAACAAGGCCCCACAGATTACAGACAACTGAAAAAGACATCAAACATCTAAAAGAACTAGCACAAAATATTAGCCATAACCAGCCTTCCTGGTTAAAAATCCCAATTGGGACCATAATCACAGTTACAATGATGGAAGTCATCATTTGTTGCCTCTGCCAATGCATACTCATGGGTGCCTTAGATGTCAAAGGAAATGCATCACAACTTTCACCAAAAATAAAATCAGGCCAAGAATATTTCTCTAATGATGAGCCAAATTGACAGTCATTACCAAGTTTACACTCCACTTATTTAAAGGTTGTACTAATTACTGAAATATCAGTAATAGTATAAAATGAGGGGATTGAAAGAAGTCCCCCCCCTCACCAGATACAAGAAGAAACCACAATGCAGCAAATAATTCAAATACAAGACAAATAAATCAAAATAAAAATGGTTAAATCACAACAGTTTAAATCCGTTCCAGCTAAAACACTAGTCTTGTCTGACTCATTTCCAGAACTGGGAATGAGTCAGACAAGGCTCAGGGAAACACTTGAGCTAATCAGGGAAACACTTGAGACTAACAAAATCACCTGAATATAGCAACAATGTAGCCAGATCCGTAACACAGGTAACACAGTAGCGATATCTTGTTAAACCAATTACCATCTTTGTTTAATAAATAAGGCACCGGAACTAGTCTGAGAGAATAAGGCTAGAACCCTGAATTATTTGGGTAAATCTAAACCCATTTTGAATATATCTGACCAGCAAGCAAGCTTTTCTGGAAAATCACAGCTTGGAGCATAATCAGGTGGTTACAGTGACCTGATCAGAGATAGCCTGATCCCTGCCTTTGTAACAGAAAGTAACAGGATATATTTTGCAGGAAGCCAATAGTGATCTTATTGTTTAGTTCTGGGAAAGCTAGGTGCTTTGGGGCTTCTGAACACATATGTTTCTAGAACATTTGGGGAATTTCCATGTACTTTTCATATTGTATTTTGTGCACACAACTGTATTTTTGTACCCAAGTTATGACGCATATGATACATCATTTTGTGTATTTAAGGTGTGCCTATGTACCTTGTAATTATTCTCATTTGGATGGGCTGAATGGAATTTTTTCAGCACGAGTCATGGCAAATCACCATGCAATGGAGTTGGTGGAACGACTAAACATTTGGCTACTTAAGCCAGCCTCCAGTGACCATCAACCAACCAAATACTGATGTCGACAGATCAGTTGAACTTTTGCAACAGAAACATTCACGGAATTAAATATATGTACGTTCCAAAGAAAAAAAATGAAGAAAGCAGGATGCTGCAAGAAGAAATATGGAAACTTAGCAGCACTACAGCTGGCATAAGAGATGATCACCAGTTTGTGCCAGTTGGTTCAAATTAGATTTCTGTCAGCAAAGTTTCAAATGACACAATTAACTTGTGCAAAAATGTCCAATACTGTTGATCCGAATTTAAAATTGGCCAACATATTTCCCGATTGTTATAAGAGCCGAGGTGGCGCAGTGGTTAGGGTGCAGTACTGCAGGCCACTTCAGTTGACTGTTATCTGCAGTTCAGCGGTTCTAATCTCACTGGCTCAAGGTTGACTCAGCCTTCCATCCTTCCGAGGTGGGTGAAATGATGACCCAGACTGTGAGGGTGATATGCTGACTCTGTAAACCGCTTAGAGAGGGCTGAAAGCCCTATGAAGCAGTATATAAGTCTAACTGCTATTGCTATTGCTATTGCTATGTTGCCTGCATTTATGACAAAAAATGGTGGGTAGGCAATGTCGTGGAAATTTTGACTGAACAAAATGATGCGTTTGTAACATTTATGCATCCGTGAGGCCCTGCTCATTCATTTTATTGGCCTGAAAGACAAGATGTTTGTTGGGTTCCAGAACCACATCTTATTTGAGGGCTTCCAGAGCCCTCAGTTACATCATCAGGTCATCAGTATCACTTCCCAGAAGCAATGCTAAAGAAGATGGCCTGTAAATTCAGCAATAAATAAGTGATCATTGGAATGAACGTTGGCTTACCTGAACGGTCGTTCTCTGTGCGCTGCTTGGAGAGTCCAACCATGGAACATACCTAAGCTAAATGTCACTAGGGCAGGAAACATCCAAGTCAAGAGTCTCCCCATGGGTATGGACACCGTGTAGGACCCATCTCCTGAACAATGTGTCTGCAGAGGCAAACTTGTCCAATGTATAATGTCTGACAAAGAGCGAAGGAGTTGCCCAAGTCGCTGCCTTGCAGATCTCCTTGATTGAAGCCTGGGTTGCCCAGGCCACCATGGTAGCCACACTCTTAGTGGAGTGTGCAGTGATGCGAGCAGGAACCTGTCTGCCTTGGTGCTCATAAGCCAAGAAGATACAAGCTTTTAGCTAGCGCCCTATGGTGGAAAGGATGACCTTGCGGCCCATAGAGGCCAGCTGGAAGGAGATAAAAAGTTATTCGGAACGGCAAAACAAGGCAGTTCATTTAATATAGCTACAAAGAGCTCTGCGAACATCAAGGGTGTGCCAGCAGTGTTCCCTGGGATGACTGGGCCTTGGACAAAAGTCTGGTAGGACCACCTCCTGGGTCCTGTGAAAGTAGATGTTGACTTTCAGAATGAACGAAGGGTCCAAGCGAAGAATGACCCTGTCTGGATGGATGACGCATAATTCCTCCCGGACTGAGAGGGCCGCCAGCTCCGAAATTCTCCTTGCCGATGTGATGGCTATAAGAAAGGCAGTCTTAAGAGTCAAATGCGGGAAAAACCGAAAGCGTTGCTGTGAGAATGGCTGGAGAAATACCGAGCTACATGAAAACCCACCTGGCAAATTGTTGTTGAGAGGTTCACAGATCAGAACCGTCCTGAAGGGACGGGCTATAAGAAGAGGCGTTTCAGGCGACTGCGAGGAGTGAGGCAAGCTCCTCAACAGGTTGGAAACAAGTTCTTCAAAGATCAACGGTGGAGGTGGCAGCCATCTTCAAATGACCACTCTGGAGCTGGGGCAACTGGAATAAGCTTGGGCAGGAGAGATGTTATGGATGGAGTGCTGGGACCAGACAAAGAGTGACCCAAGCAAGGGTAAAAGAATTTCATTTTGGTGCTTAAACTTTCTTCCAGAACATAAAATAGAGGCTGAATATCACCTAGAACACAGAGGGAGAGGAAAAAAGGGGGAAAACCATCAGTGATTAAATATCAAGCCCAAGAAGATTTTGATTAATAAAATTGGATTTTATTAAAAAGGGGGGGCTTGAAAAATTTGTGTATGGACTTAGAGCTTTTGGTTTGGTTTGTGGTAATTTTTGCAAATTATTGACATGATCGGATAGAGGGATTCTAAAAGCCACCTACTGGAGAGAAGTATAGTAACATTTTCAAACAAAGCCTTGCAGTTAAAACTTGACCTTGACCACAGAAGAGATATACTGAGAACGTTGAAGGAGGGTCCGGTCCCTTTCTATTGTCTGACTTTGTTTTGTCTACAGCTAAGGAAGAAAGCAAAACACTTGTAAAGTGGATTGGATTATTCTGGGACTTAATATTGAAAGGTGGAAACAAGAAGTAGGACTTAATTAACTGTGGAAAAATTATAAATATATTAAAAGTGTGTTAACTTTGAACATGGAGAGTGGGATGTTTGAGGAATTACTTGAAATGCTAAAAGATGCATGCGCAAATTAAAAGGAAATAAAGAGCCAGAAAAATTGCTGAAGCACAAAAAAACAGGAGTTAGGAGAGGAACTGGCAAGGAACACAAATGAGAAACAAGAAGTTAACAGTATAGAGAAAGAAACAAAAAATAAAAATCAGTTAGACAATACAGTTGAGATTTACAGAGGCATAGAAAGAGTAGAGAGGAAAAAAGGAAAATGGTACCCAAAAAAGGAATTAGCCAAAAATAAAGAGAGAAATAGTGGGAAGCGAAAAAGAAAAATCCTGGGAGGGTTATCCCAAAAATCTATCAAAAAGTGAGAGAAAAGATCCAGAAGAAAAGAAATAATACATATAAAAATAAGAAAAAGAGGAGGAAAAAAAGATTAGTAAAATAAAATGAAATATGTTAATCATGGTAATGGTATGTAGCCGATTAAGATGTGATAGAACTATACTAATATTAATTGTTCAAATTATTAAGTAAAATGTTGATTATGTACAATGCTGAACTTGAAGATATATGTTACATAGAAAATAGATGGAAATGAAATGATAAATTTGGTTTTTTCTAAAGGGATAAAAATGACATGCTTCATCTATATTTTTTTTTTAAGTTGGAAAATATGGGAAGAAAACAATATAAAATAGGAAATGGAAATATAATGTAAAATGAATTATGTATATGTGAAAATGTTAAAGGGAGGAAACTGGATAACACTCTGTTTACCAAAGAATTTAAAATATGTACCCCCCAAAAAATCTTTGTTTTTAAAAAAAGGTCAAATGCTGGAGGCTAGCGGACTGTAATGATTTGCAAGGAACACAAGAAAGTGCTCTCAGAACAATGAGAGCTCCCAGGTAAGATAATGATGAATGACTGGAGGGTGAAGGTTTGTGGCTCCCTTCAGAAAACTGCATACCCTGGGATGCTGACTGAGAGGTTGATGGGTGTCAGCTGACAAAATCATAGACAGCGCTGCCTGCCATTGTAGAGTGTTTGAAGTGACCCAAGCAAGGGTAAAAGAATCAAGCCCCTCCTGTAAGAAGTCCAGTATCTGTGGAATTGATGCTGAAATGGACTCAACACGCATCTTGGCACACTATCGCGAGAAGGCTGACCAGGTCGCATCGTAGATTTTGATGGTTGAAAGGCGCCTGGAGGCCTGAATAGTTTGGATGACTTTATTGGAGCAGTTGCCCCTCATCAGAGGAGGTCCTTCTCAAGTGCCAAACAGTCAATTTGAGCCAATGGGGCTCCAGATGCAGGAAGACCTCCTGGCTGAGAGGGACCGAGTCCTGTGGAATTCTTCAGGAGCAGACAATAAAAAGGCTGATGAGATGGCGAACCAGGATCTTCTGCCCATATGGATTCATCGTGCTTTACTGCCCACCTTCTGAGAGTCTCTGCCTTCATCATGATGGAGCTGGATCGAGTGCTCCCCTAGTGGTTGATATGCACCTTTGTCGTCACGTTGTCTGTATCGGGACATGTTGACTCGTATCTCTCCCTAAATCGACGGAGAACAAGATGTGCTGCCCTCAACTTCAGCCAATTGATGTTGTGCAACAGTTTTTGAGCGGGCCATCTGCCCTGTGCAATCTGGTTATGCATTCATTTCATTTCATTTCATTTATTTCATTTGTATGCCGCCCTTTTCCCCGAGGGGGACTCAGGGCGGCTCACAAGTTGAGCAAGGGAAAGGGGATACAGACAGTTTGACACCAACACAAAACAATACATAATTTAAAAGCGCAACAATCATACCATTCGAGATAGGGGCAGCGGTTGTTTAGCCCCAGGCCTGTCAGAACAGCCAGGTTTTAAGGGCTTTGCGGAAGGCCTGGAGGGTGGTGAGGGTGCGAATCTCCACAGGGAGTTCGTTCCAGAGGGTCGGAGCAGCCACAGAGAAGGCCCTCCTCCGGGTAGTCGCCAGACGACACTGGCCGGCGGATGGAATTCGGAGGAGGCCTACTCTGTGGGATCTAATCGGTCTGGTGGAGGTAATTGGCAGCAGGCGGTCTCTCAAGTACCCAGGTCCAATACCATGAAGGGCTTTATAAGTGACGACTAGCGCCTTGAAGCGTATCCGGAGACCAATAGGCAGCCAGTGCAGCTCGCGGAGGATAGGTGTTACGTGTGTGAACCGAGGTGCACCCACGATCGCTCGCGCGGCTGCATTCTGGACAAGCTGAAGTCGCCGAATGCTCTTCAAGGGCTGCCCCATGTAGAGCACGTTGCAGTAGTCCAGTCTAGAGGTCACAAGGGCGCGAGTGACTGTTGTGAGGGCCTCCCGGTTCAGGTAGGGATGCAACTGGTGCACCAGGCGAACCTGGGCAAATGCCCCCCTGGTCACAGCTGACAAGTGGTGTTCAAAAGTCAGCTGTGGGTCCAGGAGGACTCCCAAATTGCAGACCCTGTCTGAGGGGCGTACTGTTTGACCCCCCAGCCTGAGAAATGGAACACTTGGCCAATTAGTAGGAGGGAAACACACCAGCCACTCGGTCTTATCTGGATTGAGTACAAGCTTATTAGCCCCCATCCAGTCCCTAACAGCCTCGAGGCCCTGGCACATCACGTCAACCGCTTCATTGAGTTGGCACGGGGCAGACAGATACAGCTGCGTATCGTCCGCATACTGGTGGTATTTTATCCCGTGCCGTCGAATGATCTCACCCAGCGGTTTCATGTAGATATTAAACAGGAGGGGGGACAGGACCGAACCCTGCGGTACCCCATACGTCAGGGGCCTAGGAGTCGATCTCTGCCCTCCGACCAACAACGACTGTGACCTGTCCGAGAGGTAAGAGGAGAACCACCGTAGAACAGTGCCTCCCACCCCCACCTCCCGCAGTCGTCGCAGAAGGATACCATAGTCGATGGTATCGAAAGCCGCTGAGAGGTTAAGGAGCACTAGCACAGAGGCATAACCATCCCTGGCTCTCCAGAGATCATCGATCAATGCAACCAAAGCGGTTTCCGTGCTGTAGCCAGGCCTAAATCCCGACTGGAAGGGATCTAGATAATCAGTTTCCTCCAAGGACCACCGGAGCTGAAAGGCTACCACCTTCTCAACAACCTTCCCCACAAAGGGGAGGTTGGAGACTGGACGATAGTTGTTTAAAACGGCTGGATCCAAAGATGGTTTCTTCAGAAGGGGTCTCACCACTGCCGCCTTTAGAGCGGGGGGAAAGAACCCCTCCCAAAGGGAGGCGGTAACAACTGCCTGGATCCAGCCCCGTGTCACCTCCCTGCTGTTAGCAACCAGCCAGGAGGGGCACGGGTCCAGTACACATGTGGAGGTACTTACAGCTCCCATGGCCTTGTCCACGTCCTCAGGGGTAACAGCTTGAAAATCAATCCAGTGATGTCCTGCCAGATTATCCCCTGGTGCCTCAGCTGGTTCTGCGCAATTGGAGTCCAGGTCCGCCCGAAGCCGAGCAACTTTATCCGCGAGGAATTGAATTCAACTTTGTTTTATTTTTTCATTTTCATTTTACAATCACTTGTATACTGTGTGATTAAACACAACACATCTTATATTCCACCATAGGAAACCAACATAACACTTCATCCTCCATACACCCTTTCTTCTCCCCCTCCAACTTTCATTTCTCCCCTCCAACATTCCCCTCTTCTACTTCCCCTCCCCCTCTAACATGCCTCTCTCCCCTTTCCCCCATCTCACCCTCCTTACATTCCCCTCTCACTCCCTCTCTACTCCTCCCTCTTCTTTCCCTCTACTCCTTACTTCGGTGTATTTCTACTATTCATTAATCTATTCGATTTGTATTTTATACTAACATTAAAAGAAAAAAAGGAAGAAAAAAGAAAAGAAAAGAAAAGGAAAAGAAAAAAAAGAAAAAGGAGCAACAGTATACAGGTGCATTCTTATTGTTTTGAAAATTGAAACTATGTTTCCCCCCTCCCCCCCTCCCCCCTGTAATCCCCCCTCCCTACCCCCCTTTGACTTCCCAGATCCCATACCCGGTATAGCTTTTTATCACACAATCTAGAATATAATAAAACCAAGTAAGTTAAAAATTAAAAGATAAAAAAAGAAGAAAATAAAAAAAAAACAAAAAAAATGAGAAAAATCAATAAATTCTTTTCATTGAACTCAGCTTCCCATCATTATTAAGACTTAAACAATGTATATCATTCCTGATCCCAATTAATTAATTACTTGCAGGATTTCAAACTCTATTGAAACCAAATAAATTATCCAAATAGAGTTCTACTCTAGCTATGGACCTTATCTCTTTATCTAAATATCTGTCTATTTCCAAACCTTTAATTTGTCCCTTTTATACCTCCTTCTCTATAAAGCAATTTAAACACATCTCAAATTCTTCTCTCGGTTTCTTTTTCTAACTCTTCGTCCTGCCTCTACCTGTGTCCATATACATACATATACACATATATATGTACATACACACACATATACATACACATAGATATATTTTATCTTCATCCATACTCCTCTCATATTTTCTCCGCCTTCCTGCAAACTCCCCGGGTATATCCTTCCAGTCATTATATTCAAGTAACAGTTTATACAAAAATCAGTTTACTTTCTGTCTCAAAGTAAGCTCTAATTCAACCTTCACTACCCTCCCATCTACACCACACCTCCCAACTCCATTCAACCTGAACCCCAATCCAGGAACACCACAGTTTCCACCCTCCTCACCCTGGAAAATAAGTCATCAGCAGCTTATATAAAAATTCAGAGTTATCCACCAAATCTTTTTTAAGTCCCATACAAAATATCTTCCAAGGAGAACAGCGTCAGTTCTTTCAACCTTAATGTCTCTTCATAGATGTACAACTAAACCAATTTTATTCAAAACAAAAGTCACAAAGTATTGTTCAAATTGAAAATAAGGCAAATATTTTAAATCAGTTGATTTGATATAATTTCCTTGCAAAAAAATTATATCATTTTTATGCTATTTAATATAGCAAGATGTTTACTTTCACTGTTATAATGGTTTCATGAATATCTCCTTATTCAATGGCTGGTGTTCATAAATGTTGCTGCGATCCGCTTTATTTTCAATTCGTCTGGGAACACGGCTGGATCCTTGTTTGATCTTCTGCTTTTCCGGAAGGGGAAAGCGATACTTTCTGTCTTGTAATGGTGTATTTTGTTGTTTCTCTTCTCCTTCTCTTTGTTTTTCTTCAAGTCCAGGTGATTCAAGGTGTCCCGCCTTTAGGATCTCATAATAAAAATCTTGGGCTTCCCAAACAGAGCTTAGGTGATATTTTTGGTCATCAAATGTAACTATAATACCAGATGGCACATCCCATCTATACTGTATCTGACGGTTTCTGAGTTCTTTAGTTAGAAAAGCATAGTCTCTCCTAGCTCTCAACATTTGAAGTGGTATTGCTTTAAAAACAGTCAGGTCCTGTCCATCAATTCGCAGCCTGGTATTATAAAACTCTTGTAATATCGCCTTTCTGGATTCTCTTGTAGCAAAATATATAATTATATCTCTCGGAAGCTGTCTCTGTTTTGCTGCCCACGAATTCTGGCGGTAAATTTTTTGAATCTGCCCATCAAAGTTGAGTCCCGGACTTCCCACCAAACGACTGAAAGCTTCTGAAAAAGTCTGTTTCAAGTTCTCCTGTTGCTTTTCACGTAGTCCCCTAACTCTTAAAGCCAGCTCCATCTTTTTATAATTTGTCATAACCAGTTGTTTTTCTGCATTTTCAACTTCCTGTTGTAACACCTCAATTTTAGATATCAGGTTAGAATTAGTTTGCTCCAAGAGTTCCAGCTTATCTTCAATTCCAGCAACATAGTCTGTCATCACAGTCATAACTCCCATGACATCCTCTCTTGTTTGGGCAATCTTAGCATCAAGCTTGCCATATAAATCTGTAACAAATTGCTTCATCTCCTCTCTAAATTCATTGAGAGTTTCAAAAAGAAATTCTTTAGTTAGCACTTCTCCAGTAGGGGTCGTGGAAGATAAGAGCTGCGGCTTTGCAACAAAAGCCTGCGATGTAAAAGAGCGTCTGGGCTGCTTCGATTTCGGTGCCATGATAAAAAGAAAACAAACAGAATCTTTACTCACATTAGTTTGAGATAAGGTAATTTCAGCAAACCCCTGGCAGTTGATAAAAGGAAATCATCGAAAGAACGGGGCTAATTGATTTGTAAAGAGTTATATCCTTAGTTCTGTCCAGGAAGCTGAAGATATATAAAAAATGCGGAAGCTATAAATTCGCCATTTAAAAAAAAAATTAAACAAAGGAGTCTTTGGTAAAATTGAAGCTGGTATTTTAAATAGAGAAAAAAAAAAGTTCACCGGTATGGTCGCTGCTCAGATTGATCTTTAACAAGTTAATTGCAAAAACTTGTACTGAGGGGGGGGGGGTAACTCGCCTTGAGCTGAAAAAAGACAGCTGAGAAGCTTTGGCCGGAGTAAATGACTCAGCTTTCGTTGAATCACTCTCTTTCGTTCACAGCCAAAAGATAAAAAGGCTGTGAGCTTCAAAGAGGACTCTAACTAGCTGGGGTCCCTCCCTACTTTTTCCTTGCCTGGAAAAAGAGATATCTAAGATCTTAAATAGATATACGAACCAAAACTCTGAGGGCAGCTTCATTAAGCTACCGTCGGCGGCAAGCACCTCCCCCCGGAAGCCCTATCCGCGAGGAATTGGATGTAATCCTCAGCTCTGCCTTGCAAATGATCGCTCGTATCCCTCCTATTTAGGAGGGAACGGGTTATCCTGAACAAGGCGGCTGGGCGCGACTCAGCAGAAGCAATCAGATAGGCAATGTGTGTTCTTTTAGTCGTCCTAATTGCCCGGAGGTAAGCTCTGATGCTAGATGTTAAAAGTGCTCGGTCTGACTCGGACTTACTGGATCTCCATCGTTGCTCTAGGCATCTCTTTCGGCGCTTCATCTCCCGGAGTTCCTCAGTAAACCAAGGGGCCCTCCTGGATCCACTGCCTCGGATTGGCCGTAAAGGCGCAATCTGGTTAAGAGCCTCTGTCGCTGCTGAGTTCCAGGCAGCAACCAGAGTCTCCGCCGGACTGCGGACGAGGGTATCAGGAATAACTCCAAGCTCCGTCTGAAAGCCCAAAGGGTCCATAAGTCGCCTGGGGTGGAACCACCTAATCGGTTCCTCCTCCCTACAGTGGGGGTTTGGTCTCCGAAAGTCAAGCCTCAGTAGGTAGTGGTCCGACCATGACAGGGGTAAGATCTCGCTACCCCTCAAACCAAGATCACAACTCCACTGCTCCGAGAGAAATACGAGGTCGAGCATGTGACCCGCCGAGTGAGTCGGGCCCCGAATTACTTGGGTCAAGCCCATGGCTGTCATGGAAGCCATGAACTCCTGCGCTCCATCAGAGTGTTCACCGAGCGAAGGCAAATTGAAATCCCCCAGAACCATAAGCCTGGGAAACTCAATTGCCAGCTCGGCTACCGACTCGAGGAGCGAGGGGAGGGCTGCTGCAACGCTGTTGGGAGGCAGGTACGTTAACAGCAAGCCCACTTGACCCTTGAGGTCCAACTTCACCAGCAGGGACTCACACCCGACAAGCTCTGGAGCAGGGATCCTACGAGGTACTAAAGACTCTCGGATAACAATAGCCACACCCCCACCCCTTCCCTGGGCTCTCGGCTGATGAAGCACCTGAAAACCCTCTGGGCACATCTCTACGAGGGGGACTCCTCCCTCCGGGCCCAGCCAGGTTTCAGTAATACATGCCAGGTCTGACCTCTCGTCTAAAATTAAGTCCCAAACGAGGGGAGCCTTATGAACTACAGACCTGGCATTTAGCAACAGCAGCCTGAGACCAGGGTCCTGATTACTCACGCCATCTGGCCTTGGAGTGGGACTCATAGGGCCGGAAGGAGGGATCTCTGTAATGTAGCGAGCCCTCCTTCCCCGGTAATGGCCAGCCCTAAAGTCCCCGCCATATCTGCCCCTCCCTGTTAAGACTGTAATGCTCCAGCCCACTCCCGTGTCCGTAGTCCCTCCACCCACCCCCATAGCCCCCGTATTTCCTGACAGGCCCTTCGAATCAGTCATCCTGAGATTGGAATGGGCCCAGATCCCCCCAGCACTTCTGCAGAGCATTCAGTGTGGGGGAACCCGGTTCCCATCCCAATCCTCGCTTACACACCCAAATATTCATTCACTCACACCCCCACAAAATTTAAAATACAACAGTATAATATAAA
The DNA here is from genome assembly GCF_051295495.1 of Thamnophis sirtalis. Lineage (NCBI taxonomy): Eukaryota > Metazoa > Chordata > Lepidosauria > Squamata > Natricidae > Thamnophis > Thamnophis sirtalis. Next base: position 60,701,897 of record NW_028261384.1, on the reverse strand, counting down.
AGGGGAAAAATTACACAGGTTAAAAGTGGGAACATTCACTTACAATCATACACATCCACACTACTTACAAGAAAGAAATTGCACAGGTATAATAGCTGATAAAAAATAAGCGAACAGTCCGTACATGGGGACATAAAGTCCATAAAGTAACAGCACAATAGACCGGTCAAGCCGGGACGATGTGAGGGAGCACCCACCCACATGCAGATGAATGCCCCAGCCAAACAGGCTGGCATCCAATATGATGGTCAGGCAAGTGGGTTCCTTGAAGAGGGTGCCCTTCGCCATGGCTAGAGACTGCCACCATTGGAGGGATTGCAGGACTTTTGGCAGAAGTTGAACCCTGTTTGGAGAGTTGCTGGTGTTGCCCCTCTGCAGAAGTAGGAGAAACCACTGGAGTTCCCTTGCATGTAATCTCACCCAAGGAACTATCATGAGGCACAAAATCATCTTCCCAAGTAACTGGGAAAGAAGTAGTACTGGAATGTGGTTGGAAGACTGGATCTGCTGCATGAGCGACTTGATGATGTCTAGGCAGTCTTGAGATAGAAACATCTGGCAGGATGAGGTGTTGATCACCACTCCCAGATGTAACAGCCTGGTGGTGGGTGACAGATGGCCCTTTTCCAGATTGATGGAGAACCCATGATGTTATAGGGCTCGCATGGGGAGATGGAGGTCGTGCACAGCCTGTGCCGGGGAGGATGACTGAATAAGGATGTCGTCCAGGTAAAATTGGAGCCTCACTGGACGTGACCTGAGATAGGCAGCCACTGCTGACAGAACCTTGATGAAGGTCCTGGGAGCCGATGACAGGCCGAATGGTAGGGCTCTGTATTGGTAGTGATGCCCTGCGAAGTAGAACCTCAGGAACCTTCTGTGGGATGGCTGAATCGGAACATGGAGGTATGCTTCTTTTAGATCGATGGAAGTCAGGAGGTCTCCCTCTTGAATGCAGCCCAAGATCGATTGAAGGGACTGCATCTTGAAGCACTTGTATGCCAGGTGGACATTGAACTTTTAGGTCTAGAATATTTCTCCATCCCCCACCCACCCACAAGCTCTTTGGCACTAGAAATAGAATGGCGTAGAACCCTCTGCATTCTTTCCCTGGGGGAACTGCCTCTATGGCTCTGATCTCCCTTGAATGATAAATTTCACTTTCTATGAGACCACCCTTGGTGGGGCAGGTTGGGATGGGACAACAGATGAAATGTCGAAGAGGGGAAGGTAATGAAGTCCAATGTGAGATTCAGCTTCAGTTTTCAGCACCCATGCATCTGTGATGATCCACTCCCATCAGGCAGCAATAGGAGGACTGGGTTGATGGTCACTTATTCCGACAAAATGGTCTGGAAGTAGACCCTCCTCGAAATGGCTGCCTGGAGTAAAAGGGCTTGAAAAGACAGTTGAAAGGACTGTCTGTCCTGCGGATGATCAAGAGCCGAGGTGGCGCAGTGGTTAGGGTGCAGTACTGCAGGCCACTTCAGCTGACTGATATCTGCAGTTCAGCTGTTCAAATCTCACCGGCTCAAGGTTGATTCAGCCTTCCATCCTTCCAAGGTGGGTAAAATGAGGACCCAGACTGTGGGGGCAATAATGCTGACTTTGTAAACCGCTTAGAGAGGGCTGAAAGCCCTATGAAGCAGTATATAAGTCTAACTGCTATTGCTATTGCTATAGTTCCCTGCAGGTAGGAATGCTGAAAGGATGAAGTAGAGGGATTCGAGTCAGGTGCTCGAAATGGCTATCTGCAAAAGTAAGATGGAGAGCTATGATCAGTTTTACGGGACATGGAAGGCAGAACCTTCCTCTTGTCCTTGGTTTTGACAAGAACTGAATCAAGGGATTCCCCAAATAGGTTACCTTCTTTGAAGGGAGCAGAGGCCAACTTTCATTTGGACCTCATGTCCACATGCCAATGGTAAAGTCATAAAAGGCAATGCGAAGTAACATTGGATGCCAGGGCTCTCGTTGCAAATTTCGCAGCATTAATGGTAACATCCACTGAATACTCTGCTACAGCTACCAGCTTATTGTCGTGGCACAACCTGGAGTCACCGGGAGGTAATCTAGTCTGTAACTGGTGGAGCCAGAGAATGGAGGTCCTATTAAAAAGGGAAGCATGCTTGGACTCTTCAAGCAGCACACAGGAAAATGTGGCAGTTCATATGAACAGCATGGACTTCGGCTTGGGAACCATATAAGATACTCACTTTAGGCTTGGGAACCTAGGATAAGCTGCCCAATTTTTGGCTTGGGAACAAGACAGATACCCTCACACAACCTTGAGGAAGAAGCCAAGCTACAGGCTTGGAATCCTGAACCAAGAAACCCACCCTGGCTGGTAGTGCACGGCTATCGGGTGTGCCCCCTATGGCGATGGGCTGGGTCAAGTGCCTGAACTGGTAGTGGCAATGTGGACCAACACAATATAATAGTAGTAATGATGTCTATATAAAACAAACAAAAGACAAAAAAAATATTAGAATGCATAGCAACATCCTCAAATTTGTCCCTATTTTTAGGGCTTTATATGTCAGCGATGAAAAACCAACCCTACTTTTTTAGGGGGGTTGAAACATGCTCTTTCCAATGAGAATATTTAGCAAAGTTTCCAGGTCTTTTTTTTGTAAATGTGGGCTGAAAATACCCTATTTTGGGTGTTGTTGTTTTTTTACAAAAAACATCAACTTTACACTCAATTTGTGAACTATTGGAAAGCAGTAGGAGAATGAAATTTTATATTCGGAAGCCTTATGTTACTAAGCCTTATGCACAAAGTTTCACGTTTATCATACCTTTCCTTCCAGAGATATAACAAGCCAAACTTTAATCTTTTTTTGAGCTGCAATATTTTTGGCCAACTTTGCTCCAAATTATCTAGATGGGAGATCATTCATGAGAATGTTTTTATTATTTTTTATTATTTAATAGAGCACAAAATGTTGTACAAGATGGCCTAGTTTTGTTTCTCCTGACAAAATATTGCCGGAGATATTATGTCTCACAGTTGCTAGAACTTCAGAGTCATACTGTAGAAGTCTGCGGTATGGCTACGAACAAATGGCTATATCTCCGCAAATATTGCATTAGCACACATAACACTTTACCAATGTTCATTGGGGCCATGTGTGCATGTTCACACAAAATCTGTGATGGTCGAGCGGGGCACTTTTCTGAAATCAGACCACTTGACATGAAATGACCCAAGAACAAGATTATTTTATGCATAATGAGATACCCACAATGGACAAATGGAGGGTCAAGATGGCAGAATGTGCACAAATGGCAAAATTGACCTGTTGATCAGAAATAGAACAGTACTTTTATAAAAATATAAAGTATTTCCAAAAGACTGGAAATCTTTTATATATTTTTTTACTGAAAATGGGGGAAATGAATTTCTGAATCTGCTGATTAAAAGGGATAGAAAGAATATGAATATGGGATAGAGGGAATTATGAAAGATAGTCTTCTTCATTAATGTTTGGGCCATCTTTCAGCAGCTGGCATTCAGGTTTGAGGTTGTACTTACTTACCGTATTTTTTGGAGTATAAGGCGCACCAGAGTATAAGACGCACCAAGGTTTTGAAGAGGCTTTAAAAAAAAAAAAAGTAGGTAGGTAGATAGATAGAGGGAATAGAGAGGGAGCGAAAGAGAGAGAAATATAGTAGGTAGGTAGAGAGAGAGAGAGTGAGTAGGTAGGTAGGTAGGTAGGTAGGTAAATAAAGGGATAGAGAGAGAGAAATAAAAAGAGATAGAAATACAGTAGATAGTTAGGGAGAGAGAAAGAATAGTTAGTTGTTAGGTAGGTAGATAAAGTGACAGAGAGAGAGAGAAATAGAGAGAGAAAAATATAGTAGGTAGGTGGGGGAGAGAGTAGGTAGGTAGGTAGGAAGAGGGATAGAGAGAGAGAAACAGAGAGATAGAGAAATATAGTAGGTAGGGGGAGTGTGTAGGTAGGTAGGTAGGTAGGTAGGTAGGTAGGTAGGTAGGTAGGTAGGTAGGGGGTTAGAGAGCAATAGAGATAGAGAGAAATAAAGTAGATAGGTAGGTGTTTCTGATGGCACAGCACTTGATCAATGTAATTCTCAACAATCAGTTAAGGAGCTTTCCAAAAAGGGGGAAAAAGTTTTTGCACTCTGCAAACCCCCCCAAAAGGGCTCTTTTTCACAAAAACAGGCCCTTTGTTTTTAAAGGCATGAATAGCCTTGGGGAGTAGGGCTTGCAGAGTGCTCCTGGGGGGGTGGGGGTGCCAAAAATGAGGAAAACCTGTTTTTTGCAAAAATTGTGTCATTTTTTGTCAAAAAAAATTGCATGCATAGCCTTATGGAGGCTTATTAGAGTGTTGCTGGGGGCTGGGTGGGGGGCAAAAACAGCCTATTTTTTGCTCATTTCTGCCCTCTCCAGCCCCCAGGAGCTCTCTGAAAACCTCCATGAGGGTATGCACAGCCATTTTGGTGAAGGGGGCAGGCTTTGGGTGGCAAAAATGCTATAGTTAGCATATAAGACGCACCCAGATTTTCAGCCTCTTTTTTGAGGAAAAAAGCTGCTTCTTACACTCCAAAAAATATGGTAATTCGAAGAATCAGACTTCTACTTAAATTGAAGAGAAAAGAATATATGAAGTGGGTCTGCAGGCTGCATGATTCAAACATCAGTGTTGTGGATCGGTATATAAAAAAAGATTTTTAGTTATCTATAATTTAGCAAGCTATGCTTCATAATACTGTAATTTTATAGAATAGAATACTAATAATTTAATAAAAGAAATAAATCAAGAGATATTTGTGTTTGAAGAGCAGTATTATGGGGTCTTTTACCATTTCAGAAGATATTTTTTTTATTTTAGTTTACCATGCAATCTACTTGGAAGAAATGGCTGCCTTGGAAGTCATTCACAAGCTTGCTTTGGTGTTCAATATTCCTTTACATCAAATTAATCAGGTTTACAGACAAGGTCCTACTGGCATCCATATTCTTGTCAGCGATCAGGTAAATTCCATTTCCCCCTCACTAACACACATTTTACATTTCAAAAATTCCAAAACAACACAATCAATTTGTGTTTTCTTCCTGGCTTAATCCACTGCTGTGGACTAAGAAAGATGTTGCAATTAAGGGTACAAATTCAAATTCTAAATGAAAGACAAGACAATCAACAAACAAGCATACTAATCTCATTTTTTATATGAAATTTATTTTTCATCTAGTCTTAGTTAATGAATATTTTGCTTTCCTTAAAATTCAAATGAATTTTTAATATTACAATACAAACAATTCCTATTATCTTAACTTTCATCCTATCAATTAAGCAACAAGAATAAAGCAAAATCATTGGAAAATGATTCTACTTAAAACTGTCTCAGTTCAGGAACAAATGGATGATTATCATCCTTTGACAAAATGCTCAGACTATCCCTAATCTGATGTCTTCTTTGTGAACACCAGTGTCTCATTTTTGGTGCCATGATTCTAAATATTCCAGATACATAGTATGTAATATGTTACCTTTATTTATAAATAAATATATCAGATCCATATGTTAACTATGATATTATGAAAATATGCAATAAAAACTATGCATTATTAGATATCACTGCACCTTTGACTAAATTAGAAAAGAATGTTAGTTCATAAGAGAGAAGCGCATTACAGAGCCAAGTTGTTTGTGGGACTGTTTGTTAACTTGTATGTAATGTATTAAACTGATCTGACAATTGTCAACAAGGAATAGTATTTATAATCTTCCTCCCTAGATGGTCCAAAACTTTGAAGATGAGAGCTGCTTCCTCATTACCATAATAAAAGGTATGATGGTAATCATGAAAACAGAGAAAATCAAATTATCTAGCATATCTCTAATATTAGATTTTGTATTTATGAAATTTCTAACTTTACTATACTATAGCTTTCCAGAATTTATTTTAAGCCCTAGCTTTACATAAAATGTTATATCAATTTAGCATGGGAATGAGTCTAGGTGAGCCCTAAACACAAGTGCAAGCTGCAGAAAGTTTGATTTGTTGTATCATTCAAGCATGTCAATTTAATCTTATATACACTTGTTAAACCTATGGACTGCATTTTATGATAACTTGTTTGCCTTGACACTTCTAAAAAGTTAGAGTTAGGAAAATAAATTCATCTTTGAACCTTCTAAAATGAAAACAAAAGTTTCACCCTACCACACACAAGTCTTAGCCTTTATTAAGATTTACCTTGATATGTCTACATCATATTTAGTCTGAAATGTGAATCATCTGAAATGGTGTACACAAAAACACTTTTTATCAGAGATACTGTTATTTATGTCAGAGATACTGTTGTTATCTGTTATACAGTTTGATATTGCTATATGGATTTAATGTTCCTTAAGGACATGTTCCAAATGAATTTTTGCATTTCTTAAGTTTTGCCCAAGAATTGCTGAAAAGAGACACACTTTAAAAGATCTTTTTCATCTAATTTTATATTTAACCAAATGTTATAACCATAATATAAAACCAAAAATAAATTTTACTCCATTCCAATGAATGGAAAACACACAGAAAAAATGTTTTAAAATTATTGGAACATTAATATTAGTCTCAGTTACATTCGTGACAGATGATACTGAAAGAGGAAACTGGAGTAGCACCACAACTTCATAGTTACAAATTTTATAATAAACTTACAAGTTTATATAACTTAAATAAATTTAAAAGTTTATAATCTTTTTCTATAAAATCAAATGATAATTGTTCATTCCATAAGCCATATATTCTGTTTCCCCAAAAATAAGACCTGTCCTGAAAATAAGATCTAGCATGTTTTACATGTGTGCCTAATATAAGCCCTCCCCCCAAAATAAACCCTAAGAGTCTGTGTATCTGGCCACCTTCCCATTCCATCTGGTTGCTTGTGGTATCCTGGCCACGAGGCAAGTTGGGAGGGTGGAGCTCCCCAATGAGCCTCGCACCAGTTTATTCCACCTACTCTGCCATGGCACTGGTGGGCCCACATGCAAGCAGAAGTGGGCCGGTGGCCCCACTTTGTTGGGGCCACATGCAAGCAGAAGTGGGCCGGTGGCCATACGGTGTCCTGCTGGATGGGGCTGCTGGAGCCGCTGCTGCAAGGTGGGCATGGGTGGTCTGGCTGTGGGAGCCCTGAAGTAAGCTGGTGTGAGATGAGTACAGCAGCTCCCACCACCTCGCAGCGGTGACACTGGTGCTCCTACCCCACCATGAGCAAGCAGAAGTGGGCCTCCTATACATGGGAGGAAAAATAAGACACCCCTAAAAAATAAGCTCTAGTGCTTATTTTGGGGCCCCAAAGAAAATAAGACCCAGTCTTAATTTCAGCAAAACACAGGTAGTAGCTTCAGGATTTTATGAGTCCATAGATTTGCAGAACAATGTTATGGGACCAAATATTGTTATAAAGTGTGATTTCCACCTTTTCATAGACATAAAATGTAAACATTATAAATTTTAAATAAGACACTGCATTAATATTATGAATCTCATTTTGTTATTGCTCATTATTTTTCTTTGCAGCTGAAAATGGTGAAGGTTTCCATATAATTTTGAAGTGATGTTGCCATATGTATGTCGAACTGATATTCCAATTGAAAAATGAAGTCATTAAGAATGACAGATAATATCAAGTCTCTTCAGGGATCTGATTTCGCCATATAGAATGTTTCATATTGAAAACACAAGTTGACCTTCTAATGAGCTATTTAGTAAATGAACTTATTATTGCCATAGCCAATTGCCCGCAGTAGAGGTAGAAATGACTTACAGTCATGGAAAAAAGCAAAGTGCATAAAATGTTTGCCCTTTCTTGAAACAAACAAAATAAATTAGGCAAGCTATGGCCAGTAGATGCAGTATCTTGAAGCATTACTGTTTTCCATTACACTGTATCCGATTGAATGTAAACTAATATTGGGTATTTATCTTCCTGTGCCAGTTTGTTAAGCTTTTATGCTAGTTTTATTTTTTGATGTTAGCAGAGACAGAGTAATTTGTGTGGAGATAAGTAATATGATAATAGCAATCAGGTTTGGAATCTTGAGCGTAAAGCTATCAAAACAACATTCTATGTATAAATTGTGTATAAAGTGTGAATGTAAGAAATGACAGGACTTGTTAAAATAGTAACCACATGAAAATTAAGCATGCATCAAAGCATATTATCATTAGTACCAAACTGAGAAATTTATAAAATAAGATTTCTGAGGTACAGTATTTTGCTTTTCAACAAATTCCTTGAGAAAATTTGCCTATGCATCATGTTTTTAGTTTCTTGAATGATACACTCCTGCAGTTATGCTTATTTAAATTTTTTTTTGTAAAATAATAGTGAGTTGAAATTTCTTAATAGAGAAAAGGAAAGGTAATTGTCACCAAAGTTCAATTTTTGTAATTAAGCAAGGTTCCATAACCCAAATACTTTTAACAAAATATAGGTGCACTCCTGCATTTTCCCAAATTCATTCACACGTGACAATTTTCCCTTTATTTTTTTTTCTTTGGCTGTACTGGAAAGACCAGTGTTAGTGCCTATCCCATACAACCAAATATTTGATTAGCAGTTGCACATCTTAATGAACTGTACCAATGTTTTCAAATGTTACTGAAGATCATAGCATTCTAGAAAAATTTATTTATTTATTATCAAAATTTATATGTGAATGTGAAGGGCTTGAATTATATAATTATTCTAAGAAAGTCAATTAATTACTTGTATTTGGATGAATGTTCGTTCCCTTACTTCTTCATGACCTATACTATTCTGCACTGATACGGCGGGAGCATAGTTTGTGAGCATAAACTGTTTTTGAGTTGTTCTTGCCTATAAATTATTTTTTATCGTACTTGAGTGTCTTTTCACTTCATGTGTCATATCAACACATTTTTTAAAAATTTGTGGAGAATATTCAAAAAATGTAAAACGTGTACAATAATTTTGATCATTTGGATTTAATTAATGGCACCAGCAAATTGCTTTTTCTTTTTGGATATGATATATACATTTCAATTTTCAGTAAAAACATTTCCCAATAATGTTGTAAACTTTTTTCTTTCACTTTTTGCAATGCAGGTTGAAAATATAGATGTTGCTGAGATATATAACTTAGAGAAATGTGTCATCCCTTTCAGCTGGAACTATTATGAGCACTTATCTTTATACTCTGCTCAGTTGAACTGGATGTGCTGAATATCTTTTTTTAAAAAAATACTGCTTATATTGACTTGCCACAATAAGTTTTAAATGATTGAATTTAGAAATAAATATTAATGTATTAACCATTGCAATATAAAGGCAAAGAAATTGTGCTGTTGAGGTGCCAAGAAGAGTTGTGTTCTAAATATTTCATTGATCTCTGTCTGCATTTCCTGCTTTGTAATTGAAGGCATTTGCCAACAGTTCTGTCATGTCAGGTAGGTCTTCCCCTTTTTCCTCTTCTATATTTTGAAATCTCAGAAAATATGTAGCGTTTTCCATTTGCAACAAGATCATGTTTTCCTCCAACTTTTTGTTTTCCTGTTTCAGCCTTTGGTTCATTTCCTCTGCTTGTTCTGATTTCTATTATCTTAATCCTTTGTTCACTTTTGCTATCTTTTGTGGAAAATTCCCTATCCTTCCATATTTTGTATTATTTCTTTCACCTCTCCCAACCCACTTTTCACCTTGTGGTTTTTTGTTTTAGCCTCCTGTAGAGATTGGAACATCATCATCATGTCTTTTTGGAATGAATTTGATTTTTCTGATTGTAGGATACTTTCTATTGACCTTTGATTTGATGGGCTTGAAGCTGCTGCTGATGGTACAGATGATGGTGTAATTGTTTTTCCCCTAATTTGCTTAAGTTTGGGTTGTTTGCCATTTCTGCTTGTTTCTATTAACCAAGTTAATTTAAAACTTAATTTAGCAAAACACACCACAATAATCTCCTATTCCCCAAACTGCTCCTGACCCTGCTATTTTAATCTATTAGTAAACCAAGGAGATAACACACTTTTCCCTTCCAATTTCCCACCAGTTTCACAATTTTGTAACTTTTCTAATCCACAAAGTCAGTCCATAAATTAATCCCAAAGAGACATAGGCCACTTCTTTACAAACAATTGTTTTTTGTCGTTCTTCTCTCAATAGTTATTGTTTGTAATCCACAAGGCCCACCAATTCCCCAAAACGTTATAGTTCTCAGTTCACTGTTAGATGTATTTATAATCCCAAAGTGTTGAACTGGGAGAACAAAATACACTATTTGTAGTATCTAGCCAGCCCAAAAACCAGAAAAAAGAGGAACAAAATCATCCGGTAAAACAAATCCAAACTGTTTCTCTGCTTCGCTTTGCTAGTTATATTTATAATCCACAATAGTTCAAAGCATTTTAATGTTTTCACTATGTATCTCCAAACCTTCAGTGTAAACAGTTTGCAGGTGTTGTTTTGTTTCAGACTCCATTCTAAAAATAATTACTGTCATAACAATCTTCTTCCTTTCACTTGTAATGTCCTCTCAACCATATGTTGCCTTTCCTCAATTTCTCTGTTTTTACTACAGTATTTATTTCAAACTGACTAAACTGTATAAAAGAATTTTTTCGAGTCCATCCAAACAAAATAACCATAAGATCCATTCCAATATATTTTAAATGTTAAAAAAGGGAAGGAGTAGCCAGACCAGGCTTTACTGTAATTTTAGCCCGTGCCTTTTAAAAAATAATAATAATTCAGGCTTTGTTTGGAGCTGTCAAATGCTCAGAATCTTAGTCACCACTAAGCTTTGGGGAGCGGAAAAAGCATACCCTTCCTCCCCCCTCTTGAGTCTCACTCTCAAAAAAGGAATTATTTTGTGGAAAGTTCCACCCAGAGGCTAGAAAGATTCTTGCCTAGATCACTCACACTGCTGCTTGGACTTTCTCAATATCTTCTTCAGTTGGGCTATCCCAGCTTGGTCTGGCCATAATGGCCATCATCTTCTTTGTTTGAGAATTTCCTCTGGACCTGCAAAGGATTCCTTTCCTCCTCGCGATCCACGGCGTGTCCTCTCTACCTTTGTTAGCTCTCTGGGGTGACTTTTGGCCCTGTGGGGGCCTCCTAGCAGGTAGTGTTCGGTTGGATTAGCGGAGCCCTGCTAATCCACCACCATATTACCACAATGTCATCTCCGCTCTTTCTCCTGAATTTTGATCATATGTCGGTGAGCCACTGCAAAAGTCAATTTTCAGACCCAGTTATAAGTTCATTTTTTTCAGTACTATCATAACTTTGAACTTGGCAAACAAATAAATATAGCCTGAAGACATACATTCTTCTGAATGGCCATTTTTTGACAGAAACGTAGGTTTTTGCTGGAAGCCAGAAAAATAAGTCACAAATTATGTTCCTGTGACTATAGGGACATGCAACCAGTTGTAAAGGAATCAGCTGTAAAATGCAATGCAAGAAAATCCCCAGCCAAGTTCAGCACTTAGGAGACTCATTTCAATTCTGAGCTACAAATATTATCCTTTATTGCTATATTCAATAAGGACCAGAAATGCTCTAAGGGCCATAAAATGCCCATTCCAGCCTTATCATAATTTTGAATGGTCGTGAACTGACTGGTCACAAGTCAAGAACCATTTAAGGCAAAACTTTATTAAATTTTACCTCTAGAGGGATATGACTGTTATTTGGAAAGTTTTCTTTTTATATATGTTAAATGTCTGATTTCTGATCCAAATATAGCATAGTTACTAAATAAACATATAAATATGTGTTTTAATTGTCCACCCTTTTCTGTTTTGTCCGCAATAATTCATTTTTATAATGAAATAAAAGTATCCATCTCATCTAATTTTGATGAAATACAAAGGAAGAATAGTTAATGCTATTCTTCAAAATTCAGGAGAATAGTTAATAGTTAATGAAATGCATGATGCAAAACTGTTTATAATAAGATAAATAAAACTCACATAAAAAGCTGTTGTCTGACTATAAATATAAAAGCTCCTGTGAGAAAACAAGTCATCCTAACACTTGGCTACTAAATTCTAATTGCTAATGAATATTGAAGAAACTCCATAGGGTTATTTGGGGATGTGGATTCAACTTTCAAAGATGATCATATTTATTAAGAAAGATGTCAGCTATTTCTAACTTTGAGAGCTAATAGTTTTTCAGTTTATATAATCATAAAAAACACTTTTACATTAATATCCTGTTTTCTGCAATTATGCATCTTCAAAGATAGTAGGCATAATTTTTAAACTAGTGTCATTTTTGGCTTCAGTAGAAACAAATTAACATATGCCAGTTTTATGTTACAGATACAGATTATCAGAATATCTACTTGTAGGTCATCTAGTCCAACCCCCCACCCAGAAGACTCTACACCGTTTTTGACAGATGGCAGTCCAGTCTCTTCTTGAAAACTTCCAGTGATGAAGCTCCCACACCTTCTGAAGGCAAGCTGTTCCATTGGTTGATTGTTCTCACTGTCAGAAAATGGTTCCTTATTTCCATGTGGTTCAGTTTCCATCCATTATTCCTTGTCTGGCCTTCAGGTGCTTTGGAAAATAGCTTGATCCCCACCTCTATGTGGTAGCCTCTCAGATATTGGAACACTGCCATCATGTCACCCCTGGTCCTTCTCTTCACTAGATAGCCATGCCCAGTTCCTGCAACTGTTCATCATGTATTTTAGCCTCCCGTCCCCTAATCATCTTAGTTGCTCTTCTCTGGACTCTTTCTAGAGTCTCAACTTCTTTTTTATAGTGTGATGACCAAAATTGGGTGCAGTACTCTTGGTATGGTCTTACTAAGCTTTATAGAGTGGTATTAGTACCTCCCTTGATCTTGATTGTATCCCTCTATTAATGCAACTTAGGAGTGCATTGGCTTTTTTGGCTGCCACCACACACTGCTGGCTCATACTTAACTGTTTGCCCACTAAGACTCCAAGATCCCTCTATTAAGCCTGCTTTCACCCAGTCTTTATGTGTACTTTTGGTTTTTCTTGCCTAAATGTAAGACTTTACTTTTCTCTACATTGAATTTCATTTTGTTAAATAGGGCCTTTTGTTCAAGTCCATCAAGATCCCCCTGGCTCTTGAGTCTATCATCTAGGGGTTAGCTAGTCCTGCCAGTTTAGTATTGTTGAGGATTCAGAAAATCCTCCACTTATGACCGGGAGGCCAGCAACAGTCTAGGCTGCGCCCTGATTGGCTGAGGCGCAGCATAGCCTGTTGCTAGCCAGCCGAGCCAATCTGATTGGCCAGGGTACTGCGTCAGCAGTTGCTAGATGCTCCTAGGCCTCCTATTGGTTCCCCTGTTTAAACTACTGTGTATAAATACCTTGGCGCGGAAATGTTACTTTTGAATCGCTGTCATCTTCTTGCTTGAATAAATCTGTTGTGTTGTGAAGTCCTGGCTCTCGCGTCGTCTCTACCCTCAATCCATTAAACTGGCAATAAGGATGGGATTCAGCGATTCCTGACTGCAGAGCCTAGGACAGAGCGAGAAGGAATTCAGCAGAAGCCGCTCAAGCCGCATCAACCTGCCGGTGCGGCGAACCGCTGATATATATTTTTCCCTCTCTCTACGCTCTTCTATCACTCCCTCGCATACCACACCGAGAGATCTCTTACAGCTACCATGGCATCTGCCTTACCGCCTTTTGCTCCCTTCGGAGCCGCAGGTGAAACCTGGGAAGGTTTCATGGAGCGCTTCGAGTGCTACCTTATAGCATCGAAGAATCACAACCAGCCAGAGGCAGAAAAATGCAGCTTCTTTTTGAGTTGTTGTGGACCTGCGATGTTCGCGTCCGCCAGAGCCTTAGCGTCTCCGTGACCGGTGTACCAGCTCAGCTGGGACACATTAATGTCCAAACTGAAGAATCACTACGCCCCGGCACCGTCCCGCATCGCTCGCCGTTACGTGTTCCGCCGGTGTGTCCAGAAATCGGCAGAAAGCATCAGCCAATTCCTAGAGTCGCTCCACGTAATGGCGGTCCAGTGTGACTTCCGCGATTTGGGCGAAAACCTCGTCGAGCAATTTGTATGCGGGATGAAGGACGTTCACTTATGAAGCTGCCCGACATCACAATTCAGCAGGCCGTGGAAGCTGCCAGAGCAGCCGAGCTCTCTGAGCAGTCCAAGGCTGATATGCAATGCCTGCAGCCCTTTCTGCCGCCTCCTCTGGCACTTCCTGTGTGCCCTCTGCCTGCCGCTCAAGCCTGCCTCGTTGACGAGCTGGTGCCACCCGAAGATCCCAGCTCTGAACTAGTTGGCCAGCTCCGGGCACAGCCCAGGCGCCCACCACCACCGCCAGCTGCCTCTGCCTCGTCTGGATGTGTGGGTTGTGGCGGCTGCCATACCCGCACGGCTTGCCCATTCAAGGGCACAGTCTGCCGCTGTTGCAACAAGAAGGGCCACATTGCCCAGGTTTGCTGCGCCTCCCTGCCTGCACCCTCCTTCCTACAGCAGCCTGCCACATCTCAACCGCAGCCGCACCGCCAACCGTTGCGGCCCGCTAGGCAGGCTGAAGACTGCCACACCATTTACCAGCCGGACGTCGTCAGGGAGACGGTCAGCCAGGCGTCAGCCAGGCGTCAGCCGGGGCCCGCAAAGTTTCTGCCGCACTCCAGCTCGAAGGTCAGCCCTGCCGAATGGAGGTGGACTCTGGCTCCTCCCGCTCCCTGCTCTCCTGGGCCACCTTCTCCCGCCTGTGCCCCCACGTCTCCTGTGCCCAGCTGCAACCCGTGGACACCTCCCTCAGGGACTACCAGGGGACTCTTATTCCCACCCTGGGGACCTTTTCCATTTGGGTGGACTATGGGGATTTTCACGGCCGTTTGCCTATTCTTATTGTTAAAAACTCCCTGCCTGCTTTATTGGGGCTTCATTGGTTTCCTGCCTTGGGGCTGTCTATCGGGGGGGTGCATAGGGTGGTTCCCTCCTCCCTGGAAGATGTCCTTACAGAATTCTCTGACATCTTCAATGGCCAGCTGGGTTTTTACAAGGGCACCCCCATTTCCCTTAACCTCAACTGCCAGGTTGCTCCAAGTCGGCTGAAGGCTCGCAGGGTGCCTTTTGCCTTGAGGGCCAAGGTTGATGCCGAACTTGATAAGCTTCTGGCGCAGGGCATACTCGAACCCGTCGACCACTCACGATGGGAGACCCCGATCGTGGTCCCTGTCAAGCCAGACGGGTCAGTGCAGATCTGCGCCGACTACAAGTTGACTATCAACCTTGCCCTCCAGGCAAACCCCTATCCAGTCCCTGTAGTGCAGCACCTGCTCCCTTCCCTGGGGCGGGGCTGCACATTTGCAAAACTGGATGGCGCAGGCCTACCAACAGCTCCCGGTGGATAACCATGCGGCGGCCACCCAAACCATCGTCACCCATCGTGGGGCTTTTCGTTGCCGCCGCTTCCAATTCGGCATTTCTGTGGACCCGGGGATCTTCCAGAGCCTCATGGAATGGCTGCTCCATGGGCTCCCTGGCGTGGTTCCGTATTTCAATGACGTTCTGATCGCTGCTTCCAGCTGCTCAGAACTCATCGAAATGCTGAGGAAGTGGCTGCTCCGACCCTCTGGAACGAACTCCCCGTGGAGATCTGGACCCTCACCACCCTCCAGACCTTCCGCGCCGCACTTAAAATCTGGCTATCCCGGCTGGCCTGGGGTTAAAGATTCTAACCCCTACTCGAATTGTATGACTGTTGAGTTCTTAAATGATGTAATGTTTTTATGTTGTAAATTGTTTGTCCTTCCCCTACCCCTTTTGAACTGTGAGCCACCCTGAGTCCCCCCAGGGAAAAGGGCGGCATACAAATAAAGTGAACTGAAAGGTCCTCCTTCGTTTTAGGGGCGCGGGTTTAAAACTCAAGCGCAGCAAATGCTCGTTTGCTGTCCATAGGGTGGAGTTCTTGGGCTTCTTGATTGATGCCCAAGGAATCCACCCTACACCTGCTAAGGTGGCAGCCATTAGGAACGCCCCCACTCCCTCCTCTAAGGCGGAGTTACAGGCGTTCCTGGGGCTTTTGAATTTTTACGCACCATTCGTGCCGCACAAGGCGTCACTAGTCGAGCCGCTGCATCAGTTGCTCGACCGATCCGCAGCCTGGCATTGGGGCAACCGTGAAGCGCATGCATTCGCGGCTGTCAAAGACACGCTTACGTCAGAGGCTGTCTTAGTGCAGTACAGTGACAAGCTGCCGCTGACGTTAGCCTGTGACGCCTCCCCCTATGGTCTGGGGGCGGTCCTGAGCCATGTCCTCCCCAATGGCTCAGAGGCCCCTGTGGCTTTTTACTCCCGGACACTCTCCTCAGCCGAGCACAATTACAGCCAGATAGACAAGGAGGCTCTGGCTGCAGTGTCCGGGGTTAAAAAGTTTCACGACTATTTGTATGGTCGGCACTTTACCCTTGTCACTGACCATAAGCCGCTCCTTGGGCTTTTGGATGGCGACAAGCCGACCCCCCCCATCCTCTCTCCCAGGATGACACGTTGGATGGAGTTCCTCGCAGCGTATTCTTATACGCTGCTCTACTGTCCAGGCAAGCAGCTGGGGCATGCTGATGCCCTTAGCCGCTGCCCTGTGCTGGATTCAGACCCGGCCTTGGTGCCTTCCCTGTCTGTCTTATTGATTGCTTCCTCCGGCCTGCCCCTCTCGGCCGCAGACGTCGTGGATCAACTAAGGAGGCACCTCCCTGCAGAGACCAGCGGCCCGAAGGATCCAGGGCCCAACGACACAGCTGCCTGCCAGCCGGTCTCAACGTTCCAGGCCTTTCCCCAGGCAGGCCTCTCCTACCCTATGTTTCCAGAATTTCAAGCTAAAGTTGCTCCACCTCAATCCGACCAGCCGCAGTACGACAGGGCCTTCCCCAGTTCAGGCCCTATCTATCCAGATGCCCCCTGTTGGCAGGCGCCTCAGCAAACTCAACCCGAAACGGTTTTCCCGCCAAGTTCCAGCTACAATCTTTCGCCGGTTGCCGCCTCCCGGCAATGCGAAGTTCCCCTGTGGCCGCGCCCCCTCAGCCCGGCCTACCTGTTTTGTTGAGCCCGCCTTCTGGGCCGTTCCAAAATGGCGTAGCTCGGAGCTCCACTCCCTTTGGGGAGGAGCTACCACGAGCAGGTCTCACCCCTCCGACAACTGCAGGCGAACTGCGAAGATCTGGGCGGGTCCGGCGCTGCCCCGCCTACCTAGAGGACTACACATGCTCCAATCAGGGGCATGCGCTCTAAACCGGGAGGAAGGGGTGTTGAGGATTCAGAAAATCCTCCACTTACGACTGGGAGGCCAGCAACAGTCTAGGCTGCGCCCTGATTGGCTGAGGCGCAGCATAGCCTGTTGCTAGCCAGCCGAGCCAATCTGATTGGCCAGGGTACTGCGTCAGCAGTTGCTAGATGCTCCTAGGCCTCCCATTGGTTCCCCTGTTTAAACTACTGTGTATAAATACCTTGGCGCGAAAATGTTATTTTTGAATCGCTGTCATCTTCTTGCTTGAATAAATCTGTTGTGTTGTGAAGTCCTGGCTCTCGCGTCATCTCTACCCTCGATCCATTAAAAGTATCATCTGCAAATTTGGTAAGTTCCCCTTCTTTTCCCTCATCTAAGTCATTTATGAACATATTGAAGAGTACTGGGCCTAAGATGGAACCTTGTGGTACTCCACGGCTTACTTCCCTCCATGTAGATGTTGTAGCATCAAGGACTATTTGTTGAATACAGTTCATTAGGCAATTACAATTCTATCTGATGATGATGCTATCTATCCCACTTTTTTCTAACTTACCAAGAAGTAGGTTGTGGTCTACTTTGTCAAATGCCTTGCTGAAGTTTAAGTATATTATTTCCACTGTATTTCGCTGGTCTACTAATTTAGTCACTATGTTGAAAATGAAATAAGATTGGTTTGGCATAATCTTTTTTTAACAAACCCATGCTGACTTCTAGTTATTGCTTTACTCATTTCTAGATATTGGCAGATCTGTTTTTTATTATCTTTTCTAGATATTGGCAGATCTAGATATTTCCAGTATCTTCCAGGGTATTGGTGTTAGGCTGATTGGTCTGTAGTTTCTTGGGTCTGGTTTCCCCCCCTTTTTTTGAAGATGGGAACCATGTCAGCTCTTCCAATCCTCTGGTATTTCCTGTGATCCAGGATTTTTGAAAGATGTGGTGAAAGTACAAATTTATTAGGAATGTTATATTAGCACAGCTGGTGAAAAACCAACTCTGAAAGACCCAGGGTTTTCCCCACCTAATCAAAACCCAAAGTACTTGTCCCAAATCACACATTCATCATATGGTCCAATCAGGACACAGTCCCAACTCCTTCTGCTTCTGCTGACTTCTAGTTATTGCTTTACTCATTTCTAGATATTGGCAGATCTGTTTTTTATTATCTTTTCCAGTATCTTCCAGGGTATTGGTGTTAGGCTGATTGATCTGTAGTTTCTTCGGTCTGGTTTCCCCCCACTGGTTTTTTTTTTTTGGAAGATGGGAACCATTTCAGCTCTTCCAGTCCTGTGGTAGTTCCCCGGTGCTCCAGGATTTTTGGAAGATGTGGCACAGTGATTCTGAGATAACATCTGCCAGTTCCTTTAGAACTCTGGGGTGTAATCCATCAGGTCCCGGTGATTTGTATTCATCAAAATCAGATAGGTGTTCTCTTACCAATTTTTTTGCTTATTTTAACTTATTTCTAGTTTGTCTTTTACAGTTATGTTTTTTGTAAGCTGAACTATTGTTTCTTTTTATGTGAAGACCAATATAAATGAGTTAAACATCTCTCTTTCTCTCTGCTGCCTGTTACTTCTTTGCTGACTTCTCTCTTTAATGGACCAAATGTTTCCTTGATTTTTTTTTCTTGTTATTTATATGTTGGAAGAAACTTTTTTTTATTATCTTTTGACTTTTGTTGCAAGTCATTGTTCATTCTGAGCCTTTGCTTTCCTGAATTCATCTTTGCAGATTCTAGCTATCTGCTGATATTCTGCCCTAGTTATGTGGCCTTCTTTTCATTTTTAGTACATATCCTTTTTGTCTTTTAATTTGTCAGAGAGATCTTTGTGCAGCCATGCTGGTTTATTCTTTGATTTATTGTTTTTCTTTTTCAGTGGTATTGTGCTTGGCTGGGCTTTCATGATTGTATTTTTCAGAGTTTCCCAAGCTTCTTGAGTTGTTTTCCTCTTAAGGATTTTCATCCAAGGAATCTTCCTGCAGTTCTCTCTGAGGGTGTTAAAATCAGCTCTTTTAAAGTCTAGGACTCTAGTATCATTGTTTTATTGCTTGTGTTTGCATTATGTTTAATTCTAGTATGACATGATTACTCTCACCCAAGATTCCTGCGGTTTCAACTTCCTCAATAATTTCTTCTCTGTTTATAAGAATTAAGTCCATTATGTCCCTCTAATTTCCTCCTCTATCTTTTGGACAACAAAGTTATCAGCTAGGTTGGTTAGGAATCTATTCAATGTGTCTTCCTATTGATGTCAGGGTAATTGAAATCCCCCTGTAGCCTACATATATTGTAGTTAGTTGGTTGGCAAAAAGTAAATATATATTTTTTCTGCTTGATTGGGTGGCCTGTAGTAAATACCTATGGCAATGTCATCTTTTTTTCATTTATATTGATCCATATGGATTCTAGGAGGTTTTCATCTTGGTACCGTGCATTCTGTAGCAATGTAGTGATCCTTTACATACACTGCAACTCCACCTCCTCTTTTATGGGGTCTGGTTTTTTTGAACAGTTTGTATCCTTCTATCAATGTGTTCCAGTTGTGGGTTTTGGCCCACCAAGTTTCTGAAATTCCAACTGTATCATATCCAGTGATGTGCGGTGAGGTTTATGGCTGCTGAGGCACTGACACAGTGGTGGGCTTCAAATTTTTTTAGACTTGTGGACTTCAACTCCCAGAATTCCACAGCCAGGCATGCTCAGTTCCGATTTAAAGTGACAGCATTTGTTTTTCTCCTTTGCGAAAGAAGTTTCCTTTTTTCATTTTTTTTCTTCTCCCTTCCCCTCCTCCCTCCCTCCCTCCCCCTCTCTCAAACACACACACACACACACACACAGACAAAAGTTGGATTAGATATCTTTTCCAATGGCTTGAAAACAGCTCCTCTGCCATCCCCCTCATTCCCCTGCTGCCTTCCCCAAACACCTCCACCATTGCAAATGCAGCCTGCTGTCTGGGTGGAAAATGCCTGGAATGCAATAAAGCCCACCCACTCACCTCCTGCTGGCAGACTGGTGTGAGAGGAGAGGCAGAGAAGCCGGAGGGGAGCCAATCCGAGCCTTCCAAAATAAAGAGGCTGGGGGAAAGTGTGTGTGCTACAGCATGGCTCTTTGCCTGGCTTCCTGCCTCCTTCTGTGTTCTCCTCAGTGTTCGCTTGTGCTCTCCCTCCCCAAGTGTATTTTGATTGCAGGCGGAGCCACGTTGCCTTTTCAAACTTGTAATCAGTGAATCTGGGCTTCACATAAACTTTCTTTATATAGTTTTATCCAGTTGTGTGTGTGTGAGAGAGAAATGGATGGGGACATGGGGAGGAAGTCACTACACTTGGGGAGGGAGAGCACCAGCAAGGAGACCACAGGAGGAGGGAGGAAGCCAGGCAAAGAGCCATGCTGTAGCACACATACTTTCCCCCAGCTCCGGAAGGATCCACTATGTAAAAGTCCAGCCCAGCTTCACTGATTACAGGTTTGAAAAGGCAACTGTGGCTCTGCCTGCAATCAAGCTACACTTGGGGAGGGATAGCACAAGCCAGCCAGGGTCCTTCCTTCCAGCCTTTGCCCAAAGTCCCGCACAGCAGCAGGAGGATAAAGTTTGAATTCCTTCCCCTCCCTCCGACCCACACGTACCTTTTCCAATTGCTTCAGAGAGGACTTCAACTCTGCTCTTGACCCGGGTACTCTGAAGAAGCCCCGCCCAAATGAGCGCCCTCTACTATGAGGCAGGAGAATTACGTGCTTCACCTAGTCTGAATTTTTAGGCATTTTATGATCGCTCAGGACAAGAAACATGTTCCATACAGCGATCATAAAACACCTAAAAAGTCAGACTAGGTGAGGCACGCAGTTCTCCTGCCTCATAGTAGAGGGCGCTTTGTAGAGACTTTTTTAAACAGTTAGGCAGAGTCATCCACTGTGAGGCAGCAACTAGCTCAGCTTTTTCCTTTTATACTTTTTTTCTTTTCATGATGAGAGCAGTGAGGCTCTGCCTCACATGCCTCACCTGACTGCACGTCACTGATCATATCTCCCTTCATGTATTAATAATTCAAGTTCACCCCGTTTGTACATTTGTATACAGGCACTTGGGGTCTTTATGTCTGACTCTGGGTATGCTTCCTATACCTCCTTTTTGGTATTTGAGTTTGTTTTCCTTCTTACCTCATGAATTGACTTGTTTTCTAGGAGTTTTTGCTTGGAATTAGCACCTGGAGATTGATCACTCCCCCCTTCAATTTTAGTTTAAAGCCCTTCTGATAAGTTGAGCCAATCGTTTTCCAAAAACATTCTTCCCAGTCTTTGTGAGGGTGCAGCCCATCATGGAGGTAGTACAGACCATGATCCAGAAATCCAAAGGTTTTTTGGTGGCACCAACCCTTTAGCCAGTGGTTCACTTCTAGAATCCTTTGTATTCTTAATCTTGACCTTTCTTTGGCAGTACAGATAAATTACTTGTGCACCTAACTCCTTAACTTTCTTGCCTAGCTGCTTATAATCATTCAATATTGTTTTCAAGTCCTTTTTGTGCTTTTTATCCCTACATGTAGTAGTAGAAAAGGGTAGTAATCTGTGGGTCTAATTATTTTGGTTAGGTTCTCAGCCACATCCTTGATTTTTGCTGCTGGAGACAACATACCTCCCTAGACTGTATGTCTGGTATATAGATGGGTGGTTCTGTGCCTTTGAGAATAGAATCTCCTATCACCAGTACTCACCTTCCTTTTTTAGGTGGTGCAGTCTGGGGTGCTTTTTTGTTTATCCCAGGTAAGTTTGTTGATCTGACTTTTTAAAGGGATATTGGATGATATCTATTGCATGTTTTTTTTGTGGGTCTTAGTATTTTCAACTGGGGGAGAAATTGGTTGCTCAGTTTTAATGGGGCTGCTTCTGATTGAGTTAGATTGAGCAGCAGGGGTTTGTTAGATGTATGCTGCTTCTTTCTTTGATTATTGTGTTTCCTTCTATGTGTGACATACCTTCATTGTCTTCCTCCAAGGGTTTATCAGCAGGGTCAAATCCTCTGGGCATTATTTGTTCATTATTTGGTTCAATTTGGGCATAGCTTTCTTGCGTAGGATCCCTTTTTCCTCTAGTAGTTCACATAGCATACATTTAATACATGGGTAATTTGGGTGTTTGTTAGGCATAAGCATATATATGGAACATATATTGCATACCACAATAGTATCAGTCACTTGTTCCATGTGTTTGTTTCTTTTTGCTGGTTCTTTTAAGGGTATAAAGTTTTGTATCTTTTTTTCTATTCTTTTTTCTGCCTTTTTGTGCATATTTTTATACCTTGTTATTTATTTTACTTGCTTACTATTATGTTAGTTTTAACTTAACTTAACCTTTCCTATATTTTTAGAAAGTTTTTGAGCTCCAGTTCCCCCTATCTTATTATTTAAGATTTGATTTGATTTATTTTATTTATCTTTATTAATCCTATTGTTCCTTGATTTCTAATTTTCCATTCTTGTCATTATTTGCCTACTTAATTATCTTTTATTTTCTCTCCTGTATTTATTTTTATGGTGCACTGGGCTCTTTCCTCCCTGCCTATTGGAATCTCAGGCTTAATTTGTTGCCTTCACTTCCGTTGTTCTCTGTTCTAGCCTTTCGTTGTTTTCTCTGCCAGCTCCCTTCTATCCTTTGGTGCTCTGGTCTTTTCAGCTTCATCCCTGCTCTGATCAGTTCTCTCAGCCTACTGTGCAACTTTCTGGCCAGCTCAGCTCTGCTCTGCTGTCCAGTCTGCTCCACTCAGCCTTCCACTATTGCTTTCCTGGTTGATTTCTATGGTGGTTGCAGGCTCTGGCTCACATGCTGCCCCATGCTGCTGCTGGTCACTCTCCTCCCTGCTGCTATGCCACTGTTTTTTGCTTTGGAGCCATGTGGCTCCCGTTTACTGTCCACAGCACTTGGGACGCTACTTCTACCAGCAAACAGGACTGCCTGGATGGTCCCCAGAAAGCTTGTCTCTTCTCTCTTCCCTTCCTTCTTCCCTGTTTTGTTCTCTCACCAACTCGATGATCCACTGGAAATTTGCCTCTTCTCTTCTTCCCTGTTTTGTTCTGTCACCGGCTCGCCTCTTTGTTCTTTGCCAGTCATTGCACTGCCCTCAGTCAGTTGGCCTCTCTGCCCCACAGCTGTTTTTCCTCCCTGCTTCGCTGCTGGTCCCACTTGCTCACTGGCTCGCCTCTTTATTCTCCACTGGTTGGCTTTATCTGCAGTTGGTTTGCCTCTCTGCTCGCCTTCTGCTACCAAATATTACTTCTAGTAACAATAAAAGTAATTTCACCAAAATAGAATGGGGAATAGTCTTTCAGACATAATTTTGATAACTATTCCTTTGCATTTTTTTCTGTCATGTCAATAGCTATTGAATAACCAAAGACCAAAACTGACAGGACATTTTAGAATGTCCTTGTTAATATCAAATTATTTTTTAAAATACTAATTCACATGGCTAAAAAGATGTTTCTGATGGAACTTTGTTCTTCAGAGGAAAGAATTAGAACAATCAT
Organism: Thamnophis sirtalis; assembly: GCF_051295495.1. NCBI lineage: Eukaryota > Metazoa > Chordata > Lepidosauria > Squamata > Natricidae > Thamnophis > Thamnophis sirtalis. The sequence goes on along the minus strand of NW_028261384.1, from coordinate 60,678,139 downwards.
AATAAAACCAAAACAAGTAAAAGAAAATCAGCTTTATAGAATTTGAAAAGGAATAAAATTGTGCACTGATATTGTTCAGCAAATGAAATTGTTCAATTGAGGGGAACTTGCACTCAGTAAAATATACAGTGCCATCCGCTGACTTCCCCCCACCCCCCAAAAAAGCTTTATGGTTACAGTGCATTACACTGTAACCATAAAGCTAATTATAATTTTTATAAATTTTATTGAAAAATAATATATCACTATAAGATTATAAGAAGTTCTTTATTTCTGGCATATTTAAACTGTCCAAAGTCACTTTGTTGAAAGATGTCTACTAAATAAACAAACAAACAAACACTTTGCAGCGAGGGAAAGTGAGTGAGTGAGTGAGTGTGTGTGTGTGAGAGAGAGAGAGAGGGAGGGGGGATAAAATTCAAGCTTTTGCCGATGACTTAGTATTCATATTGGAAGACCCATTGGAATTGAGAACTACCATAAATTAATCCAGAAGATAGAAGAATTTGGCGAAGTGGCAGGCTTAAAAATTAACAAAAACTAAACAGAAATAATAACAAAAAACATTACAAAAAAACAAGAGAAAGATTTGGAGAAAATGACCAAAATGCAAGTAGTCAAGAAAGTTAAATACCGAGGAATCTGGTTATCAGCAAAATGCTCTTCAATTAAGGAGGGCAACCACCACAAACTAATACAGCAAATAAAAAAAGATCTAGAATGCTGGAAGAATTTGTAATTGTCGCTCATTGGACTCATAGCTATAATTAAAATGAATATACTGCTGAGAATTCTATTTTTATTTCAAGTAGCTCCAATACAACCAGGTAAAGCATTTTTTCAAGATTTAAATAAATTAACAAGGAAATTCATATGGCAGGGGGGAAAGCCAATGATCAAATTAAAATTATTACAGGATAGCAAGGAAAAAGGAAGTTTAGCACTCCCTCATTGGGAACTATACTTTCAGCCATGGCTAACATGGCTCAAGGAGTGGATCGAGTTGAAAAATAAGAGAATTATGGCTAGGGTGACCAGACGTCCCGGATTTGGCGGGACAGGCCCGATTTTTCATCATTTTTCCCGCGTCCCGCCCGCTTCTAAAAAACCCCTGCTTTATTTCGGCGCTCGCTGGCTCTCCCGCCCATCATCAGCTGCCGCTAGCTCGCTCATTCCTTTCCCCCATCTATTCTATTCTACACTAAAAATCTAAGCCAGCCCAGCCTGCCGCTCACTGATTGGCCTGGACTCCAGCCAATCAGTGAGCTGGCTGGGATGGAAAACGCAGCGTGCTTAAAGTTTTCCATCCCAGCCAGCTCACTGATTGGCTGGAGTCCACTTAGCACGCCGCATGAGTCCCCCGCCCATCTGTTGCCGCTCGCATGGGCAGGGTAGCGTAGCGAGTGAGCGGGGAGCGAGCTCGCCTTTCCAGCTCCACATCCGGACAAGCTGTGGGAAAACCTCTGTGAAAAGTGCCACCTGGGGCCGCCGCTTCTTCTCCGAACTCAGAGTAAGTGACGGGCGGGGCAAGTGAGCAGGGGGGGGGTGGCTCGATCGCCGCCCGCTGCACTGCAGCTGACTCACCCCGGGCCGGGCGGGCTGGGAGGCTCTGGGCGTCCGGGCGGGAAGAGCGCAGAGAAAGGCAGAGCGGCGCTCGACGCGACTCTGCTATTTCTGCTGGAGGAGTCCCTAGATAGGGAAGGCAGGTGGCGAGGCAGAGCAAGGGAGCGCAAACGGCGGATCCCGGGCTCATATGCAGAGGGAGCTCTCCAGGCACAGGAGCGCTGGAAAAGTGCTCCGGTCATGCACCCACCGGGACGGAGCACGCTCACTCGCTCGCTCCAGCCCTGCCTGCCGGCACAACTTTGAAGTGTTGGCTTGCCGCTTGCCTTCCACGTCGGCCCGCGCGGAAGGCAATCCAGCCCTTTCAAAGTCATGCCGGCAGTTTAGAACTAGCCCGCCATTCAGCGAAACATCTTTCGCTGAATGGCGGCCAAGGGGCACGCTAAAGTGCCGGCATGAGTTTGAAGGACTGGCTTGCCACTTGCCTTCCACGTCGGCCTGATGAGCCATGTAGATCCCTTCTTCTTTTCCCCCCCTCCCTCTTTCCTTCCTCTCCTTCCCACTCCTTGCAACTGGCGGCGGCGAAATCGTAGTGATCCAAAGGGTTTGATGGCTGGCACAATGAAGGTCTTCTTCATCTCCTTTACCTCTGCAGCGTCCCCCATTTTCCTCCCCTCCCACACCCGCAGAGCCTCTTCCCCTCCCCTCCCCTTATAAGGGATCTGCAACCCATGCGAGAAGTTTGGGGGGGGGGGGTTGCATCTTTTCCCTGGCTTCTCCGAGCTTCGTTCCTCCCGCTTCCGATCCTTCAGCTGGAGACAATTACACACACACACACCTCAAAGAATCCTAGGCACACAAACAAGCAGCTTCCCCACCGTGGGCTTTCTTCTTAACCGACAGCGGGCAAAGGGAATAGGGAGAGGCAGCGACGAGGCTACCTTTTGCGGGGAGAGCAGGAGCTTCTACATTTCCTCCCCACTCCAGGGGAAGGATACTATGAAATCCCCAATTCTTCCCCACTCCAGGGGAAGGATACTATGAAATCCCCCAAATCCTCCCCACTCCAGGGGTAGGATACTATGAAATCCCCCAAATCCTCCCCACTCCAAGGGAAGGATACTATGAAATCTACATTTCCTCCCCACTCCAGGGGTAGGATACTATGAAATCCCCCAAATCCTCCCCACTCCAGGGGAAGGATACTATGAAATCCACATTCCCTCCCCACTCCAGGGGTAGGATACTATGAAATCCCCCAAATCCTCCCCACTCCAGGGGAAGGATACTATGAAATCCACATTCCCTCCCCACTCCAGGGGAAGGATACTATGAAATCCCCCAAATCCTCCCCAATCCAGGGGTAGGATACTATGAAATCCCCCAAATCCTCCCCACTCCAGGGGAAGGATACTATGAAATCCACATTCCCTCCGCACTCCAGGGGTAGGATACTATGAAATCCCCCAAATCCTCCCCACTCCAGGAAGGAGGCACTGTTTTGCAGTGGTTCTCCTCCTACCTCTCGGACAGGTCGCAGTCGGTGTTGGTCGGGGGGCAGAGATTGTCCCTGAGGCCCCTAAAATATGGGGTGCCGCAGGGTTCGGTCTTATGCCCCCTACTATTTAACATATACATGAAACCGCTGGGCAAGATCATTCGGAGGCACGGGATAAAATACCATCAATATGCGGACGATACGCAATTGTATCTGTCCGCCCCGTGCCAACTCAATGAAGCGGTGGACGTGATGAACCAGGGTCTTGAGGCCGTTAAGAACTGGATGAGCGCTAACAAACTGGTACTCAACCCGGACAAGACCGAGTGGCTGTTGTGTTTCCCTCCCAACAATTTGGCTAATGTTCCATCTATCAGGCTGGGGGGTCAAATTTTATACCCCTCAGATAGGGTTCGTAACTTAGGAGTCCTCCTGGATCCACAGCTGACTCTCGACCATCATCTGTCGGCTGTGACCAGGGGGGCATTTGCCCAGGTTCGCCTGGTCCGCCAGTTACGACCCTACCTGAATCGGGAGGCTCTCACAACAGTCACTCGAGCCCTTGTGATCTCTAGGCTGGAATACTGCAATGTGCTCTACATGGGGCTGCCCCTGAAGTGTATCCGGCGACTGCAGTTAGTTCAGAATGCGGCCGCGTGAGTGATAGTGGGCGCACCGCGGTTCGCCCACATAACACCCATCCTCCGCGAGCTGCACTGGCTACCTGTTGATCTCCGGGTGCGCTTCAGGGTGCTGTTGACCATCTTTAAATCCCTTCATGGTAGTGGATCTGAGTACTTGAGAGACCGCCTTCTGCCGATTACCTCCCTCCGACCGATAAGATCGCACAGACTGGGCCTCCTCCGAATTCCATCCGCCAGTCAATGCCGACTGGCGACTACACGGAGGAGAGCCTTTTCTGTTGCAGCTCCGACCCTGTGGAACGATCTCCCCATCGAGATACGCACCCTCACCACCGTCCAGGCCTTCCGCGCAGCCCTCAAGACCTGGCTATCCCAACAGGCCTGGGGATAAGCCTTTAATTTGCCCCACCCGAGTGTTGAATGTTGAATGCAAGTTGTGTTTTTATTACTTTATTTTGCTCACATATTGTTTATTTTGAATTGCACCCCCTCCCTAATGATTGTAAGCCGCCCTGAGTCCCCTCAGGGAAAAGGGCGGCCTATAAATCCTAATAAAATACTAAAAAAATACTAAAAAAGGATACTATGAAATCCCCCAAATCCTCCCCACTCCAGGGGAAGGATACTATGAAATCTACATTTCCTCCCCACTCCAGGGGAAGGATACTATGAAATCCCCCAAATCCTCCCCACTCCAGGGGAAGGATACTATGAAATCTACATTTCCTCCCCACTCCAGGGGAAGGATACTATGAAATCCCCCAAATCCTCCCCACTCCAGGGGAAGGATACTATGAAATCCACATTCCCTCCCCACTTCATGGGTAGGATACTATGAAATCCCCCAAATCCTCCCCACTCCAGGGGAAGGATACTATGAAATCTACATTTCCTCCCCACTCCAGGGGTAGGATACTATGAAATCCCCCAAATCCTCCCCACTCCAGGGGAAGGATACTATGAAATCTACATTCCCTCCCCACTCCAGGGGAAGGATACTATGAAATCCCCCAAATCCTCCCCACTCCAGGGGTAGGATACTATGAAATCCCCCAAATCCTCCCCACTCCAGGGGAAGGATACTATGAAATCCCCAATTCCTCCCCACTCCAGGGGTAGGATACTATGAAATCCACATTCCCTCCCCACTCCAGGGGTAGGATACTATGAAATCCCCCAAATCCTCCCCACTCCAGGGGTGGGATACTGCAAAATTCCCAAATCCTCCCCACTCCAGGGGAAGGATACTATGAAATCCCCAATTCCTCCCCACTCCAGGGGAAGGAGACTATGAAATCCCCACTGTCAAAGCGCACCTTTCCCGCCTCGGATCGTGCCGCCACTTTATCTTCCTCCTCCTCCTCCTCCCCTTCCGCCCTCAGTAGCAGCAACGGCAGCCGGGCCAGGGAAGGGGCACTTTCGCAGGGCTTCCGCCGCGCCCCCAAGGACCGCTGACCTCGTGCCGCCGCTTCTTCTTCTTCCCCAGCCTTCCCAGTTAGCTTGCTTGAAGCTCCGAGGAGGCGGGAGGAGGGTCGCAGGAGTGGAAGTGTGGGGAGGTCTCCCCGGCCGGGAAGAGCTGAGAGGCTGCCGGCCCCTTTCGCAGGAAAGTTAACTTTTCTTGGCGAAATCCTGCCCCCCCCCCCGCGTGGGTGAGTGGTCGGCTGTCCTCTTCCCGTAAGCCGCCCGGAGTTACCTGTGTGTGAGGTGGGCTGCCCTATGCATTTGCGTGTGTGTGCTGGAGAGAGAGTGAAAAAGAGAGGGAGAAATAATTATATTAATTAGATAGATCAATCTTTCTCCACCTTGGAGACTTGAAAGTGTGTGGACTTCAACTCCCAGAAAGGGAGTTGGGAGAAAGGGAGAAAGGAGGAGAGAATGAAAGGAAGATGGGGGAAAGAAGAAAGAGGTAAGGAGAGGAGGATGGAAAGGAGAGAAAGAGGGGGAAAGAGGGTAGAAAGGGGAAGAGGAAGAGCAGGAGTAGGAGAAAGGTAAGGGAAGAAGGAAGGGGAAGGAGAGGAGGAAGGAGGAAAGTAGAGAAGGGAGGGAGGGAGAAAGGAAAGGAGGATGGAAGGGAGAGAAAAGGAAGGAGAGAGGGTAGGAAGGGAAAGAGGAAGAGCAGGAGCAAAGGAGAGGTAAGGGAAGAAGGAAGGGGAAGGAGAGGAGGAAGGAAGGAAGTAGAGAAGGGAGAGAGGGTGAAAAGAAAGAGGTAAGGAGAGGAGGATGGAAAGGAGAGAAAGAGGAGGAGAGAAGGTAGGAAGGGGATGAGGAAGAGCAGGAGTAGGAGAAAGGTACAGGAAGAAGGAAGGGAAAGGAGAGCAGGAAGGAAGACAGTAGAGAAGGGAGGAAGGGAGAAAAGAAAGGGAAAATAAGGTGGTGTTATAACAGGAGGAAGGGATGGTAAACAAAGCAACCCAAACTGTATATTATAACCTATTAAATGAAATAATAAATGTATAAGTATGATAAATGTTAAAACACTTGTAACCAAATGACATGCTATATGTGATGATGGGTTTTTTTCTTTTTGTTTTGTTTTGTTTTTATTGTTGTGGGTATGTGTCGTCTATGTAACAAAAAAAAATAAAAAAGTTGATAGGCAAGAGGAAGGAGGAAGGAAGGAAAAAAGAAAAAGAGGGAGAGAGGAAAGAAGAAAAGATGGAACTAGAAAGGAAAGAAGTGAGGGAGGGAGGAAAGGGGAAGACAGGGAAAGAGCAGAAAGACAGAGAAGGTGAAGGTAGATAGGCAGAAAGAAGGAAGAAGGAAGAAATAGGAAAGGAGGGAAGGAGGAAGGAACAGAAGCGAAGAGGAAGAGAGAAATGGAAAGAGCAGAAAGACAGAGAAGGTAGATAGGCAAAAGAAATGAAGCTGAAAGAATGGAAGGAGGAAGGAAGAGAAAAAAGGAGGAAGGGAGTGAGTGAGGAAAGAAGAGAGGATGGAAGGAGAAAGGAAGGAAGAGAGGGAAAGAGCAGAAGACAGATAAGGTGAAGGTAGATAAGCAAGAGGAATGAAGGAAGAAGTGAGGAGTCTCGAGGAGGGGGAAAACATTTAGTGACCAAAGTTACAATGGCATTGAAAAAAGTGACTGATGACCATTTTTCACACTTAGCGACTGTTGCAGCATCCTCATGGTCACGTGATCAAAATTTTGTTTGGCAACAGAATCGTATTTATGCTGGTTTCAGTGTCCTGGGGTGACCTTTTGACAAAAAAAAATTTTTTTAATCAAGCCCCCCCCCCCCCCCCCCCCGGTCAAAGGCGTCCCTCTTTTCCAATCTGAAAATCTGGTCACCTTAATTATGGCAATAGAAGGGCACAATCTCCAAGTAGTATAGCACACATTCATTTGGGATGGAAAAAACAAAACACACAAATATCCAAAGATATTTAATTAAGAGTGCGCTCCTACAAATTTGGCAAAACAACAAAACAACAACACAATATTAAAATCCCAATATGGCTATCTACGATAGAAGCAATGAAACACCCAAATTTTATAAATATGGATTAAATAGTAAGATATAAAGATTTAATAAAAGGCCAGGGGAATTTGAAAACCAAACAAGAATTAAAAGACCTAGGTGTAAACATGGCTTACATATATGCAAAATGAATTACAGTTGGAGCAACATGAATTAGATAAAATACTACAAAGTACGGAGAAAAAAATGATTGGGAAAATATACAAATTCTTGAGATATAAAATGGAAGAGAAAGTTTTCAAGGAAACGATGATAAGGTGGGGGAAAAACTTTGGGTATAATATCAAACTGGAAAAATGGGAACAACTTTGGGAAACAAATTTGAAATTGACCATATCTGTGGCATACACGAAAAACCAGTACAAAATGTTTTATAGATGGCACTTACTGCCTGCAAGCCTTCTGAAGGTATCTCCAAGCATATCTCCGATGTGTTGGAAGTATGAAAAATCATATGAGACTTACTATCACACATGGTGGATATGCAAGGCCAAAAAATACTGTATCAAAATTAAAAAGTGGCTTGAGGGAATAACGGGGAACTGCATTGATTGGAAACCAGAACTATTTTTATTAAGTCTAACCACAACAAAGTACAGTAGAGAAATATTATACCTAATCCTAAATATTACAACAGCAGCCAGAATAACATATGCACAAAAATGGAGAAATAATAGTACCGAAGAAAGATGAGGTGATAAGGAAGATCTTAGAATGTGCAGAGATGGACAAATTGATAAAGGAAATACAAGGAAAGGAGGAGTCAGAATATTATTTAGTTTGGGAAAAATGAAATGACTAGACAAAAGAAACAAAAAATAAGAAATGTAAAATTAAGGTATAGTAAAACAATTAGGATAAGATAAGGAGTAGGAAAGATAAGTTAAGATATATTAATGTAAAAAAAGTATATACAATACAATATAGATAATATGATGGTCTGATATAAATGGCTAAATATCAATAATTAAGGAATTGTACATGAAAAGGAGTAAAAAACAAGGTGACCACAAATGTAAAATTGGAATATATAGGAGGGGAAACAATAACTATAAAGATTCACTAATATGTAACTGCTGTAAAATGGAATTTTTAGTTCCTGTGTTGTTTTAAGTTTCATATTTGTCTTTGTTGATGTGTTTAAGTGTTTAAAATATAAAATTTTCTGAAAAGAAAAAAAAAAGATCTGAGGCTAAAGGTCCAAAAATTACATATTGAAAGTATTTCCAAATCCCTCCCCTCAAGGACCCAGGCTGAATGCCCAATCCCCAATCCCCAAGATGTCATGTGGGGTGCATCTTCAGGTGGCTTCATCTTTCTGGTATGCTGGGACGGTTGACCTTGATTGGGCATAAACAAGTCCATTCAGCTGCGCCATAGACGACGAGAGCAATCCTCCCATTTACTTCACACAGATGAGATGTCTCCACCAGCTTGCTTCCCCTCCCAAATACCTAAGCCCCTCCCCCATTACTATGACAGCCGATAGCAAGCAAACAACATAGATAGAGGCTAACTCTATGCTTGAATATTAAATATAACTATTTTTCTTCTTACTAAAATAAATAATTTGAAGAGTCCTACTTTCTTGGGAATATTGGAGAGGCAAGATCTTACATTAGGCAAGAACTGCAAACTAGTCAACCCTACTGTGCCTACCCTAGGGGCCAAACACACTAAGTCTGCCCAGGGCAGTGACAATGAAGAGGCTGAAGACTGGGGGAGAATCCCACTCCCAAAAATCTCAATTGAGGCCCTCAATGCCTGGATCGAGAACATTGCCCCAAGCACCACTGCCAAGCTGAGGTGAACTTCCCCACCACCATAGGTCTACAGATTGTGCCATCAAGATTTTGTGGGGACCAAACTACCTAAGCCAAACCTTATGCTATGACTCCCCGGGAATTGGATGAATTGTGGCAATTCATAGACAAAAACTTTGAGCGTGGGTTCATCAAACCAGCAAGACCCAAGGTGGCCACCCCCATCCTGATCCAGGAGGAGGAGAACTCATTATGCTTATATGTGGATTATAGGAATTTAAATGCTATTTGCAAAGAAAATCTTTATCTCCCTACCCTTAATGAAGGACATACTGGTCCATCTAGTGAAGGGGATAATTTTTTCTAAACTAGACTTGCGTGAGGCTTATTACTGATCAGGTTCTGAGAAGTGGACAAATGGAAAACAGTATTTAATTGTCCGCTAGGATGTTTTCAGTTCCAGGTTTTGCCATTCATATTCCAAGGGGCTGAAACTTCTCCCTCTCAGACAGAGGGGTCCAAGTTCTGGAAAGCTTTTTTGAATCTACTTGGGACTGAGCAGGGACTTACCATATTTTTCAGAGTATAAGATACACTGGAGTATAAGATGCACCAAGATTTTGAAGAGGCCAATTTTAAAAAAGTTTTTGCACTCTGCAGATCTCCCCAAAACTGTTTGTTTTTTGTGAAAACGGGCCTGTTTTTGTCAAAAAAAAGGGGGGCATGCATAGTCTTTAGGAGGTTTATAAAGTGCTCCTGGGGACTGGGGGGGGGCAAAAATGAGCAAAAAAAACAGCCCATTTTTTGCTCATTTCTGCCCTCCCCAGCCCCCAGGAGCACTCTGGAAGCCTCCTAAAGGCTATTCATGGCCATTTTGGTGAAGGGGATGGGGTTTCAGGAGGCCAAAAAATCTGTATCCAGTGTATAAGGTGCATCCAGATTTTCACCCTCTTTTTTGAGGGAAAAATGTGTGTCTTAAACTCTGAAAAATACTGTAGTTCTAGTCATCATGTGCAGACAAATGGGACCACAGAAGAAACACAATTCTGGAACAGTACCTGCATGCTTTTTAATTAATTACCAGCAGGACAACTGGACCGAACTACTGCCTTTTGCAGAATAGCCTATAATAATGCAATTCAAACTAGCACAGTTTTTACCCCTTTCAGAGTGGCCACAGGGCAATAATTCAATGCTATGCCTGAGTTACCCTCACATGAACCAGATATACCCTCCTTGAAACTGTATCAGTCATTTGTAAAATATTTGGTCGATGGTCCACAAAGCTTTGAATGAAGCCAAGGCTGCCTATAAAGCACAAGCAGACAAGAAACAAACAGAACCTAAACCTTATAAAATGGAGGACAAAGCTTACCTTTACATCAAGTTTCTAAAATCTTTGCAGCAGTCTAAAAAGCTGGGCCCTAAATATATTGGGCCTTTCCCCATCATGTTATTAACTCTGTCACAGTGGAATAGCAACTCCATAAGTCATTACAGCAAGTCCACCCCGTTTTCCATTGTAGTTTGCTGAAGCCTGACGTTACCTTTGATCTTCGTTCAGCTACTACTCCTGTTCTGCTCCCTATTATGGTAGAGGGTGAACAACATTTTGAAGTTCAGGAAATTCTTGACTCTAGGAAATTCCACGGGACCACTCAGTACCTGGTGGCTTGGAAACACCTCCCCTTCTCACACAATCAATGGGTTCACAAGCTAGCATCCCAGATGTCTATAGCGGCCACCAGCCCCTTGAATCAGAGATCCTTTTAGTATATGCTCCAGAGAGAAAGATCTAATTCAATTAATGATCTTCAGATGATATTACACGCTATGCAAGCACAATGGCTAGAAAGCATGAGGAATTACAAGCAAGGAGCTGCTAAGAGGAGTCCATATAGATTTGATTAAGAGGATGTTTGGAGGTCTGGTTCCACAAATGGCAGAAGATATGAGATTGTTTTGTTACTGGAAAGATACAGGTTGATAGATGGAAGAATATAATTTAAAACTAGCTAAACCTAGTTAAATTTAATGACAATAGGTACAGCTAAATAAAAAATTGATAATGATAGTAATGTATACAATGTGTAGTGTTATGATAAGCAATAATTGGATATGAATATTGACTGATACCCATGAAGGGAAGACTAGAAATCCTTTTGGATTATATAATAATAACAATACAAAAAGAACCAAATTAGACACAGTTAAGTTTTGATCGTTAGGGGGGAAATGTTATGATATAGGATATAGTCAAATAAAGAAAGGATAATGATAATAATTTGATTTTGATTTGATTTTAGCTATATTTGTATGCCGCCCTTTTCCCTGAGGGGACTCAGGGCAGCTCACAATTCAGGGGGAGGGAAGTACAAAACAAGTTATACACATAAAGACAATACATCGTTAAAAAGCACAACAGTCATACTATTCGGGTGGGGTTGAAGTCTTTAGCCCCAGGCCTGTCGGGACAGCCAGGTTTTAAGGGCTACGCGGAAGGTCTGGAGGGTGGTGAGGGTACGAATCTCCACGGGGAGTTCGTTCCATAGGGTCGGAGCAGCCACCGAGAAGGCTCTCCTCCGGGTAGTTGCCAGTCGACATTGACCGGCTGATGGAATTCGGAGGAGGCCTAGTCTATGGGATCTTATTGGCCTAGTGGAAGTAATTGGCAGTAGGTGGTCTCTCAAGTACCAAGATCCAATACCATGAAGGGCTTTGTAGGTGACAACTAGCACCTTGAAGCGCACCCGGAGATCAACAGGCAGCCAGTGCAGCTCGCGGAGGATAGGTGTTACGTGGATGAAACGAGGTGCACCCACGATCGCTCGCGCGGCTGCATTCTGGACCAGCTGAAGTCGCCGAATACTCTTCAAGGGCAGCCCCATGTAGAGCACATTGCAGTACTCCAGCCTAGAGGTCACAAGGGCACGAGTGATTGTTGTGAGAGCCTCCCGGTTCAGGTAGGGACGCAACTGGTGCACCAGGCGAACCTGGGCAAATGCCCCCCTGGTCACAGCTGACAAATGGTGTTCAAAAGTCAGCTGTGGGTCCAGGAGGACTCCCAAGTTGCGGACCCTATCTGAGGGGCGTAGTATTTGACCCCCCAGCCTGAGAGATGGAACACTTGGCCAATTAGTGGGAGGGAAGCACAACAGCCACTCGGTCTTATCTGGATTGAGTACAAGCTTGTTAACCCCCATCCAGTCTCTAACAGCCTCAAGGCCCTGGTTCATCACGTCCATCGCTTCATTGAGTTGGCACGGGGCGGACAGATACAACTGTGTATCGTCCACATACTGGTGGTATTTTATCCCGTGCCGTCGAATGATCTCGCCCAGCGGTTTCATGTAGATATTAAAAAGTAGGGGGGACAGGACCGAACCCTGCGGCACCCCATATGTTAGGGGCCTAGGGGTCAATCTCTGCCCTCCGACTAACACCGACTGCGACCTGTCCGAGAGGTAAGAGGAGAACCACCATAAAACAGTGCCTCCCACCCCCACCTCCCGCAGTCGTCGCAGAAGGATACCATGGTCGATGGTATCGAAAGCTGCAGAGAGGTCAAGGAGTACCAGGATGGAGGCTATGCCTGGCTCTCCAGAGATCATTGGTCAATGCGACCAAAGCGGTTTCTGTGCTGTAGCCAGGCCTGAAGCCAGACTGGAATGGATCAAGATAACTGGCTTTCTCCAAGGACCGCTGGAGCTGAAAGGCCACCACCTTCTCAACAACCTTCCCCACAAAGGGGAGGTTGGAGACTGGACGATAGTTGTTTAGAATGGCTGGATCCAGAGATGGTTTCTTCAGGAGGGGTCTCACCACCGCTGCCTTTAAAGCGGGGGGAAAGACCCCCTCCCAAAGGGGAGCGGCAACAACCGCCTGGATCCAGCCCCGTGTCACCTCCCTGCTGTTAACAACCAGCCAGGAGGGGCACGGGTCCAGCACGCATGTGGAGGCACCTACAGCTCTCATAGCCTTGTCCACGTCCTCAGGGGTAACAGCTTGAAAATCAATCCAGCGATGACCTACCAGATTATCCCCCAGTGCCTCGGCTGGTTCTGCAGGATTGGAGTCCAGGTCCGCCCGAAACCAAGCAACTTTATCCGCGAGGAACTGGACGTAGTCCTCAGCCCTGCCCTGCAAAGGATCACCCGTATCCCTCCTATTTAGGAGGGAACAGGTTATCCTGAACAGGGCGGCTGGGCGCGACTCAGCGGACGCAATCAGAGTGGCAATGTAAGTTCTTTTTGATGTCCTGATTGCCTGAATGTACTCTCTGATGCAGGATGTTAAAAGTGCTCGGCTCGATTCGGATTTACTAGATCTCCAATGGTGCTCTAGGCGTCTCTTTCAGTGCTTCATCTCCCGGAGTTCCTCAGTAAACCAAGGAGCCCTCCTGGATCCACTGCCTCGGAGCGGCCATAGAGGCGCAATCTGGTTAAGAGACTCCGTCGCTGCCGAGTTCCAAGCAGCAACCAGAGTCTCCGCCGGACTGCGGGCGAGGGTATCAGGAATAACCCCAAGCTCCGTTTGGAACCCCAAAGGGTCCATAAGTCGCCTGGGGCAGAACCACTTGGTCGGTTCCTCCTCCCTACAGTGGGGGTTTGGTCTCTGAAAGTCAAGCCTCAGTAGGTAGTGGTCTGACCACGACAGGGGTACGATCTCACTACCCCTCAGACCAAGATCACAAATCCACTGCTCCGAGAGAAATACAAGGTCGAGCATGTGACCCGCCGAGTGGGTTGGGCCCCGAATTACTTGGGTCAAGCCCATGGCTGTCATGGAAGCCATGAACTCCTGCGCTCCATCAGAGTGTTTACCGAGCGAAGGCAAATTGAAATCCCCCAGAACCATAAGCCTGGGGAACTCAATTGCCAGCTCGGCTACCGACTCGAGGAGCGAGGGGAGGGCTGCTGCAATGCTGTTGGGAGGCAGGTACGTTAACAGCAAGCCCACTTGACCCTTGAGGTCCAGCTTCACCAGCAGGGACTCACACCTGACAAGCTCCGGAGCAGGGATCCTACGAGGTACTAGAGACTCTCGGATAACAATGGCCACACCCCCACCCCTTTCCTGAGCTCTCGGCTGATGGAGCACCTGAAAACCCTCTGGGCACATCTCTACGAGGGGGACTCCTCCCTCCGGGCCCAGCCAGGTTTCAGTAATACATGCCAGGTCTGCCCTCTCATCTAAAATTAAGTCCCGGACGAGGGGAGCCTTATGAACTACAGACCTGGCATTTAGCGACAACAGCCTGAGACCAGGGTCCTGATTACTCGCGCCATCTGGCCTTGGAGTGGGACTCATAGGGCCGGATGGAGGGATCTCTGTAACGTAGCGAGCCCTCCTTCCCCAGTAATGGCCAGCCCTAAAGTCCCCGCAATATCTGCCCCTCCATGTTACGACCGTAATGCTCTGGCCCACTCCCGTGTCTGCAATTCCCCCAACCACCCCAATGACCCCCGCGTTCCTCGGCAGGTCCTCCGAATCAAACACACTCATTCATTCACCCAAGCAGTCCCCACGTAATAATTAAAACACACAAAATACAACAATAATAGGTTAATAAAAGTGGGATCATTCACTCAATCACATGCATATCCCATGCATATCCCATACAAAAGAGAGAAAAGAGAGAGAGAGAGAAAAAGAAGGGAAAGGAAGATTGCGCAGCTGTTAAAAAAAAGTGCTGTTAAATAATAAAAGGTCCAGAGTCTAAAGAGTCTAATGTCCGGGGTGGCCGTGGTGGATCGTGAAAGAGGGGGGGATACATTAGAACATTAAATCCCCTCTTATAGTTTTTTGCCATCTTCTGTCGCTCCCTCCGTTGGACAGATGTACCAGGGAGCAAACCAAGGAGCAGACTGTAGATGTTACCGACAAGTCCGGGGGCCTCAGCACTCGTTATAAGTGCCCCCCAGCCATCCAGAGTCCAGTGTGCATCAGTGGGATGACTTACGCGGGCGCTATCCAAGATAATACCCCAAGAGCAATGATGGGTGGTAATGATGATAGTGATGGTAATGATGGTAATAGTCAAGGCCAGATGGGGCTGCGCCAGCGAGTCCAAGCGCCCAGAGGCCGTGTCCAGGGGAAGCCAGATGTTGAGAGGCCAGAGCAGGGGAGAGCCAGGTGCCAAGCAAAAGGCACGGGGGGAGAGCCCACAACAGCAAGGGTGGGCAGAGGAGAAAACGTGCCAGGAAAGCAGCCAGGCCAGGCAAGAAACAAACAAGCCAGGCAAGGAGCAGAGGAGGAAAAAGGCAGCGTCGGTAAGGAAGCGGGGCCAAGCAGGGAGGGGGGGTTGTCCGGAAGGGCTGCGATGCCAGGCAAAGCCAGCCGCAAAGCCAGCAAAGCCAGCTGCCCAGTTTATCCAGTCCCAATAATAGTCCAGCTCGCTCACCCCCTCTCTGGAACGATGGCAATCAAACAAAGCCCCTAAAAGCTCAGCAAATCGAATAGGAACGCTGAAAACGCTGGAAGACGCCGCCGCTGCCGCCAGCGAAGCGCCGCCTCCCCCACCACTGAACAGCACAGGCAGCACAGAAGTCTCCGAGCTTTGGATGGTCCAGGGTCGCCTAGGAGTGGCGACCCCCTCAAAAGTCTGGATTCCTCGGGTCCCCTGAATTCTGGACATCCCCAGGGACCCCTTTCCGAGAGGTGCAGAGTTGTTTTCTAAAGATTTTTCAGCGTTTTTTGTCTGGTTCGTTCAGAGTGAAAACGCCTGGCAGCCATCTCTCATATGGCCTTTTATCACACCTCCCATTTATTACATAATAATGTGTGTGTGTGTGTGTGTGTGTGTGTGTGTGTGTGTGTGTGTGTGTGTGTGTATGGGTATAATATAAGGAAACTGGATGTAAATTGTAAACAATGATTTGGAAAGGATTAGAAAACTTTGTTATTAAATATTATGGGTTTAGCTAGAATAGGATATAAGGATTTAGTATTAATGGAGGATTTTATAAATAAGTAAATAAAATGCCAGTATGTGGTTTTGTATTAAATTTTGGTATATTTTATGATGAAGGATGTTTAAACAATCATAGTCAAATAAAAGTGGAGGTATGATGATGGTAATATGTGTAAACATTTGAGTTAAGATACTAGAGTTAATATGAATTATACTTGATGACGGTGGAAGAGATGCACAAAAGCCTTTTGTAACCAACTGATACACTTTCTACAGTATGTAAAGAAGGAGGATTTGTATGTTTGTTTTGAAAATAATATATATATTTTTAAAAAAAGATTGTCCCCTTCCCCACTGCTGTTCATATTAATCCTAGAAGTTTTAGCTAGGAATATCTGTAAAGAGGAACAGATAAAAGGACTAGGAATTAAAAAGGAACAATTTAAGTTACAGCTTTTGCAGAACATTTAGTTTTTGTGTTAGAGGATCCTTTAAAGTCTGGTATGAAACTTAATGAGGAATTGACAGATATTGGAAAGTAGCAGGTCTAAAGATAAATATGACAAAGACTAAAATGTTGGTTAAAAATATGACATCTGAATTGAAAGAGGAGTTAATGAAGAAATTGGGTAGTCAAATTGTCAAAAAAGTGAAATATCTAGGTATACATTTATCAGTGAGGTGTGTGTCCATCAAAGAAGACAACTATATTAATTTGATCAATAAAACTAAGCAAAATTTAGAAAGGTGAGAAAATTTATAATTGTCCTTGATAGGTAGAATCACAGTCATAAAGATGAATGTACTACCAAAATTTCTTTTTCTGTTTCAGAACATTCCCATTAAATTAGAAAAAGGTTTTTTAAAGATTTTAAATCAATTGGTTTCTAAATTTATATGGCAGGGGGAAAAAACCAAGAATAAAACTCAAAGCTATGCAAGATACTAAGGAAAAAAGAGAATTTGGCGTACCGGATTGGAAACTTTATTATACTACAGCCATTCTAACATGGTTAAAAAAATGGATAATTTTGAGAAATATAAGATTATTCAAATTGGAAGGTCATGACCTCCAAGCAGGATGGCATGCCTTCCTATGCTATGAAAAAGGATCTGCACATAAATACTTTTATAGACACTACATCAGTCAGTCGCTATTATTAATATGAAACAAAATTAAACATGACCACTATATTGAAATACCCATTTGGCTATCTACGATGGAAGCACACATACACCCAAATTTAATTAACATGGAAAAAATGTCACATATGAAGAGTTATTGAACAGATGGCCACTAGAATTGGCAATCCAAGGGGTACAACTAGAATAATGGTCTTATTTATAGATACAATCAAGGTTTGCACAGGATAGGAAAAAGGATGGTATTGCCAAAGATTACACAATATTAGATAAACTTCTGATAGAGACAGAAGATAGGTTGATCAAACTGCTGTATAGATTTTTGCTGGAATAAAAACTTGAGGAAGAGCATGTCAAAGAAACTATGGTGGCCTAGGTGAAATTTTTTTAAAATATGGAATTGGCTAAATGGGAAAAACTTTGGATACTTATTTGGAAACTAGCAATGATCACAGTGTATAAAGAAAATCTGTATAATATGTTCTACAGATGGCATCTTCCTCCAGCACAGCTCTTCAAAATGTTTAAAAATTTGGCTCCAAATTGTTGGAAGTGCAAAAAAATCAGGCACTTTTTATTATATGTGGTGGACATGCAATGAGGCAAAAACATTCTGTTTGACATACTATCAGAGGATGTAGTATACATTATATCCCTGGATTGGATATGAACTCGAAACATCTATTGCAGCAATATCAACATTTATTTGAAAGAGATGCCTTCTCAGAGAAAACAATTCAGGCAGGATAAACTCTTTAATCCATAACAACCTCTAAAAAGAAGAAATGGTACAACATTGTGACAGATATAAAATGAAAGAGCCATTGTGCATGGAAACTGCTAAATGCTAAAGAAACATAATAATTACCCCACAACTGCCCCCTGCCCCAAATTTAACAAAAGTAACACCTTTTACTATGGAAGAATTGGAAAATATTATTCATTTAATGAAAAATAACCAGGACTAGGTCATTCCATTAAATTGGTCCAATTTTCTTTGTAATTCGAATTAGATCATAATTTTATTTGATGGAATTGGTTCTGTCATCCACAAAAAACTTCATCCTCAGTTGGACTTGGAAATAAAAGTACTTCCACATTAAAGTTTAATTGCAAAAAAAAAGTTGTTAACTCCAGGGATGTTCCACCTCTACTGTTCTTGTCAGTTTGAATAAACCACCTGTATCTCCAAAACAAGCCAGTTTTTTGAAGAATCCTTAGAGATAAGCTTGATTTTAGTACCCTGCTAGGTACTGAACAAATGGGCATTATAAAAAGGCTGGGCAATCTGAGAGAACTTTTAGAAACAACATCCAAAGCTGCAAAATGTAGAGCTGGTCATTCCAACTCCAAAAAAATAATAATCATATTTTTGTGGAAATTTCCTGCTCTTCTATTTCAACATGGAATTTGGACTTGGAAGAGAACACTTTCTTCCCTTTGTTCCCTGATAAAGCATCATTCTACACAGAAAATGAAAGTGACTGGGAAAAAATAGAGATCAACAGACAAGAGCAAGCAAGTTGCACAAACTGAGGATGGCTTTGGAATTGAACTGAGTCACCCTTTAGTCAATGCTTCTCAAACATAGACTATATTCTGATTTGCTAGCCTACAAAAGCACCTTATCTAAATTTCCACTCTCCTCAAAAAATTTCTGTAACACTGTTCTGACCCCGCTCCTCTGTCCAGAAACGAAAGCCAAAACAAACATAAAAGAGAATGTTTTTAATCAATCCAGACTCTCGTTGGCTGCAAGCCCCAAATAAACAAAGATATAAGCACTCTGGCAGCAAGTCCTACAAACGTAGGCCAATGCAAACAAACTCTCACAGCAAATTCTCCAAGTTGGCTTCTCTTAATCGTGAACGTTGACTTCTGCAAAAGAGCGTGGCACAAGCAGTCTCTTTTATAATCAGGAGAGGATCTTAATAAGCATCAGCTGAGCGTAATCATCTTGTATAATTACACAGTTGTTCTTGCCGCTGAGTAGCCCTTCAATGGCATGCATCCCGAAACAACTCACAAGTGTTTTCCGGATCACTCCGTCTGATTCAAGGCTCCAGCGCCATCTGGTGGCCAACCAGTCTCTCCTTGCCCTGCTCAGATTCGGTACCCTGTCCAGAGTCCTCCACCTCCTCCAGGGCCGACTCATAAGACCCCTTGCTGTCGGAGTCTGGCGGCAGCTCCAACGACTCCTGCCGGGCCACAACATACACTATAGCAACGAAGTGGTGAATATCAAATATCAAAGTGTGTTTTTTCCAACACTGGAAGAATTTTTGATGTCACTTCTGTGGAATGACTGTAAAGTTTCTGTGTTTTACCCCAAAATTCCAATACCCTTTCAACTATTTTCACTAACTATAAGTACAATGTTCTATTCAGCTGCTGACTTGAAACATCACTACAGTGGATGAGAACCTGATTGAGTTTCTGACCTTATGGCACTCCAAGAGACTTTGTTGACTACAGATGAAAATTCAATTACCAGGCTTCAGTTCCTGGAATAGCCCTGCAAAGAAATATAGAACTAAAAAGTGGGTGTCAGGAAGACTGACTATTCTTGCCAGGCAGAGTTGGATTGGCAAGGACAGGAATTGGTCCTCGGAGATGACTCTCCCCATTATTTAGCAGTCAAATCTTCTTAAAAATCGTCTGAAATAGTTCTTCTGAATATTTCTGAATATTTATCTTCCACCACAGACATTTTCTCCTAATACTTGGGAAAATCTAAAAAAGACAAGTGTTAAAGATAAACTCAAATTATCTAAAATTATCATAATTCTAAGCAGGAGACTTCACTCCCAAGGTGGAGGCCTTCTCAAAAGATTTTGTCCATTTGGGTATTATTCCCAAATTATATAGGATTGCAAATTATAAATTTAATAAATTTATATGCCGCCCAATCCCGAAGGACTCCGGGCGGCTTACAAAGTACAAGACTAAAAAAATAAAAAGTTAAAAAATAGGGAAAGAGAAACAGATTTAAAAAGCAACACACCATACACTCAATCTAGGTGGGGCTGGACTTCGTTCATGAGGTCAACAGCTCCAGGCCTGCCGGAATAGCCAGGTTTTAGTGGCTTTTCGGAAGGCCGAGAGAGTGGGAAGGGTCTGGAGCTCTGCTGATAGATCGTTCCACAAGGCCGGAGCAGCTACAGAGAAGGCCCTCCCCCGAGGGGTCACCAGCCGGCATTGTCCATTTGAAGTGCCTCCCGGTCCAGGTAGGGCTGCAACTGGTGCACCAGGTGAACCTGGGCAAAAGCCCCCCTGGTCACAGCTGACAGATGGTGTTCCAGTGTCAGCTGCGAGTCCAGGAGGACACCTAAGTTGTGAACCCTCTCTGAGGGGTGTAAAATTTCACCCCCCAGGCTGAGGGATGGAATATCTGGACTGTCCTTGGGGGGCAACATCAATAGACACTCGGTCTTGTCTGGATTGAGTGCAAGCTTGTTCGCTCCCATCCAGACCCTGACAGCCTCCAGGCACTGGCACATTACTTCCACCGCTTCGCTGAGTTGGCACGGGGCAGAGAGATACAACTGGGGATCATCCGCGTATTGGTGGTATTTAATCCTGTGCCAGCGAATGATCTCACCCAGTGGCTTCATGTAGATATTAAATAGGAGGGGGGACAGGACCGAGCCCTGCGGCACCCCATATTTAAGGGACCTAGGGGTCGACCTCTGTCCTCCAACCAACACTGACTATGATCTGCCCGAGAGGTGAGAGGAGAACCACTGTAAAATGGTGCCTCCCACTCCCACCTCCTTTAGCCGTTGCAGAAGGATACCATGGTCGATGGTATCGAAGGCCGCTGAGAGGTCAAGAAGCACCAGGATAGAGGAATGTTCTCTATCCCTGGCCCGCCAGAGATCATCGGTCAGCGCGACCAAAGCAGTTTCGGTGCAGTAACCAGGCCTGAAATCTGACTGAAAGGGATCTAGATAATCTGCTTCATCCAAGGTCTGTCAGAGTTGAAAGGCCACCACCTTCTCAACAACCTTCCCTACAAAAGGGAGGTTGGAGACTGGACGGTAGTTTTTAAGGATAGCTGGGTCCAGAGAAGGCTTCTTAAGGAGGGATCTTACCACCGCATCCTTCAGAGGCTGCGGGAAAGATCCCTCCTGCAGAGAGCAATCCTCTGGAGCCAGCCTCATGTTACCTCCCTGCTGGTCGAGACCAGCCAGGAGGGACACGGGTCCAGTAAGCAGGTGGAGGCACTCATCGCTCCCATGGCCTTGTCCACTTCCTCAGGAGTGACAAGCTGGAACTCGCTCCAAGAAATCCGATCAAGGCCTTCCCTCAGCATCTCCATTGGTACTGTCCAAGTGGAGTCCAGGTCCATCCGAATCTGAGTGACTTTGTCTGACAGAAACTGAACAAATTCCTCAGCTCTTCCCTGTAAGGGTTCCCCTGCATCCCTCCCTTTCAGGAGGGAGTGGGTTATCCTAAACAGGGCGGCCCGGCGAGATTCTGCGGACGCAATAAGAGTGGAAAAATGAGTACGTTTTGCCGCCCGAATCACCACTAAATAAGTCCTAATAAAGGCTCTTAATTGTGTTCAGTCAGATTCAGAGTTACTAGCCCTCCAGCATCGCTCTAGGTGTCTCTTTTGGTGCTTCATCTCCAGGAGTTCCTCCGTAAACCAAGGGGCCCTCCTGGATCCACTGCCGTGGAGAGGCCGCAAAGGCGCAATCCAATCTAATGCTTCAGCTGCCGCTGTATTCCAAGCAGCGACCAAGGACTCTGTCAGATTGTGGGCAAGGGAGTCAAGTATCTCTCCAAGCTCCATCTGAAATCTCAAAGAATCCATCAGGCGCCTGGGGCGGAACCATTTAATCAGCTCCACCTCCCTGCAGTGGGGGAGTAGTTTCCGAAAATCAAGCCTCAGTAGGAAGTGATCTGACCACGACAAGGGCGAGAGGGTGAGATCTCTATGCCATTCAGTTTCAGATCACGTCTCCACTGGCCCGAGAGAAACACAAGGTCGAGCATGTGTCCCGCTGTGTGAGTCGGACCCTGAATTATCTGGGTAAAGTCCATGGTTTAATGGAAGCTATGAACTCCTGCGCCCCTTCTGAGCGTTCACCAAGAGATGGCAGGTTGAAGTCCCCCAGTACTATCAGTCTGGGGAATTCAACCACCAGTCCGGCTACTGACTCTAGGAGTGCAGGCAGGGCTGTTGTAACGCAGCTGGGAGGTAGGTACGTTAGAAACAAGCCCACTTGACCCCCTAGGTCCAGCTTCACCAGAAGGGACTCACACCCGACAGTCTCCGAAGCAGGGATCCCACAAGGGACTAATGACTCTCGGATGATAGCTGCCACTCCCCCACCCCTTTTTTGGTGTTGTGGTTGATGGAGCACCTGAAACCCTTCTGGGCACATTTCTGAGAGGGGGACTCCTCCCTCGTTGCCCAGCCAGGTTTCAGTAATACATGCCAGATCTGCCCCTTTGTCTAATATTAAGTCCCGGACAAGGGGAGCTTTATGGATCACAGACCTGGCATTTAGCAACAGCAACCTGAGACCAGGGCCCTGACTTCTCTTGCCACCTGGTCCTTGAGTTGAGCTATCAGGGCCGGAACAAGGGATCGCTGTGACGTAGCGAACCCTCCTTCCCCGGTAATGGCTAGACCTGTGGCTCCTGTCGTACCTGCCTCTCCCCAATGTAACCGGGATGTTCCGGCCCATCCCCATCCCCGTGGACCCCTCCTCCCCTCCCATGGCCCCTGTTCTCCTCGGCAGGCCATTCATACCATGCACTCTGGGACGAGAGGCGGGTCTGGGCCCCCATCTACTTCTGCTTCTGCACTCAGTGGAGGGGGGCCCAGGCCACGCTCTCAGTCCCCTCATATATACCAAACAGCCATTCTCCACATGCATACCCCACTATAACATTAAAAACATATAGATACAATAAAAACAGGATATAAAAATTAAATTAATTAAAAAATGTGGGATCATTCATCTACATGCATACGACAAACATTCCACATACAAAGAAGATTCGCGCAGGTATTAATAATTGTGCAGGTAATTCTTAAAGTTCAAAATAGCTGAGAACCAGCGGTGGTATACAGGAGAGCATCTCGTCTTCCCTCCTCTCCTGTAGACCTAGGAGGGTATAACAGAAGGGTCCAAAATCAGGGATGGCTGAGGCGGATCGAAGAAGAGGGGGGCGGTACGTCAGTTGAGAGAACGTTAAGTCCCCACCCGTATTTCCGCCATCTTCCATCACTCCTTCCACTGAACAGATGCACCAAGGAGTGAACTGTAGGTGTCACCGACATGTCAGAGAGCCCCCACACTTGTTGTAAGTGCCCGCACCCATCCAAAGTCCATAGTGCCGTAGTAAGGTGGATTGAATAGGCGCTATCCAAGGTGGTATTCCAGGGGCAGTGGCGGGTGGCAATGGTCAAAGCAAATAGGGCTGAGATGGCAAGTCCAGGAGCCCAGAGGTCGTGGTTGGAAGAGGCCAGGTAGGGGAAAGCCAGATGTTGGGCAGGAGAAGCAGGAGGAGGCCCCACAGCAGCGAGGGCAGACAGAGGAAAAGTCGCGCTAAAAGGAAGGTCGGATCAAATAGAGAGCAGAGGAAAGAAGAGGCAGCGCTGACGAGAAGGCCGAGCCAAGTAGGGGGTGGGCGTCCGGAAGGGCTGCAGCGGCGACAAGCAAAGCCAGCCGCCCGATTTGCCCAGCACCGGCAGAAGTACAAATCGACCACCCATTCTCTGGGGCGATGGTAGTCAAGTAAAGCCCCCAAGGGCTCACCAAGTCAAGCAGACGGGCTCGAAAGGCATCGAGGCTGCCAAGAATCGCTGGAAAACGCTGCCGTCGTCAGTGCGGCACCGCCATCTTCACCGCCGAACAGCATAGGTAACCCGAAAGCCGCCGAAGGTTGCGTGGTCCAGGGCCGCCCGAAAGTGGTGACCCCCCCCAAGATGTCTGCCTCCTCGGGTCCCCTGAATTGCAGTCATCTCCAGGGACCCTTTTCCGCATGGTTACAAAGTTAATTTTGGGAGGTTTCCAGCGCTTTTCGCCTGGTTAGATCAGAGCGAAAAAGCCTGGCAGCCATTCTAATCTTGCACATTATTATTATATAATAAATGACTTCTCTTCCCCTGGTTCTCTAGAGACCGCAAAAGAAATACCACAGTTTTTTAATTGGTGTGCCTGATTTATAAATATAACCTTCACATTTTAAGTGGTAAAGCACCTGGTTTTATATATTCTTTTGTATATCATTCAGCAATCTTAATGTTTAGATTATATATTTGCCACATAAAATAAGACTGGGTTGTTTTCAAATATTCAAACCTTTGTGAAAGAAGTTGAGTGACTATCAACCAATCACAGTCCATGTCCAAAGGAGATCTAATACCAGCTTATACATGCCCCATGATAAGAGGATACTAGCTTAGTTCAAAGGAGGCAGAATAGAAAACTTAATTGGGCCAAGGTTGATACCAAAGCATTAGCTATCTTTTTGAACTCAAAACAGGACCAGATTTGGAAAAATTCAAGTTCCTCCTTTACCCAAGGTTCACATAAAATCCTGACCCAATATATGGATCTATGTCATTCACTGAGAAAAATTTTAATACACAAAAATCCTACTTAAACCACCAGGTAGTAAGCTCAAATTGATTTGATTCCAGCTATTTATGTAGCAGAAAACTATTGAGGGCAACTGTGTATCAGATCCTGGAATACCCTACCTTTAAAAACCACATTAAAATGCTAAAAATTAGGTGTGATTATAATGGCTAGGTTTTTAAAAAGCCTCCTATAAAGTTAAAATGTACTCAGATCTGGAAGTTTCAATGACAGGGGTAAATTCAATTTTCTTCTGGATGATTTTATCAGGTTTATTGAAGAAATGTAAATTCCAATACAATATTCCTAATTCAGCCTCAATTTGCAAGGATTTTCATGCTACTTCATATTCTAATCCCAACCAGGGTCCCTCACAAAAAAAAAAAGATTGATACCTTAGCCTTTAAAAATCTTTTTCCCACCATGACCTCCAATGTCAGTATCAGAAATCAAATCGATCATTTTTTTAAATCAAATAAGGAGCCTGGAAAAGATTTTATGCTCCCAGAAGCTTTTTGGACTCATATTGATTTGTGGGCCACACCATTAGCAGAAGCTGTTCTCCCATATAAATAATATAGGTTGGATTCCAGTTGGATGGAAAGTTGCCATTATAGTCTCCCTATATAAAAAAGAAGACAAGAGGGACAAAATATAGTAAACTGATAAGCCTTAATGGAAAATATAGGAAAAATATCTGTTGAGTAAAATTAGAAGACTGAGTAATGGAAATAAATCTTTTAGTGGAGGAACAGCTTTTTAATTTGAATGTTAATGATTTACTAGATTTCCTAAATGTCAAAGATCCATGATAAATTAATATCCTTCCATATATCAATGATATAGTTCTAATCAGGGGTGGGTTGCTGCCGGCATTACTGCCGCTTCGCTTGCTTCACTCATGCACGTGCTTGGCGCACATTACACACATGTGCGCAGTTGTCTGTAAACAGGTCTGCGCATACGCAGAACATTAAAAAATGCCAAAAAAACATGCTGCGGCAACTGGGGAACTGGTACGGGGGCATGGCGAGCTTGCCATCCCTACCAGTTCAGCAACCTAGTTGCAATTTCCACTATTGTACTGGTTCACCCAAACCGGTGCAAACTGGTAGCAACCCACCTCTGGTTCCAATGGTCTATTCCCAAATAGGCCTGAGAAGAAAAGCCTACCTACTTTACTCTTAATTCTTTAAACATCAGTAAGACCAAATCTAAAGTGATGGTATTTAGCATAGAAAATATGAAATATAACTGGCAGATAAATGAGGAGCCTACTCAGCAACTAGAGGTGGTTTTTAAACAGTATTTTAAAAGAAGCTTGACAAGGGCCAAACAAGTACTAAAAGATTATACAAATTATTTAACTACAACAGCCCAGGTACTTGATCCCTATACTGAAAGTATTCAATCTTATGGAGAAGTTCATCTCAAAGTTAAATATAGTCCTGTCCTCACAGAGCATTAAAATAGGCTTCATTGTTGTGAAAGGAAACTGTTTTAAAATGAAAAAACATCCATACTTCACAGTAGCAAAAGTCACGCAATCATACTTTATATATAATGTGTCTGCCAAGTCACATTAAACTACAGATTGACCAACCAAATTTTGCTATACCATGCTCTATGAATTCAGCCTTTGTGCTTATTTAGTGTTATAAATGGCTATCAAAAATGGGCTGCAAAAATATGGAATATCAGATAGAGCTGTGATGGCTGCCTGGCTTCTTACTCTAAAGAAGCCAGTGCCGAAGATAGCAATAGCAGTTAGACTTATATACCGCTTCATAGGGCTTTCAGCCCTCTCTAAGCGGTTTACAGAGTCAGCATATCGCCCCCACAATCCGGGTCCTCATTTTACCCACCTCGGAAGGATGGAAGGCTGAGTCAACCCTGAGCCGGTGAGATTTGAACCGCTGAACTGCTGATCTAGCAGTCAGCTGAAGTGGTCTGCAGTACTGCACTCTACCCACTGCGCCACCTCGGCTCTCTCTCCCTGAGTGCCTCCGGTGTCCTTTTACACCTATTGCAATTCTCCCCGGTGGAGCTTTATTCCAGGATTCGGGCAAGATCTGGTTTTCATCTGTTGGCTCCCAGCAGTTGTCTCCCGAGCAGCGGAACAGCAGCGGCTTGAAATCGGCGACTGCGGCGTGGAGGGAAAGATGGCGGCGCCGCACAGCTGATTCTCAGCGTTTTTACATCCTGAGCGCCTCCTCTCCCCTGGCCAGCTTGACCGAGCCGAATGATCGGTGAGCCCTGAGGGATTGAATTTCAACTCTGATTCGCAGCGTTTCTTTTTACATCTTGAACGCCTTCTCACCCCTGGCCAGCTTGACTGAGCCGAATGACTGGTGAGCCCTGAGGGATTGAATTTCAACTCTGATTCGCAGCGTTTCTTTTCACAGCTTGAACACCTCCTCCCTCCTGGCCAGCTTGACTGAGCCGAATGACTGGTGAGCCCTGAGGGATTGAATTTCAACTCTGATTTGCAGCGTCTTTACATCTTGAACGCCTTCTCCCTCCTGGCCAGCTTGACTGAGCTGATCTATTGCCTTGCTCCTGCGGCCCCTGGGAAAAGACCTGGCCGTTTTTAGCTGCCTGGTGTGGTTGCTCGGATGAGGAAGAGGATGGTGCCCTGAGCAGTATATCGTCGTTATTAACATCATCCACTGCTGAGTCTGAGAGGGGCATGGACGCCCCCCCTTTTACTGGCCTTTTTACCATCGTAGCCTTCTTCTGATATTACTCCTTTGCCCCCCCTCCCCTGCTGCCGGTGAGCCTTACCATCTCCCTACCCAACACTGACTCTCCTCCGCCTTGGCTGGTGACCATCTACTCTGGCGGTAATATCTGTCCTCCCCTCGACCGTCTGCTGCCTGCCATAGCCCCAGATAGTTAGGTAGATTTAGGTAGATATAGGTATAGGCTTAGGTTTAGATATAGATAGATATAGATAGTTAATTAGATTTATAGTTTAGGTATAGGATTATAATTAGGATTAGAATTAGGATTAAGGCCAGAGTTGGAGCAGGGCTAGGAGTGATAGATGATGGCAGCCGTAGGGCCAAGACTCGGCTTTGTGGAAATTGGCGCCCTTTACCCCATCTTCCGGAGCAGCTCGGGCCAGTCCCAGACGTTGGCCCCCCAGACTTTGCCCCCCCAGACATTGGACCTTGCTCAACCTTAGGAGAGGGAGAAGAACTACTCTCCGGCACGTGGTCCACTAATCTTTCCTTGGATTTGGAGGGCTTAAGACTGGAAAGCTACTGTTTGTCAATACCGGACCCCTATTGCTTACCCTCTCCGTTTACAGCCACTTTGCACACCATTGACTCTGGACCTGTGGCCTTGGAAGTTCTTCTGAGGCACAGAGGAGGGGAGAAGAGCGGAGCAGCTCACCCTCCATCTGCACATCATTGTCTTACATCGCACTAGCGCAGTGCTCCGCGAATTTTTAGGAATGTAGCGTGAATGGTATGCTTGGCTGATGTTTGTACCCACCTTTTAAACCTCATATTGTTGTATTTTTTGTGTTTAATTAATATACGTGGGGAATGCATGGGTGAATGTCTGTGTGTGTATGAGAGGATTGAGAGTACAGCCTGGTGCCTCCTCCCCTGAGTGCTATTGCAGAAGTGGTAGGGGGCCCAGGCCTACCTCCCATCCCAGAATGAGTGATAAAAGTCGCCTGCTGGATGGTGCGGAGGCTGTGGGAGGGGTTATGGGGTCTACAGTTGTGGGGGTGGGCCGGAGCATTATGGTCACTATGGGGAGGGGCAGGTACGACAGGAACTTCAGGGCTAGCCACTACCAGGAAAGGAGGGTTCGCTACATCACAGAGATCCCCCCTTCCGGCCCTGTTAGTTCCACTCCAGGGCCAGGTGGCGAGAACTGTCAGGGCCCTGGTCTCAGGCTGTTATTGCTAAATGCCAGGTCTGTGGTTCACAAAGCTCTCCTTGTCCGGGACCTAATTTTAGACGAGGGGGCAGACCTGGCATGTATTACTGAAACCTGGCTGGGCCCGGAGGGAGGAGTCCCCCTCACTGAAATGTGCCCAGAAGGATTTCAGGTGCTTCATCAGCCGCGACCCCAGAAAAGGGGTGGGGGAGTGGCTGTCATCGTCCGAAGGTCTTTAGTTCCTCGTAGGATCCCTGCTCCGGAGCTTGTCAGGTGTGAGTCCCTGTTGATGAAGTTGGACCTTGGTGGTCAAGTGGGTTTGTTGCTAACGTACCTACCTCCCAACAGCGTTGCAACAGCCCTCCCCTCGCTCCTTGAGTCAGTAGCAGAGTTTTAGTATTTAGTATTTTAGTATTTTATTTGGATTTATAGGCCGCACTTTTCCCTGAGGGGACTCAGGGCGGCTTACAATCATTAGGGAGGGGGTGCAATTCAAAACAAACAATATGTGAACAAAATAAATAAAGTAGTAAAAACACAACTTGCATTCAACATTCAGCACTCGGGTGGGGCAAATTAGAGACTTATCCCCAGGCCTGTTGGGATAGCCAGGTCTTAAGGGCTGCACGGAAGGCCTGGACGGTGGTGAGGGTGCGTATCTCGACGGGGAGATCGTTCCACAGGGTCGGAGCTGCAACAGAAAAGGCTCTCCTCCGTGTAGCGGTAGAGTTCCCCAGGCTTATGGTTCTGGGGGATTTCAACCTGCCTACACTTGGTGAACGCTCTGACAGGACGCAGGAGTTCATGGCTTCCATGACAGCCATGGACTTGACCCAAGTAATTCGGGGTTCGACTCATTCAGCTGGTCACATGCTTGACCTCGTATTTCTTTCGGAGCAGTGGAGATGTGATCTAGATTTGAAGGGCATCAAAACCTTGCCCTTGTCATGGTCTGATCACTTCCTACTGAGGCTTGACTTTCGGAAACCAATCCCCCATTGTAGGGAGGGGGAACCGATTAGGTGGTTCCGCCCCAGGCGCCTGATGGACCCTATGGGATTTCAGACGGCGCTTGGAGAAATACCTGATACTATCGTCCACAATCCGGTGGAGTCCTTAGTCGCTGCCTGGAATACAGCGGCGGCGGGGGCTCTAAACCGGATTGCACCTTTGCGACCTCTCCGAGGCAGCGGATCCAGGAGGGCTCCTTGGTTTACCGAGGAACTCCGGGAGATGAAGCACCAAAAGAGACGCCTAGAGTGCCGCTGGAGAGCCAGTGAATCTGACTCAGACCAAGCACTGATGAGAGCCTTTATTAGAGCCTATCTAATGGCAATACGGGCGCGAAATGTTCGCATTTTGCCGCCCTTATTGCATCCGCTGAATCGTGCCCAGCCGCCTTGTTTAGAATAACCTGCTCCCTCTTGAAAGGGAGGGATGCAGATGACCCTTTACAAGGAAGAGCTGAGGAATTTGTTCAGTATTTAACGGATAAAGTCGCTCGGATTCAGACAGAGCTGGACTCCAATTGCACGATACCAGCTGAGGTACCGGGGGAAGGTCTTGAGCATACTTTATGGATTGAGTTTCAACGTGCTTCTCCTGAGGAAGTGGACAAGGCCATGGGAGCGGTGAGTGCCTCCACCTGTATACTGGACCCGTGTCCCTCCTGGCTGGTCTCGACAAGCAGGGAGGTGACACGCGGCTGGATCCGGACAATAGTTAACACCTCTCTCCGGGAGGGAATCTTGCCGCCCCTCCTAAAGGATGCGGTGGTGAGACCCCTCCTGAAGAAACAGTCTCTGGACCCAGCCATTTTGAGCAACTATCATCCAGTCTCCAACCTTCCCTTTGTTGGGAAGGTTGTTGAGAAGGTGGTGGCCTCTCAACTCCGACGGTCCTTGGATGAAGCCGATTACCTAGACGCCTTTCAGTTGGGCTTCAGGCCTGGCTACAGCACGGAAACTGCTTTGGTCACGCTAATCGATGATCTCTGGCGGGCCAGGGATAGGGGTCACCCCTATATCCTTGTGCTCCTTGACCTCTCAGCGGCCTTCGATACCATCGACCATGGTATCCTTCTGCGGCGGTTACGAGAAGTGGGAGTGGGAGGCACCGTTCTTCGGTGGTTCTCCTCCTACCTCTCGGACAGGTCGCAGTCGGTGTTGGTCGGAGGGCAGAGATTGACCCCAAGGCCCCTCAATTACGGGGTGCCGCAGGGTTCAGTCCTGTTCCCCCTCCTATTTAACATCTACATGAAGCCGCTGGGTGAGATCATACGCCGGCACGGGATTAAGTACCACCAATATGCAGACGACACACAGTTGTATCTGTCTGCCCCGTGCCAACTCAGCGAAGCAGTAGAAGTGATGTGCCAGTGCCTGGAGGCTGTTAGGGTCTGGATGGGAGCAAACAAGTTGGCACTCAATCCAGACAAGACCGAGTGGCTTCTGATGTTCCCTCCCAAATTATTCCATCTCTCAGGCTGGGGGGGGTGAAATTATACGCCCCTCAGAGAGGGTTCGCAATTTGGGAGTCCTCCTGGATCCCCAGCTGACTTTAGAACACCATTTGTCGCCTGTGACCAGGGGGACCTTTGCCCAGGTTCGCCTGGTGCACCAATTGCGACCCTACCTGGATCGGGAAGCCCTTCAGACAGTCACTCACGGGGCTGCCCTTGAAGAGTGTTCGAAGACTTCAGTTAGTCCAGAATGCAGCCGCGCGAGCGATTGTGGGTGCACCCAGGTACACCCACGTCACACCTATCCTCCGCGAGCTGCACTGGCTACCCATTAGTCTCCGAATTCGCTTCAAGATGCTGGTCGCTACCTATAAAGCCCTACATGGCATCGGACCTGGGTACCTGAGAGACCGCCTCCTGCCGATTACCTCCCATAGACCGATTAGATCTCACAGGTTAGGTCTCCTCCGGATTCCATCTGTCAGCCAATGTCGGCTGGCGACCCCCCGGGGAAGAGCCTTCTCTGTTGCAGCTCCAGCCCTCTGGAATGATCTCCCCGTTGAGATCCGGACCCTTACTACCCTCCCGGCCTTCCGCAAAGCCACCAAGTCCTGGCTGCTCCAGCAGGCCGGGGGGCTTGTGAAACATCCAGCCCCATGGAAATTGTGAATGTTGCGGTTTTTGTTTTAAAGTGTTGTCTTTCTCGTTTTCCCCTTCCCTTGTCTATTGTGAGCCGCCTGGAGTCCTTTGGGAGTGGGCGGCATACAAGACAAATAAATAAATAAATAAATAATAAACTTATATATGGCAAATATGGCATGCGAAGCCATATTTGCCAACATGCATGCTGTCAGCTCTGGTGTGCATGCACACACTGGCCAGCTAATTTTCGCCTTCCAGAGGGCAAGGGGAGGCCATTTTCGCCTTCCACAGGCTTCAGGAAAGCCTCCAGATCCTGGGGAGGGCAATAGCAAGGCCCAATGGGTCAACCGGAAGTTCAGAAACTTTTCTGAAAACAGCCTCCCCTGGGCAGTGGTTGGTTCCTACTGGTTCGGCTGAACTGGTAGTGATATGGTGGCCTGGGTTGCTGGGACTGGCAGCGACCTAGGGCTACCACACCCCCAATCTAGTTCCCTCATTGCTGTTGCTGCTCCCGCTATCTTGTTTGAGAACTGAATTGTTGTTAAACAAATCACCTGTAATTGTTAAATTAATAACGTTTGTTAAGCACATTTGGTTTCCCCATTGATTTTGCTTGTCAGAAGCCAGTTGGGAAGGTTGCAAATGATGATCACACATGACTCTGGGACACTGCAACCATCATAAATACATGCCAATTGCCAAGCACCAGAATTTTGATTATGTGATTGTGGGAATGCTGAGAAGTTTGTAAATGAGAATAACAATTATAAGTCACTTTTTCCAGTGCCATTGTAACTTCAAACAATCGTTTAATAATGGTTGGAAGTTGAGGGCTACCTGTACACAGCTTTAGTCAGAAAAAAATCATTAGAAATTTTTCAACTAAAAAACAAGATGGCGATGGCAGTGACGGAGTCAGCCACAGCAACAAGGGAACTGTTTTGGGGGCGTTGCAGGCCTGTGTCGGTTCAGCCGAACCGGTAGGAACCCACTACTGGCTGGGGAAGGCTGTTTTCACCCTCCCCAGACTTCAGGAAAGCCTCCGGAGCCTGGGGAGGGGGAAAAAGAAGCCCAATGGGACAATGAATCTTCTGGACAATGTACAAATTCACCTTGATATACCTACTTTTCTAAAGTTTAGCTCCTTTGCAGTTATATTAATTACTGGATGCATACAGTGAACCATAACCGTTTTGTTTTAACTCTAATTTAAAAATATAGCCAGCCATCTTACTTTTCTTCTGTGATTAACGCCTTAGGTGAAAATTTTGAAAGAAAATCTTGTAGCATCTTTTAGATTCACTAAAATCACAAACTTCAATGGGCTTTTTTCCCTGCACTCAATTTATAGCCAATTTAGAGTGCAGGCCTATGGATTTCTACTTAGAAAAAGGCTCTAAGTTCAAGGAACTGACTTCAAAATACAGGTAGTCCTCAACTTACAACCATAGTTGAGTCTGACAATTATGGTTGTCAGACTTGATGGTTTTAAAGCAGATCATCACATGATATTTTTTTCAGTGGTTGCTAAGCACAGGCTATGGTCATAAATGAATGCAGCAGTCATTAAGCAAACCCATTGTTTGCTATTGGGCAGACTTTGGAAACTGGAAATAAAGTATGGTTTCAGGAAAAAATGTCTTAGACTGACATCAAACGCCCACAGAGCCCTACAAACAGCTGCAAAACTTCCAAAGTGGGGTCATGTGACTGTGAGAGGCTGGGATGGCCATCTTAGCTTTGGAATCAGATCATAGGATGAGGGCTACATGTAAGTTTGAACATGTAAGCTTGTAAGTATATGATTGCAGCTTCAGCTATTTCAAAGTAAGTGCTTGTGGCTCAAGACTTTATTTAAATACACTGTGCAATATAATACATAAAGAATCCTTTAAAATTAGAGTTGTGTCTTTATTTATTTGAAGGATTTATTTTCTATTCTTTATTTGAAAACTCTTTTCATACAGAACAAATCACAAAGATCCATATCTCTCATCAAAATCCCATTTAAATCACAATGCCTTTGCTCAACAGAATGACTAGAAAAAATTGCTCAAAATGTTCCACATTGTTCTATTTTTACTTGTTTAAACTTCATTTTTATCTCTTTATTTTTTATGATTGAGAGCCGTCTAAAGTAGCCCCATAGTGAGATAGGTGGCAAAGAAATTTAATAATAATAATTTTTAAAAGGAAATAAAGAAAACAAGTTTAAGCTGAATGACAAGATAGAAAATTAATAGGATGAGTCAGGCATCTTATGAAGCTTGATAAAGACTGGAGGTATTTATAAATCTGAGCTAAAAACGAT
Organism: Thamnophis sirtalis; assembly: GCF_051295495.1. Lineage (NCBI taxonomy): Eukaryota > Metazoa > Chordata > Lepidosauria > Squamata > Natricidae > Thamnophis > Thamnophis sirtalis. The sequence goes on along the minus strand of NW_028261384.1, from coordinate 60,644,224 downwards.
GCATGAAAATACTTAGATGCAAAGGTGAATATTCGCTTCTTAACCCTCTTTACTTGTTAAAAGTCACTGTGTTCCATCTTCTACTTCCAGGAGTTCATCAAGGTATTCTACGACTTCATCCTAGGATATGTTATCACAAAAAAAGAGGTTAATATTTTAAAAGTTTAGTTTTTGAGACAAATTTCTATTTTTGAAAATAAAATAAAATAAAATAAAATATAGAATTGACATTAATGCTGGAATAACCAGTTTGGTTTAATGATTAATCTTTTGGCAAGAAACCAGGAAACAGAGTTCTAGTTCCACCTTAGGCATGAAAACTGCTGGGTGACCTTGGCCTATCACCGTGATGGCAAACCTATGGCATGCGTGCCAGAGGTGGCACACAAAGCCCTCTCTGCTGCCACACATGCTGTTGCCCCAGGTCAGATCTCCATGGCGTTTCTTTGGTGAGCTTCTGTTTCCCTGCAAACGATGAAACAGAAGCTCATAAAAGAAAAATAACTTACCTCTGCTATGCTGCCGCTGTTGGGATGCCCCACCTCCCACTCGCCAGCTGGTCCTCGGGTCTCTGCTGTGCATGTTTGTGCGCACACCTTTCAGTTTGGGCATGTGCGCGTACAGAGTTTATGAACTTGGTGCCATCAATGGCCTATCACTTTCTCCCAATTTCTGAAATGCACTATTGTTTTTAATTTATATAAAGCTTTCAAATGTAAAACTCTTTGAAAAGCTACGCATACAACTTGACAGCAAGAACCCATAAACGAAATAGAGGCTAGAAAAAGCAAAATGGCAAGGAAAAATGGCAATTATCATGGCAAAAAAGTTACTTTTCCTTATATCTCTTTGATCTAACAAGAGATAATTGGAAATCATGCATAATTAGTTACATGGCATTATTTTTTCATGGCCTATTTCTCTGCCATTAAAGGTAGCTTGATATGTCACAATATAATACAAGTAGTCCTCAAATTCAACCATTCACTTAGTGGCCATTTGAAGGTGCAATGGCGCTGAAAAAAGTGACTTATAACTGTTTTTCACACTTACATTGCAGCATCCCCATGATTACGTTATTCAAACTTTAGATGCCTGGCAACTAGCATGTATTTATGAAGATTGCTATTTCCAGAATCATGTAATAAACCTTTTGTGACCTTCTGACAAACAAAGTCAATGGGAAAGCCAGGTTCATTTAACAACTGTGTTACTAACTTAAGAACTGCAGTGATTCACTTAACCATTGTGGCAAAAGCACATCAAATGGGGCAAAGTTTATTTAATAACTGTCTTGCTTAGCAACATAAATTTGGGACTTGATTATGGATGAAGTTGAGGACTACCTTATAGGCATGGAGAAATGCCTATAAGAAAGAAAGAGAAAATATTGTGTTTTAATTTCAACATGTCAATTTTTAAAAGCAAAGTCAGAAGTGGAAAAACAAGGATGGGGATTGTGGTTCATTACCAACCTATAACCTGATCTTTAGTTTCTTTTTAAAATATTAATTTTGCTTTAATTTGCTTTACTTACTTCTTCATCATCCATCACATACTCTTTAGCAAATTCATACATTTCTTTCTGAAGCATTGTTACATTGTAATATTGAATGGCTTCCTAGAAAAAGAGCAGCAAAACTATGTGTCATATTAAAATCCAAACACTGTTTAAAGTCTCAAGGTCAACATGGTAAGACTCGAAAAAATAAGCCTATTCTCATACTATATATCAATGCTAATCATGCTACTCCAGAAGTCTAGAATTTATGATAGACTTATTAGTCAATCAAACAGAATGTGCTACTTTTCTTTCTAGACTGTAATAGGCCAACATTTACTTACAGCTCTAGGGTGGAAATTTTCATCTGTGAGTCCCCATTTATCTTTATGATATTGGTAATAGACAAGATTCTGTTTCATCACTTCATCTTTCTGGTCGAAAAGCATGTAACTAGCAACACATGGAGCTGCATTCTTCAAATCATTCACTGAATTAAATACGCAATAAATCAAGTCAACTTCTCAGAAAGGTAGTATTATAAAAACATACCATATACAAATATAATATTTTATTAAACACTTTCATCTGAAATCAGATCTCATGACTGAAATGTGAAACACGGACAATGAGCCCTCCCGTGTTGCCTCTGTGCGTCCTTGTGATTGACAATGCGGCAGGTGGTGTGCAGGACCAGGGAAGATGCTGCTTCTGTGGGCAAGCTGATGGGAAAGGGAGAATGGAGGAGGGGGGGGAATGTGTAGCCCTTTGAAGCCCGCCTTTCCCATGTTCTCTGGCCAGATCGAGCATGGCTGCTCCAACCACAAATTGCCTATAACTTGCCTATAAATGCCAATATGCACTAACGGTATATGAATTGCACATAGTAATAAACAGCACAATCTTATATTAATTATAACAAATAACCTGACAGTACCTAATCCAGCATTCAAGACATCAATAACTTAGATTTCTGAAATAACCAAGCCTTAACAAGCTTTTGGAAAGCCATGAATATTGGAAGAGGGGGGAATCATCTTCATAGGGAAATGATTCTATAATAGAGACTCCTGTAAAAAACAATCCACCTTTGTACTGCTTTCCACTAGGAGCAGACAAAATTGTGGATATGATTACATAATTGAAGCCCTGTCACCCTGAATAAATATTTATGGAAAAACAAGAACAGGAGGCTTCAATTGCATCTTGGCTTTTCAGCTCTCATCCAGACATCTTTGCTAGGGTCAGTTTCAGCTTAAGAACAAAACTCTTTAACTTACATTTATAATAGGCAAACTGCAAGTAATGATACATAGTTGCCACAAATTTTTCCACAGCGTAGCCCCCTATGACAGGTGTCAGATCAATTTCACATCTCAGTTTGCACTTAAGAACTTCAGTATAGTGATCTAAAAATAAAATCTGAACATTACTTAGTTTACTAATTGACTGTCAAAAACAATTCTGTGAATTTAGAGTACAACACAATGCTTGAAAGTCAGTAGAACATGCCAATGTTTAATTTTTGGGATGAAAAAATATTTAATAAACAAATAAGCATACATTCTCAAAATCACCTGACACTGGCATGACAAATTCCTTGAACAAGTCATCAGTAGTTTAACTATTAAAATAATTCTGAATGTATTAGAACTATGCAGGGTTTCAAATAATCATTCTGATTCATTTTCTTCTGACTGAGATACTAAACTGCCACAACACAGGTCTCTTTCCACTTCTTTTCCAATTGAATTAATTTGGCCCATTTCAGTATTTCAGTTTGAGGCACAGAGTTCTTATTTTCCAACTTTTTCCCAAGATTTTTTTCTCAAAATTAAGGACTGCAATAATGACTGAAGCCAACACTATGAGATACAGCAGATCTACTCTAAACAATATGCATAAGAATTGCTTTGTTAGCATTTCATGGTAATTCAAGCAAGTAGGATAACATTCAAAACTGTTGTGATATTTGGACACAGAAAATAAATTTACTATTTGCTTTAATCCAGAAAGCTGGAAACTATAATGTTTGGAAAAAGGAAATCAAATTCAGAAAAAATATTGTTGATTTCTTCCCTCAGATTGTTTCACCCTGTCCAAATTATCCCTCACAAAACTTTCCCCACAAATTTGAATATGGGAATCTAAAAGAGAGGAATAGGAACATGCAGGGCTAACTTTCTCAATCAATACCTTCTGCCCTACCACTTCTTATAGCTGTATTTCCAATAATTAAGGAGGTAATTAAATATTATGCTGTCTAATTACTATGGTTTTGATCTCAATTTCAGTCAAAACTTGTTTTTACATATTGGTTTCTTGACTGATTTTTCTCTCTCCAATCTGGATTATAATTATTCATTGGCCTATTTTAGGTCTTGTGAATAATGTGTCATCATATTGTATGACTAATTCATACAATAAATAGGTAGAACAGAAATAAAGAAAAGGAACAATTTTGTGCAGAAGCAAAATATTTCTTATATAATGTATTAAGTGATTATAAATATTATATTTAGACTTCTTTTATGTCAGAAAGGGACATATAGAAATTCATGTTTTTTTATAAAATACATACTGTATATGTAGGCCTAATTTATGTTTTAAACAAACTTCTTCATCTGCATAAGCACTGGAATAATCATATTTATGTCAAATATAAATTACTTCATTTTTAATTCTTATTCTCACACTCCTCCTCTCCCCATTGGCTGAAAACTGATTATTATAATTTTTTATTATATAGTGGGTGTGAAATTTAGAAAGTAAGGATTCTTTCAAGAAATCCTTTCATTATTTTAGAATACAACTGATCACTCACCTGCGATAGACAGATAAAACTCCTTAAAATCTGTGATTTCTCGGGAGCCTTCACAGGCAGCTGTACAATCATCATAGGCTTTGTAGAAATCAGGAAGTGCCAGTTCCATGTCTGAAATTGAAGTCCTCCAGTTTTCTCCATTGTAGGCCCTTACTGCCCTGACAAAGAGAGTCTAAAAGGCAAGAAAAAAACTGAAGGAATGTGACAAACATTTTATTTGAATGATCTAATTTTAAAACACATCACTATAAACTTAGGAAACTTAAATTTTGCTTTGTTTTACCCTCTGTTTTTCTTGAGCAGCAGATCCAAATAGGTCATTTCTCCGATACATAACTTATCAATTACACTCCCCGCCCCCATGAAACTTACATTGCCTTAGATTTATGGAGACTTCTAATAAAGTCCTGTATTAAAGAATTTACTTTCCACTAATATTTTGAAATTAGCAAATTAAATGTTATGGATTGTCAAGGGACCAAAATTAGGCATTTTTAACAATAAAACTATTATTAACATTTACAAATGAAAATAAGAAATTATGGGAGGCTTAAATTATTATTTTTATATATTTTTACAGAATATACTGAGAAATGTTCATAAACAAGGGTAGAAACTATACCTCATACGATTTGATTTCTAAATCTTTAATATAATCTTCAGCATCAGGCATGCTTTTGTAATATGCCATATTCCTTTTCATCATTTCATCATCCGGATGTTTCAGAAGAAATGTATGTGCAGCTGCAACAGCTTTTGGAAAATTGTTTGCCTATTGAAAAAGGATTTGAAATGTTTATTTATATTTTATATTCCCTTCATGGATTACTGCTTTGTCGTGGTGAAGGAGCTTGTGTAGCTCAATGAAGCTATGAGCTATTTCATGCAGGGCCACCCAAGATGGACAGGTCATAGCAGAGAGCTCTGACAAAATGTGATCTACTGGAGAAGGAAATGGCAACCCACTCCAGTATCTTTGCCATGAAAACCACATGGACAGTACCAAATATGATGCTGGAAGATGAGCCCCTCAGGTTGGAAAGTGTCCAATATGCTACTAGGGAAGAGCAGAGGGCTAGTACTACTAGAGCCAGAAAGAGTGAAGCAATTGGGCCAAAGCCGAATGGACACTCAGCTGTGAATATATCTGGTGGTGAAAGTCTGATGCTGTAAAGATCTATACTCCATAGGAACCTGGAATGTAAGTTCCATGAATCAAGGCAAGCTGGATGTGTCAAATGAGATGACAAGACTGAACATCGACATCTTAGGAATCAGTGAACTAAAATGGACAGGAATAGGAGAATTTAATTCAGATGACCATCATATATACTATTGCGGGCAAAAATCCCTCAGAAGAAATGGAGTAGCCTTAATAGTCAATAAAAGAGTAGGAAAAGCAATACTGGGATACAATCCCCAAAATGACAGAATGATCTCAGTTCGAATCCAAGGCAAACCATTCAACATCACAGTAGTCCAAGTCTATGCCCCAACCATTGGTGCTGAAGAGGATGAAATTGACCAGTTCTATGAAATACAGCACCTTATAGAATTAACACAAAAAATGATGTCCTTATCATCATGGGGGATTGGAATGCTAAAGTAGGAAGACAAAAGATAACTGGTAAAATAAGCAAGTTTGGCCTTGGAGTACAAAATGAAGCAGGGCACAGGCTGATAGAAACAGAAAAATAACAATTGGATGAAGAATTAAGGAAAAGGAACTGGTGGGCCTAAGAGACCACAAAGATTATTAAATTCCACATTTGACAATGGCGAGTTCAAAGCCGTTGTATGACATGCAAGAAAAATAAACCTGCATGCAGGTGGACAGTGTTTCTTAACCTTAGCAGCTTTAGGATGCATGGACTTCAATTCTCAGAATTCCCCAGTCAACATTGAAATCCTGGCAGACAAATCCACACTTTAAGTAGATGAAGTTGATAAAGAGATTCAAAATATTAAGTCTACCACCCAATAGAAAGTTCTAAAGTTTTTCAGTAAAAAGTAAAACATAAGCCTGAAATTCAAAGTTGGTGATAGATGAACATTGAATTTATCTGAATGCACATTTGATTGTAAAGTGACCCTTCCTTTGTAATGATACCGAGTGGGTTGTCACAAATCTTTGTTCCAGAAAAATATAAATGATTCAGCTATAATTTTCACCTGCTTATATATTTTGTTTCTTCTAAATGCATAGCAGTGAAAAATAATTAAACTTTTCCAATATAGACATGATGTAGGATTAGGGAAAACATCTGCTGGATTTCTGCCTTCCTGTTTAAAATGCCTCAATTTAACACACGGGGAAAAAACTAAAAGTGCGGAATGCTTTGTAATCAGAAAGATCCGGATTTCATGAAAACTTTAGAAAGAGGGGGACGCAGAAGAGGGACACGCCGTGGCAACGGGCTGCGCGAACGAGCGGCTACCTTGAAGTAGGCGAACTGCAAGAACTTGTAAGGATCGCGGCGCTGGAATTCTTCCAGGACTTCCCGGCTAGGCTGAGACTGGCGGAAGGCCGGCAGCCCTTGCTTGCAGCGTTTCAGGCACTGCGTTCTGCGTAGCATGTCACCGAAATAACGCAGCTCCGGGAAACCGTGGAAACGGTAGGCCTCCTTCTCTTCCTCCATGCGGACAGAACTACAGTTGAGGTGACAGAAGGCCTCGCTGTCCCGCAGAAGGCGATAGAGCCGCAGGCTCATCTCCAGGTAGCTCACGCTCTCGGGCCAGTTCTCATTGCTGTATTGGTCCAGGCCGTAGCGGTAGGCAGACTCCAAGGGCATCAGTTCGTCGCGCGGGAAACTCCTGAAGCTGTAGCGCTCATACTGAGGCCGCACCCCAGCCCAGAGGAGGCAGAGAGTGGCCACGAATAGCCGGCGATTCCACATTTCCCCCAGTTTAGAGAACAACCGGACACCACGTAGCAAGAGAAAGAGAGAGAAAACTTCAGCCTTCCCGTCCGACTCGGAGAACCAGGCGGGGATCCTGAAGGATTGACGTACAGTTGAACCCCTCCTCCTGACGCGCGCTGGGAAGGTCGCACATTTTGGGGAGAAACAGATGGAGAAAACCAACTATCCTAAGGGATCTCGCTTAGGAGGATCGGCATAGTCGGATACTTTAGGAAGCAACGTGCAAGAAGACTGACCTTGTCCTAACTTTTATATCTCAATGATGGATCTTTCTTGTCTTCTGCTTTTCCTCAAACAATAGAGATGGTTGGAGGCAGCATTTCAAAGGGGGTGCTTCAAAAAACCCCAAAATGAGCCTAAACATACAGACAGTCTTTGACTTATAATAACAATTGAGCCCAAAATTTCTGTTGCTAAGTGAGACATTTGTTAAATGAGTTTTGCCCTTTTACAACCTTTCTTGCTACATTTGTTAAGTGAATCACTATATTTATTAAGTTAGTAACATGGTTGTTAACTGAATCTGGCTTCACCATTTACTTGCCAGAAAGTCTCACAAGGTGATCACATGACCTCAGTACACCGCAACTGTCTTAAATATGAACCAGTTGCCAAACATCTGAATTCTGATCATGTGACCATGGAAATACTACAATGGTGTAAGTGTGAAAAATGGTCATGTCACTTTTTTCAGTGCTATAACGTTGAATGGTCACTAAATGAACTGTTGTAAGTCAATGACTCTTTGTATTTATTTTCTGTTTATGTATATCTATTCACTTAAACCAGTATTTCTCAGCATCAACAAATTTAAGATGCATAATTTCAACTCTTTAAGTTTGAAATACACTGAATTAAATTAGTACCAACTATTTCTGGTGCTCTGAAGTTGAGTTTGATTCCTAAAGGTTTATGACATCTCCTCTGATGCTCTCTAGATCTATTGGACTACCACTGCCAGAATTCCCACTAGCCATGCAGGAAAGCCTGGAACTTGCTAATGGACATATGCAATATTTGGAAAAAAAATCAGATATATGTTAGCATCTCCTATTGTCCCAAAAGTGCTTTTTCCAAAAGACAAGTGGGTTTTTTCTTTCAAAATGTTTAGCTTCTTGATGAGAAGCTTCTTCGGTTCTGACTGAATGGTTGGGAATTGAAGGTGTGGAACCTTCTTGATTCGGCTGAAAGGAGTCAGCAGTTTAAAAAAAGTTGCATTAACCCATTTGCATTCTGCAGATACAGCTACAGATTCTGATTCAGCTGGCTCTTGAGGATAAACCTCCAAGTGGCCTCTATGGCTCTGTGAAAGCTAATCATCCCATTCCCCACCCATCAGTTAGAACTGAAGAAGCTTCTTGGATGAGAAGTGAAAATATTTTCAATGAAAAAAAACCCCAAATCTTTTGGAAAAGCACCCTTGGGACTATTATGACTTGGATGATTGATAATCTCCATAGACATCTGTTTCCATTGTCCTATTTTTGTTAAGAAAGAAGAAAATGTGGCTGATAACCTTATATGTACATTTTTGACAGATGGCAATCCAAACGCTTCTTGAAAGCTTCCAGTGATAAAGCTCCTACAATTTTCTGACAGCAACTGTTCCATAGGTTGATTGCTCTCACTGTTAGAAAATTTCTCCTTATTTCCCGGTTCAACCGCTCCTTGATAATTTCCATCCATTATTCCTTGTCTGGCCTTCCACGTGCTTTGGAGAATAGCTTGATCCCCTCCTCTGTGGCAGCCCCTCAAATATTGGAACACTGCTACCATGTCTCCTCTGGTCCTTCTCTTCACTAGACTAGCCTTGCCTACACCATTCACCATATGTTTTACCTCCAGTCCCCTAATCATCTTGGTTGCTTTCCTCTTCACTCTTTCTAGAGTCTCAACACCTTTTTATGTGATGACCAAAACTGGATGCAATATTCTAGGTGTGGTCTTACTAAGGCTTTATAGAGTGGTATTAGTACCTCCCTTGATCTTGATTGTATCTCTCTATTAATGCAATTTAAGATTGCATTGGCTTTTTTGACTGCTGCTGCACACTGTTGGCTCATATTTAATTGGTTGTCCACTAAGACTCCAAGATTCCTCTCACAGTTACTGCTATTAAACCTGGTTTCACCCAGTGTATATGTGTATGTTTGGTTTTTCTTGCCTAAGTATAAGACTTTACTTTTCTCTATATTGGATTTCATTTTGTTAGATAGGGCCTTTGTTCAAGTCTGTCAAGATCCTTATGGATCTTGAGCCTATCATCTAGGGCAGAGGTATCAAACGCATGTCATCATGGCAGCATCATGTGATGTATCAGGACTTCCCCCTCCCCTTTGCTAAACCAGTTGGGAGCAGGACCAGCATGTGATGCATCGGCCCATGGGCGTGAGTTTCATACCCCTGATCTAGGGAGTTGGCTATTCCTGCCAGTTTCGTATCATCTGCAAATTTGTTAAGTTCCCCTTCTTTTCCCTCATCTAAGTTGTTTATGAAGACGGAACCTTGTGGTACCCCATTGCATACTTCTTTCCATGTAGATGAAGTACCATCAAGGACTACTTATTGAGTACGGTTTGTAAGCCAGTTACAAATCTATCTCAGTGATGCTATCTATCCCTATCTAGCATACCAATAAGTAGGTTGTGGTCTACTTTGCCAAATGCCTTGCTGAAGTCTAAGTATATTATTTCCACTATATTTTGCTGGTCTACTAATTTAGTCACTTGTTGAAGAATGAAATAAGATTGGTTTGGCACAATCTGTTTTTAACAAACCCATGCTGACTTCTAATTATTACCCGTTTCTAGATATTGGCAGATCTGTTTTTTATTATCTTTTCCAGTAACTTCTGGGGTATTGGTGTTAGGCTGATTGGTTTATAGTTTTTTGGGGTCTGTTTTTACCCCCCTTTTTTGAAGACGGGACCCATGTCAGCTCTTCCAGTCCTGGTATTCTCTGTGCTCCAGGATTTTTGAAAGACGTGGTAAAAGTACAAGTTTATTAGCAATGTCATATTGGCACAGCTGATGAAAACCAAACTCTGTCGGACTCAGGGTTTTCCCCACCTAATAAAAAACCCAAAGTTCTTGCCCAGGTCACACATCCATCATATGGTCCAATCAGGACACAGTCCCAACTGGCTTTTGTCCATGCCCAGGGCCAGATTTTCCTATAGGCTAACTAGGCTTCAGTCTAAGGCCTCAAGATCAAGAGGGGCCTACATTCAAATTGTTAGGAAAATTAAAATTACACTATTCTAAAAACAGTGAACACTAAAACACTGAACCGAAAATAAGGAGAAATTCTATGCATATGATTAATAAACAAACATAAAAATGTATTGGTTAAGATCGTTCCTGCGCCGCGGCAGTTGGGGAGCCCGCCCATGTTCCCGGCACCGGCGGTCGGGCGAGAGGCGCGGCTGCTCCCAGTAGCCGCCCCATCGACGCGGAGCTCACCAGCGGCCAGGCAGGTGAGGGCGAGGGAACAGAGCCGGGCAGCTGAGCGCAGCAGGGGAGGCGGCTGGCCTCGTTGCCTTTGCCGCAGAGCAGAGCCGCCCTCCGTCGGGAGGCCAGCTATATATATTGTTATATATTGATATATATCACAGTAATGATGTATTTTATTGTCTCTCATGTAATTTACAAACTTAAAAATGGGAGGTGAAAGGGCCTCATAAGTGGAATAGCCTAGGGCCTCTTTTCATCTAAATCCGGCCCTGTCCACAGCCCTCTAACACTTGATAGAGCATCCATGGCTCCCTCAGGAAAGAATGCTATTTTGGCTACGCATCCCCCAGCTATCTCTATCTCCCCCCTCATGTTCCCTTAACTCCACCTGGCCTTGCTGTGGCTGCCCTGAAGATGCTCCCAAAATGGATTCAGGGTGACAGAGTTAGCCTGCTGCCTGTTATTTCTTTGCCTCTCAATAATTTTCTTTATTTTTTAATATAACAATTCCATCTCCAATTAAAGTGTGTCATTAACATTGATTCTATATTAAAATGATAATATTAAACATAATCATATTTGCTTCTTTCTGTTAACATATATTCTTTATTTCACTAATCTTTTTCTTTTCTTTACCTGTTTCTAACTTCCATTTTTCTTATCTTATTTTATTGATAAAATAAGTCCCATCTCATGTAATATTCAGTTTGTTCTTTCTCCTTAATTGCTAGCATTAATCTATTAATCTATTCATTTTGGCACATTGTAATATTTTCTTAATCACAGTCTCATCTTCACTTTTCCAATTTTGTGCAAATACAATTCTAGCTGTAGTTAATATAGGAATAATTAAATATGCATTCCCCTTATTATATTTTTTGGGTAAAATCCCCAACAAGAATATTTTTGGTTTTAAATCAATATGCTGCTTTATTATTTTTTCCAGCCATGTATGTATTTTTGTCCAATATTTTTTTGCATATGAGCATGTCCACCATATATGATAATATGACCCAGGTATCTGTTGGCACTTCCAGCATTTTGCTGACTTATCTTTAAACATCTTTTCCAACCTCACTGGTGCAAAATGCCATCTATAAAACATCTTATATAAATTTTCTTTGTATGCAGTTGACATTGTTAATTTATAGTTTCTGCCATTTATCTATTGTATAACCAAAGTTTTTTGTCCATATTATCTTTGTCTCCTTCACTTGTTGTTCTTCCAATTTCATGCCTAATTAGTAGCTGTATGTTTTCTTTATCAATTTTTTCTTCTGTCTCTGTTAATATCTTGTCTAATTCTTGTAGTTCATTATAAAAACCACATAGTTTAACATTTTTCTCATATCTAGAATGTATCTGCACTTGTGAATACCATGCCAAATCAATCCCTTGATCGCTCAATTCTTGTTTAGTTTTGAGTTCCCCCTTTTCATTCAAAATGTCTTTGTACCTAACAATATTTTCCATGTTAATAACATTTGGGTGAATCATTGCTTCCATTGTTGAAAGCCAAACTGGTATCCTCAAGTAATGTTGTTCTCTAATCTTCTCCCACTCTAACAATAATGTATTCCTAATATAATGTCTTTGAAAGTAAACATGTATTTTATTTTTCCCAAACCACAAGAAAGTATGCCAGCCCAACTGCAAATCATGCCCCTCCAAAGTCAATAGTCTTGTATGCCTCAATACAATCCATTCTTTCACCCATGTGAGTACCGCAGCCTGATAATACAATTCCCAATTCGGTAGGCCAAAGCCTCCTCTCTCGAATCCTGAAGCATTTTAAAGCTTATTCTTGCTTTTTCCCCTTGCCAGATATATCTTCATATTTATTTATTGAGTTCCTCATAGTATTCTTTTTATAATTTTCTCAGAATTGTTTGAAATAGGTATAGTAGCCTTGGTACAATATTGTATTTTATTGTAGCTATTCTTCTTACCAGTGATAATTGTAGATTTTTCCATTTCTCCAAATCTACATTAATTTGTTGCACCAGTTTATAATAATTATCTTTCTTAATAGTTACACATCTTGCTGTCAGGTTAATCCCTAAGTATTTTATTTTCTTAGTAATCTGTATATCTATTTTTTCATTAACTCTTTTTTCTACATATCTGTAAGTTTTTTAACTAATATCTTAATTTTCTCTTTATTTATTTTCAATCCTGCCACATTGCCATATTCCTCTATTATTATTATTTTATTAATTTAGGCCCCAATTCTTGTGGATCTTCCAGAATGAAGACTAAATTATCTGCAAATGCCTGCAATTTATATTTTTCCTTTTTTTTAGTTCCATACATTTTATCTCTATGTCTTGTCCACTATTTCTGTTTAATACTTCCAGTATCAATATAAATAATAGTGGAGACAAGGGACATCGTTTGTCTTGTATCTTTTTTAATGTTAACCTTTCTGTCATATTTCCATTTACCATCATCTTTACTGTTTGCTCATAATATATTGCCTTAATAAATCTCCCCCCAAAGTCCATATCTTTTAACAGTGCTAGCATAAATTGTCAGTTCACGTTATCAAATAATTTCTGTATGTATAGAAAAATCAACACCATTTGCTTCCTGGATGTGCTTTATAGTACTCCAGTATATTTAAAATTATTCTCATGTTGTCTTTCATTTGTCTCATAGGTAAAAATCCATTTTGATCAGAATGTATAAATTCATTTAAGAACATTTTTGGTCTTTCTGCTATTATTGAGGCATATATTTTATAGTCAGCATTCAATAAGGATATCGGTCTGTAATCTTTTATCTGTTGTAAAACTGAATCTTCTTTTGGTATGAGAGTGATATATGCTTCCATCCATGAATTTGATACTTTAGCTTCTAGCAGTAGTTCATTGCACACTTCCAGCATTGGTATACTTATAATATTTTGTAGGTCTTTATAGAGTTCTGCTGGTAGACCATCTGGACCTGGTATTTTATCATTCATTTGTCTTTTAATGGCTTTTGTTAATTCCATCATTTTTATATGTTCATCTATCATAGCTTTCACTGTTTTAGGTATTTTAGGTAATTCCGCTTTTTCTAAGTGTTGTTTTTTTAAAATCTTCTGAAACTATCTCTTGATCATATAATTTTTCATGGTAAATTTGGATCATTTTATTTTTAATGGTGAAGGTTTCCTTCCTCATCCATTAATTGGTGTATAATTTTTTTCCTTTCTCCTTTTTCAATTTGTATGCCAGCCATCTTCCTGGTTTATTTGCATTTTCAAAGAAATTTTGTTTAGCAGTTTTGATTTTTTTTGTGCTAATTCTTCTTTATCTATTAAATTCAACTTATCTTTGATTAATTATGTTATTAATTAATTATGTTTTATTAACATTTGGTTTTTTTAGATTCTTTTTTGTGGTTCCTTTTGTAGGTCTCTAACATCTAAGAGTCGAGGTGGCACAGTGGTTAGGGTGCAGTACTGCAGGCCACTTCAGCTGACTGTTATCTGCAGTTTAGCTGTTCAAATCTCACCGGCTCAAGGTTGACTCAGCCTTCCATCCTTCCGAGGTGGGTGAAATGAGGACCCGGATTGTTGGGGCATATGCTGACTCTGTAAACTGCTTAGAGAGGGCTGAAAGCCCTATGAAGCAGTATATAAGTCTAACTGCTATTGCTATCTTATATTCTTTTCCTATTATCTTTTGGTTTTGTTTCTTCTTATTTTTCCTTCCCATATAAGTTGTAGGTAAACTTCTAATATATGCCTTATGTCAGACCTGGAAGCCATCTTTTAGATGGTTCAGTGATTTATGTTGACATCATCTACTCCCCTTCCTAGCCCACGGTGGAAGTTGAGGAAGCCACAGAAAAAGAACACCCGCTGGGGGCCTGGCATAGAAAACCGACATTCAAGTGAAGCCTGCAGCTGGATCTGATCCTGCAAGGCAAAGCTGCGGGAGTCACCCCACTTCAGGAGATGCTTTTTGGAACCACAAATGGGTGCGGGACATGCCCAGACCCTCTCGAGTGGAGAATGCCAAAGCAGATGCACTGCGAGTGCTCCAGAGAATGGGGATTCCTGACACCGTCACGCAGCCAGTCGCTAGCCGGTCTCCTGGAGCAGTGAGCAACTCAGTGTGAGCAGTGCTACTCAACCCCTTGGCATTGAACAGCCCAGGTGGACATTGGCACAGCCTACATTCACCTTCCTGGGCCAGGAAATTACAGCACAGCTGACATAATCCCTCAACAGTCGCAGCCCAGCAACAGGTGCCTGTGATCCTGCAACAGGTTCTGGCCCAGCAGCAGATACCAGGCCAGCAACATGCACAAGCTCAGCAGGAGGCCCCGCCAGCCTCTCCCCCTTCATGATTCCGGCCAATGTTTGACAGGACTCCAAGGAGGCTAGCCTATTTTCTCAACTGAGTCTGGGTTCACATTGACCAGTATGGAGATCAATACCCATCTGATCAGGAATTCATTTCTGCCATCACTGATGACCTGAATGAAGAAGAACTGGTGGAATGGATAGCTGAGCTGAGCTTCACAACAAAGAAGCCCCTGAGCTAGAAGATGCCGACAAGTTTGTCCAGCTGATGTGGACTCGATTTGAGAATGTGGCCCATTGAGTGGAAGCCGAGTCTCAGATTAAGGCCCTGAAGCAAGCTGTCTGACCCCGAAAACATTAACCTGGGAATTTCTGAGACTAGTCAGAAAACTGAGAGACTGGCCAGAACGCCTCCTAGTATATACTTTTAAGGAGGCCTTCGACCCAGACCTCAGACAAGCTTGCGGCGTCATGGGAGTACCGGAACATATACAGACTTGGTACAACACAGCTGTTGCCTTGGACCTAGTCTTCCCCCACAGGAAGCCAGCTGTGGACAAGACAGTGAGAAGGCCACTGGGGTGCTGGGCCCAAGTGAAAACAGCTGAAATGCCACCTCCCACATCATCCAGGACTGTCAAATGCTACCAGTGTGGCCAACACGGATAACAGACTTCTAAATGCTTGGCCCTGGTCCTGGTTCCCCAAGTCCAGCCTCTAGCCATGGCTGGGATAAGGCAAACCCTGTGAAAGCCACCCAATAAAGGAAAATTTGCCAAGCAGGCTGTAGAGGTTCTGCTCCTTCCCAACAAAGTTGAGGGAATTCCAGCTAGAAAAACATATATATATGTGTGTGTGTGTGTGTTTTATTTGTGCTGATAAATAAATAAAGGGAGACTAGTATAGATCTATTTCAAGCTATTTAGCTCTCATCAGCTAGCCATACCCTTACTGGGATTTGAACCTGGGCTATATTACATACTAGGCAGACATCTTAGCCATTAGGCCACAGGCTCTTATCCGTTATCAGCGAAGCCGGGGTGAAAGGTATCTATTAGATTTTTACAACCCCTGGTAAGCCCCAATTATGGGAGGAAGCTAACTGCTTCCATCATCTGTCAATCGGCTCATCACAAGAGTCCATCACGACAGAAACCCAATATTTTTACTGTTGCCTTTGTTATATTTGTGATTTTTATTTGTGCTGATAAATAAATAAAGGGAGACTAGTATAGATCTATTTCAAGCTATTTAGCTCTCATCAGCTAGCCATACCCTTACTGGGATTTGAACCTGGACTATATTACATACTAGGCAGATATCTTAGCCATTAGGCCACAGGCTCTTATCCGTTATCAGCAAAGCCAGGGTGAAAGGTATCTATTAGATTTTTACAACCCCTGGTAAGCCCCAATTATGGGAGGAAGCTAACTGCTTCCATCATCTGTCAATCGACTCGTCACAAGAGTCCATCACGACAGAAACCCAATATTTTTACTGTTGCCTTTGTTATATTTGTGATTTTTATTTGTGCTGATAAATAAATAAAGGGAGACTAGTATAGATCTATTTCAAGCTATTTAGCTCTCATCAGCTAGCCATACCCTTACTGGGATTTGAACCTGGACTATATTACATACTAGGCAGATATCTTAGCCATTAGGCCACAGGCTCTTATCCGTTATCAGCAAAGCCAGGGTGAAAGGTATCTATTAGATTTTTACAACCCCTGGTAAGCCCCAATTATGGGAGGAAGCTAACTGCTTCCATCATCTGTCAATCGACTCGTCACAAGAGTCCATCACGACAGAAACCCAATATTTTTACTGTTGCCTTTGTTATATTTGTGATTTTTATTTGTGCTGATAAATAAATAAAGGGAGACTAGTATAGATCTATTTCAAGCTATTTAGCTCTCATCAGCTAGCCATACCCTTACTGGGATTTGAACCTGGGCTATATTACATACTAGGCAGACATCTTAGCCATTAGGCCACAGGCTCTTATCCGTTATCAGCAAAGCCAGGGTGAAAGGTATCTATTAGATTTTTACAACCTCTGGTAAGCCCCAATTATGGGGGGAAACTAATTACTTCCATCATCTGTCAATCGGCTTGTCACAATAGTCCATCACGACAGAAACCCAATATTTTTACTGTTGCCTTTGTTATATTTGTGTTTTTTATTTGTGCTGATAAATAAATAAAGGGAGACTAGTATAGATCTATTTCAAGCGATTTAGCTCTCATCAGCTAGCCATACCCTTACTGGGATTTATTTATCAGCAAAAATACAACACAAATGTACAAAAGGCAACAGTAAAATATTGGGTTTCTGTCGTGATGGACTCTTGTGACGAGCTGATTGACAGATAATGGAAGCAGTTAGCTTCCTCCCATAATTGGGGCATACCAGGGGTTGTGACACTATATATATATATATATATCTATGAGCCCCTACAGTATTTATGCAGCTAATCAACAAAGTGCTGATTAGTCCAGGAGCCGATCCTTCAGCACCCGGATCCAGAACAACAGTTCATCATCCAATCAGATGCCAGTGATGTAACCATGGCAGCAGTACTTCTGCAAAAAGACCCAAAAGAAAAACTCCTGTCTTACACCCACATGTCCAAAAAACTCACCAACACCGAGAGGAGATGGGCAATTTGGGAGAAAGAAGCCTACGCAGTCCAGTGAGCCCTCCTCTCATGGAGAAATTTCTTAGGGGAAAAGTGCCTTTCGGGGGCTGGACTGATCACAAAAACCTTGAAGCGCTAAAAACCCCAAGGAAATTGTCTCCAAACAAGACTTCTGGGCGCAATACTTCAGGAGATTCAAATTTGAATTGAAGTATATCCCAGCAGGAAAAAACCTCTTAGCAGATGCCTTGTCAAGAAAATGGCAGTTTGACAGCCGCTGGAAGGAAGTAGTCCATGCCATCATTCCTCTAGCACAACCAGCAGCACAAGTCACCAACAGAAGCCAAACCAGGTAGCCACCTAATCCCAGTTGGGACAAACTGACAGCCACATTAAAAAGCGTGCTACTAGCCGACCCCTGGCTCACTGAAATTAAACATGTCTTGACCATGAGGGAGGTACTAGCATGGAAAGGATCCAAACTATATGTCCCTGCGAGCTTGAGACTGGAGATGTTACAACTCAGCCATGACTCAAAGCTATCTGGACATTTTGGATTTCTGAAAACGCTTCACCTCACCAGGAGGCAAAGATGATGGTCAAAGATGAAGGCTGATGTAGAAGATTACACCGAGCTATGCCACCTATGCTGCCATGAAAATGAGACCAGGAAAAACCTCTGGATTCCTTCAGCAAGTGGCAAGCAATCACAATGGATTTTATAGTTGAACTCCCAGAAAGTGAAAGAACACAATAATCTGAACAGTAATTGATTTGTTTTCCAAGCAAGTATGCTCTGGACTGTTTTCAGTGAAGAAGCTAGCTAAACTGTTCATCAAACATATCTACCAACTGCATGGAATACCCCGCCAAACAGGGGTGCTTTCCTGTGCCAGTTGGTACCAGTTCGCTTCGTCCGTGCTTCTATTTGAGTTGTCTTTCTTGCCATCCCTCCTTACCTCATTATTTGACTTGTTTTCCAAGGGTTTTTCCTTGGAATTAGCTCCTGGAAATTGACCCCCCCCCAATTTTTGTTTAAAACCCTCCTGATAAGTTGACCAGTCATTTTCTGAAAACATTCTTCTCAGTCTTTGTGAGGTGCAGCCCATCCCTTGCCAAAAGCCCATCATAGTGCAGACCATGGTCCATGAATCCAAAGTTATTTTGGTGACACCAACCCTTTAGCCACTGGTTCACTTCTAGAATCCCTTGTTCTCTTACCAGATGTTTTAGCATGTAGTAGTATAAAAGGGTAATAATCTGTGAGCCTAATTATTTTCGTTAGGTTCTCAGCCACATCGTTGATTTTTGCTCCAAGGAGATAGCATACCTCCCTAGATTGTATGTCTGGTCTGCAGATGGCTAGTTCTATTCCTTTGAGAATAGAAACTCCTATTACCAACACTCACATTCCTTTTTTAGGGGGTGCTTTTTTGTTTATCCCAGGTGAGTTTGTTTATGTGACATTTTTAGGGATATTGGATAATGTCTCTTTTCTAAGTGTTTGTATGTTTTTTTTGAGTGGGAGGTTCAGAGGCAAGAAGGAGCCTCAGGAATGAATATAAGCCAATTAATGGAAATCGTTCGCAAAGTCTTTGTGAACAGAGAAAAAGTAGAAGAGAAAAAGAAGGATGATAGAATGCAACGCAAAACCGAATTGCTGGCAGTTGCATTGTCAAATAAATCCCAAATCCAGAGCAGAGGTTGATGTAATTGGTGTAAGGAAGAAGGTCACTGGATGTTAGAGTGTCCCAAAAGGCTAAAAGCTGGGATAAGGGAAAGAGGACAGAATAGAAGAATGGAACCTGGTCGATTGAATTGAAAGGTCAAGATTTACAATCCCCTAGGAGGGAGAAGTGGAAGAGGAATGAAGCCCCCTGGATTCCCGGGCAGAGGCCGAAGACTGCTTCAAAGCGAGGCGGAAGCCATAAGCTTGGCCATGATAGACGAAAGGTCTGAAGAGGTCCAGCCCCCCCTGAACCCTTGGTCCAAATGAAGACAGAGAGTAATAATGTAACCCTTTTGGTAGACATAGGGGCGTCTAGATCAGTAATTACAAAACCCTTGGCTCCCATTTCCAATAATGTACTAAACATCCAAGGGGTTGATGATTGGATAAACAGCCGCCCTGTGTTGAAGCTTTTAAAATGTTCCCTGAATGGAAGAGACATAGAATATCAGTTCCTATACATGCCTGAATGCCCAGTTCTGCTGTTGGGTCGTGATATCCTATGCAATATGGGAGCTAGACTGTCCTTTGAGGAAGACAAAATGGTCCTAACAATGAGGCACCCCCCCAGATGACATATGGCGAGTGATGGTAATTCAAGACGATCAGATCCCCGATACCTGGCAGGAATTTAAAGTACCTCAACTGTGGGCAGAAGATAACTCCCCAGGCCATGCAGCTCATCATGCACCTATAATTATACAAGTGAAGCCTTTAGCTGTGCCTGTTTGCCTCAGACAGAAAAGTTATCCCCGCTCCGTTACGCAGGCAATTCAGGACCATATTGTCAAATATTTGGAAGCTGGCATTCTGAGAACAATACAGTCTCCCTGGAATACCTGAATTTTACCCATACCAAAACCTGATGGCTCTCTGAGGCCCGTACAGGATTTGAGGATTGTGAACATAGCCACAGTAACTGTTCACGCCATTGTCCCCAATCCCTATACTCTTTTGAGTTTGATTCCGGCCTCAGCTACTTGGTTTTTATTGGTAGATTTAAAAGATGCCTTCTTCACCATCTCAATACACAGTGACAGCCAAAAACTGTTTGCGTTTGAATAGGAGGATCCTGTAACAGGATCCTCCTATTGGACTAGACTTCCCCAAGGATTTAAAAATTCACCTACCCTTTTTGGTGAAGCCTTGGCCTCAGACTTAGAAATTTCCAGCCTTGTGAAGATGGAGATGTGCTACTCCAATATGTAGATGATATCTTAGTGACAGAACCGACAAAGGAAACTTGTTGGAAAAATACCAACCAATTACTCCATCTGTTAATGGACAAGGGATCTCAAGAAAGGATCTTGTATCTCAAGAAAAAAGGCACATTTAGTAAAACCCCAAGTCAAATACTTGGGATATTCCATAAGTCAGGGACAAAGAGGAGTAGGCCATGAGCGAAAAAGGCTGTGTGCCGAATTGCGGAACCAACAACCAGGAAAGAGTTGCGAGGATTCTTAGATACATCAGGATATTGCAGACTCTGGATTCCAAATTTCGCTTTTTTGGCCAAACCTTTGTATATCTCCATGAAGGGGGGGGGGGTGAAAAGGAACCCTTCATTTGGGGGCTGGAACAAAAATGGGCATTTGAAACCCTAAAAACAGAATTATCTCAAGCGCCGGTAACGGGGCTCCCCAACTTACAAAAACCTTTTAATCTCTTTGTGGATTCAAAAGGCAACACTGCTCTGGGAGTCGTGACGCAGGAAAAAGGAAGTTGGCAGCAACCTGTGGCTTATCTATATAAGCAACTGAACTGTGTTGCAAAAGGCTGGCCACATTGCCTAAAAATTATAGCCGCCATGGCTCTCCTAATGGAGAAAGCTAATAAATTAACTTTTGGACAGCCTACCACTATCTATACCAGCCACGCAATTCAAGGAATTTTAGAAACGAAGGGACATTTATGGTTAACAAACCCTAGAATTTACAAATATCAGGCACTCCTGACTCAAAATCTACAAGTGACCTTGAAGCAAACAAATGCCCTAACCCCTGCCACCCTTTTGTCAATACCGGGACCCGAAATTGAGCAAAATTGTATGCGAACCATTGAGAGTCAGTTCTCATGCAGACCAGACTTAACGGATGTGCCATTGAAATCTGCAGACTATAACTTGTTCACTGACAGATCAAGCTTCATTACTACGGGATAATGTTATGCTGGCTATGCGGTAGTCTCTCTTGACCAAGTCTTTGAGAGCGGACATCTCCCAAAAGGCACTAGTGCCCAAGTAGCAGAATTATGGGCTTTAATCCATGCATTAGAGAGGACAAAGAATGAAAGAATAAATATATGGACTGATTCTAAATACGCCTTTCTCACTTTGCATGTTCATGCGCCTGTCTACAGAGGTCTTTTAATGGCCTCAAGGAAGGAAATAAAACACCCCTTCCTAATTGAAAGGCTAATAGCTGCAGTGAAAATGCCAAAGAAAGTCTCTGTTATGAAAAGGCTATCAGAAGGGACAAGATGAAATAGCCAGAGGGAATAGGGTGGCTGGCAAAGAAGCGAGACTAGCAGCAACCAGGGACGTTCAGGGTTACCCTGACATATCCGTTTACGTAGTGCTAGAAATGCCAAAAGAATTTAGCCCTAGATATTCCAGGGCGGAGAAACTCCAAGCGACTGTAGACTTGAACGGACTAAAGAAGGGAGAATGGTATGTACTTCCAGTTGGAAGAATCTTTGTACCTGCTAATATTGTCTGGCAAGTGGTGAAGGAGTCCCATTCAACAACGCACATGGGCAAAACTGCATTAGCCAAGGCGCTTCAACGTATAGTGTACATTGATCGCCTTCACTCTCTATGTGCTCATGCCAGCGAAAGATGTAACACGTGCCCAAGCTAATCCAAGGCAAGGACCTAGACTTCCCCCTGGGAGCCAGCCTAAAGGGTATTACCCCATGGATTTGTTAGTTGTTGACTTCACAGATATGCCCAAGTGTGGACTTTATAAAGCTATGTTGGTCATGGTGTGCAATTACCCTGGGGGGCCGGAGTGCTTCCCCACAAGGACAAAGCAAGCCCGTGAAGTAGTTAGAATCCTACTTAAAGACATCGTGCCCCAATATGGAATTTCCTCGTTCATATCATCAGATAACAGGCCAGACTTTGTGCATCAAGTAACCCAAAAGCTACCAAAATCTTTAGGGACCCAATGGAGGCTCCACTGTTCTCTGCACTCCTAGAGTGCTGGCCACTCAGAACGCACACACCTCACTAATAAGGAAAAGATAACTAAGGTGTGTCTCGAAACCCACTTTAAATGGGTAGACGCCTTACCTTTAGTCCTTTGGTCTGTAAAATGTATTCCACATAAAGGACATAAACTAGTCCCTTTTTGAAATGATGTTTGGTCGGCCACCGGTAATAAGTTCTAATTTGAAAAATCACGTAGGAGATCTGGGATGGCTGGGGGCCTCATGGGTGAATCAAATGGTGGGAGAATTAAATAAGCAAGTACAAGAAATCCAACAATATTGTGTCTCCCTTACTCCACCATTTTTAACAAATTCCAGTCATAATATTCAGGTGGGGGATAGAGTGTGGTAAAACACTGGAAAGGGGAGAACTTGAAACCTAGATGGAAAGGCCCGTATACTGTAGTTATGTGTTCTCCACTTGCAGTAAAAGTTTTAGAATCCAACTCTTGAATTTATTGGACCAGCATTAAACCAGCTGCTGAAGAATACTGGGAGGCTGACTCGGACGAATCCTGTCCCTTAGTAATATGCTTAAAGAAATGCCTCCTATAAGATTCCTTACCAGCAATGGGTAGCTCTTACAGGGCAGAAGAAGCCCTATTGAAACCACAACCGGAAGCTGGTTTCTTGACGTACGGCTGAAGAATTGAAAGAAGGAAAACAATGTTCTGACTTATCAGTTGCAAGATGAATTAGAGAATTTGAGCACCTGTCAGGATATGGCGGTGCAAGCTTTTATATCTGTAGCCACTATATCCTTTACTTTTGTAAGTTTGATTATCCTTATTATAATTTATTGTGAGTTTCTAGCAAATAAGATTTGGTCTTGTGGAGAGCCAGAGGCCAGATGCTGTAACCCTCCAAACCATATATAATCCTTACCCTCTCCCTGATGTGCTGAATCTATAGGCAAAAGGGAACTGTGTGAAAGGAAATCTTGTCTAAGGGATAATTATGAGTTGTTTGTGGCTTTGGCTGTTGTTGACAAAAGGCATGATAAATGATAACTTCCTGACTATTAACTCCCCACGTTGCGAAAATACCCAAGAAATGCCCTTAGCTCTTGAAGAAGGATCTGGGGATGTCAAAAATCCCAGAGAACAAGATAAAAACCCGTTACAGGGTGGGGAACAGGTCCACTCCCATCAGCGGCACATTATTTATGCTTGGGGATGAAACTGCAAGTCAATTCCAACACTTCCAGCCAACTATTTGACAAACCCTGTAAGAAAACGGACCCCTGCAACAGTTAAGACAAGGGGATTACATGGTAAGAGTGTTGGAATTAGGACAAAGCTTAATCAATCAGTCTGACCCTGCCCTGGGTCAGAAATGCTGGTTGTGTTTGTCTGCCGAACCTTCATCTTATCATGCAGTGCCAGTTGAGTCAGATATTGGGAAAAGACCAGAGCTACGATAGTCTTTGACAAGGGGGATAGATGGGGAATTAAAACGGCAAAAGCCCAGTTACACGGCGATCTGTATGACGTGCTTAAAAGACTGGGGAGGAGCCGTCTCCCCATTGTTGGGCCCATAGCAGTTGGTGTAGAAATTATAGGGTCACCCTCCTTGTGCATCAAACGATATTAGGAACCTGGCATTTCTGTGGGGTCACTATCAGAGAAACAATGCCCATCTGAAATGTACCTTGCCCCCAGGAAAACCCTTGTATATGTAAAATTGACTTGCAGCATATTTCCCTCTGCTCACTAGCTCTTCCAACAGAAAGTCACTTTCTCGCTCCTACCTCCACTTGATTTTAACCGATGGGAGGGGAATCTGACCACTGGAAGCTGCCCAAGGCCATTACAACCACTCCGACTGCCCGTTTGGCTTTCAATACAATCCACGGAAGTTTGTGTTTATTTTCCCCCTGGAAATGCAAGTTCCCAATACCTCTTTGAAGGGCCAATCCTCAGGATAAGCTAATGGACCCTAATCAAGAAGTTCAATTACAGCACTTGACTGGCATGACCTAGCAGGAATTTTACAAGTCTGGACTAATGAAAGGAACCTCTAAGCCCATGCATTCTCCATGAACCCAAGTAATCCGAGGACCGACCCACTCAGCGGGTCACACGCTTGACCTCGTATTCCTCTCGGAGCAGTGGAATTGTGACCTTGGTCTGAGGGGTAGTGAGATCTTGCCCCTGTCATGGTCAGACCACTACCTATTGAGGCTTGACTTTCGGAGACCAAACCCCCACTGTAGGGAGGAGGAGCCACCAGGTGGTTCCGCCCCAGGCGACTTATGGACCCTTTGGGGTTCCAGACGGAACTTGGGGTTATTCCTGATACTCTCGCCCGCAGTCCGGCAGAGACTCTGGTTGCTGCCTGGAACCTGGCAGTGACAAAGTCTCTCAACCGGATTGCGCCTCTACGGCCGCTCTGAGGCAGTGGATCCCGGAGGGCTCCTTGGTTCACTGAGGAACTCCGGGAGAGGAAGCGCCAAAGGAGACGCCTAGAGCACTTATGGAGGTCCAGTAAATCCGAACCGAACCGAGCACGTTTAACAACCTGCATCAGAGAGTACATTCGAGCAATTAGGACGGCTAAGAGAACATATATTGCCTCTCTGGTTGCGTCTGCTGAGTCGCGCCCAGCCGCCCTGTTTAGGATAACCCGTTCCCTCCTAAATAGGAGGGATACGGGCGATCCGCTGCAGGGCAGGGCTGAGGATTACGTCCAATTCCTCGCAGACAAGGTTGCTCGGTTCCGGGCGGACCCGGACTCCAATTCTGCAGAACCAGCCGAGGCACTAAGGGATGATCTGGTAAGCCATCGCTGGGTTGAGTTTCAAGCTGTTACCCCTGAGGATGTGGACAAGGCGATGAGAGATGTAGGAGCCTCCACATGTGTGCTGGACCCATGCCCCTCCTGGCTGGTTGTAAACAGCAGAGAGGTGACACGAGGCTGGATCCAGGCGGTTGTTACCGCCTCTCTACGGGAGGGGGTCTTTCCCCCCGCTCTAAAGGCGACGGTGGTGAGACCCCTCCTGAAGAAACCATCCTTGGATCCAGCTGTTTTAAATAACTATCATCCGGTCTCCAACCTCCCCTTTGTGGGGAAGGTTGTTGAGAAGGTGGTGGCCTTTCAGCTCCAGCGGTCCTTGGAGGAAGCCAGTTATCTCGATCCTTTCCAGTCAGGCTTCAGACCTGGCTGCAGCACAGAAACCGCTTTGGTCGCGTTGACCGATGATCTCTGGAGAGCCAGGGATGGAGGCCACACCTCCATCCTGGTGCTCCTTGACCTCTCGGCGGCTTTCGATACCATCGACCATGGTATCCTTCTGCGACGACTGCGGGAGGTGGGGGTGGGAAGCACTGTTTTACAGTGGTTCTCCTCTTACCTCTCGGACAGGTCACAGTCGGTGTTAGTTGGGGGGGCAGAGATCGATCCCTAGGCCCCTAACGTATGGGGTGCCGCAGGGTTCGGTCCTGTCCCCCCTTCTTTTCAACATCTACATGAAACCGCTGGGTGAGATCATTCGACGGCACGGGATAAAATACCACCAGTATGCGGACGATACTCAGTTGTATCTGTCCGCCCCGTGCCAACTCAACAAAGCGATGGATGTGATGAGCCAGGGTCTTGAAGCTGTTAAAGACTGGATGGGGGTCAACAAGCTTGTGCTCAATCCAGAAAAGACCGAGTGGCTGCTGTGTTTCCCTCCCGCGAATTGGCCTAGTGTTCCATCTCTCAGGCTGGGGGTTCAAACTGTATGCCCCTCAGAAAAGACCGAGTGGCTGCTGTGTTTCCCTCCCGCGAATTGGCCTAGTGTTCCATCTCTCAGGCTGGGGGTTCAAACTGTATGCCCCTCAGACAGGGTTTGCAACTTGGGAGTCCTCCTGGACCCACATCTGACCTTCGAACATCATTTGTCAGCTGTGACCAGGGGGGCATTTGCCCAGGTTCGCCTGGTGCACCAGTTGCATCCCTACCTGAACCGGGAGGCCCTCACAACAGTCACTTGTGCCCTTGTGACTTCTAGGCTGGAATACTGCAATGTGCTCTACATGGGGCTGCCCTTGAAGAGCATCCGGCGACTTCAGCTAGTCCAGAATGCGGCCGCACAAACGATTGTGGGTGCACCTCGCTTCACCCACGTAACACCTATCCTCCGCGAGCTGCACTGGCTACCTGTTGATCTCCGGGTGCGCTTCAAGGTGCTACTTATCACCTACAAAGCCCTTCATGGTAGTGGACTTGGGTACTTGAGAGACCGCCTACTGCCAATTACCTCCACTAGACCGATACGATCGCATCGATTAGGCCTCCTCCGAATTCCATCATCCAGCCAGTGCAGACTGGCAACTACCCGGAGGAGAGCCTTCTCGGTGGCTGCTCCGACCCTCTGGAACGAACTCCCCATGGAGATTCGGACCCTCACTACCCTCCAGTCCTTCCGCGCCGCTTTAAAGATCTGGCTGTCCCGGCTGGCCTGGGGTTAAGATTCTAACCCCACCCGAATTGTGTGACTGTTGTGTTTTCTTTTTAATATGTTGTATTGTCTTCATGTTGGAAAATTGTTTGTCCTCCCCCCCCTTTTTTTGAACTGTGAGCCACCCTGAGTCCCCCCAGGGAAAAGGGCAGCATACAAATAAAGGGAAAACTAAACTAAACTAAACTAAACGTTGGCATATGTGTAGGAGAAAATTGAGTTTTCTTTCTATGTGGGAGAAATGCCACTAATTGGACTGGCACATACAGCCTAGTACACCTCCTCCCCAAAATGGGGGTGGTAAGTGGTGAACAGGCCCTCCCTGTACCCCTCATGGGACATCTTCAGAAAAGAGTGCCACTCCTAATTCCACTATTAGCAATCTTGTGAATAGGGACAGCAGTTGGAATGGGTGTAGGTGGAATGACCTATTCCATTACACAGTTCAGGCAACTGTCGGAAGAATTCCAAGAAAGCCTGAACCAAATTGCTGGCACCTTGGTTGAAGTCCAAGACCAGATAAATTCCTTGGCAGTCGTCGTGTTACAGAACCAGCGTGCCATAGATCTTTTAACTGTTGAAAAGGGTGGGCTATGTGTATTCCTGGGAGAAGATTGTTGTTTCTATATGAATAGATCAGGAACAGTCTGGGGGGTGGTCCAAGAACTACGAGATCGAGCTTCCTCTATTGGTCAAAAAATACAAGGAACAGATGTGTGGTTCTCTTGGCTACCGGGCACAGGTTGGATTAACAAATGCTATTTCTTTTATTATGTGGAATCGCAAGTTTAGCCTTCCTCCCTTGCATACCCTTGTTTAAACAGCTTGTTATGATGTCTGTAAAAGAAATACGGGCTGAAAAGGAGTTAATGTTAATGGAAAGCCTAATCCCACATACCCTCAAGGAAGATGAAGTTTCAGATACTAGCTCGTATATTCAAATTGCTCCTTAGAAGTAGAGAAAGTGATTCTGGAAGATAAACCCTAAGATGTGTATTGCTTGCATCCTTGCTTTTTTGCTATTATGTATCCTGCATGCTTATATTGTTAATCTAACAGGCTAGACTCAATTGTGGTTATTAATAGAGTCTAGAAGGGTGGCGGGGATAAAGTAGAATAAAATATGAATTAAAATATAGGAATGAAGACATGGCATAAAAGGGACAGTTAGAAGCTTGCTTAAAGGGACAGGAAAATGTCATCAGCCTCTAACCAGAAGATGTTCTAGCCAACGTCCCTATGTCAAAAGTCCAAACCACAAGGTTCAGATAAAGTTCGTTAATGACAGGTAGTCCATACCTGTAACAAAAGAAGTAAGACCCTTATCTACTTATAAGGCTTTCCCCCCAAAATAGCCAATAAGAAATGAGTTAAGTATTTCCATGTTGTGCTGCTTTTGAGAATGTATAAGAACACGTGCTTCAATAATGAAGGTTGTTCAGAATTTGCAATGGTAGCCATTTTGCTAGCTTTCTGAACCTGGCAGCCAAATACATTTTCCTGCATCCTGAGAAGTCTAAAGCCTGTCATTTTCTGCAACACTTCATCCTATAGAATGTTCAAATTATTAGACTTATTTTTTAAAGACTGCTTTATTATTGTTCTAGACAACTTAAAAAAATGAAGAAGCTTTTTAAAACAAATACTTGATCTGAAGAGGCCCAGTGCTATTGTATCTTCTTTTAAATAGCAGTGAATAATGCCGGGAAGGAGGCTGGCGCTCGGGCCAAGCACAGACCTGAATTCTCATGCCGAGAGCAGCCTCGCTCAATGAATAGCGTTTCCCTTCTCAGTTGTCATGCTGTGGGAAACCTACCGCCCTCCTGCTCCTTCCAAAGCTGAGAATGAAGCTGAATTGAAGAGGAGAGCTCAGATCCAAGGGACTAGCTCCACCACCAATACCAACCCAGCTCTCATAGGTCAAGGAAAGCAGGCGAGTTGCAACCTGCAAATCAGTTCATTAAAAGGGATGTTAGTGTGTGGGCTACCTCCCCTATGTATGTATGAATATAATCTATGGCCTCTTCTTCCCCCTTGTCCCCCCCCTCCATGCGGACGATGGCTTACGAGAAACACTGCCCTGGAGGCTTGGGACGGGCAGCGGCATATCTGGCGGTTACGGGCGGCTTCAGTGTCGCAGACAGCCTCTCGGAAAGCGCCCCCCTCCCCTCCACGAACGGCAGCCCCCAGCATCCATTAAGCTGGGGACAGCGCTGGTGGAGTTTTGGGTAAACCACCATTGTGCACTAGTGTAGAGAGTGCTTGGGGGGGACTGAAGGGACTGGATAGGCTGGAAGAGTGCCGGGACTGCACTGCGACTGTGAAACGGAGGATTACAACTGCCCTGGGCCATTATGGTTGCGGCTGCCTCCGTTTGAAGGACTATTAAACCATTATTAAACCATCTAACTGACTGAATTGCCACCCCATATTGTTACGGTGAACGCTGAATTGCTGCGCCTGCGGGAAGAGCTAGAGACGGCCTTGGCTGCCCCCTGGCCGACGTTCTTTTTCCCCTCTCTGTCTCTGCTAAGACCGCGGGGAACGCTGAGAACTCTGACAATATTGAAAACGGAGTGAATGCTGAGAATACCCAGAGAGAGAGCACTGAATGCTCTGGAGCTTTGTGGGTGTCATTACTCAAGTAGCTGGGCGAACTGAACCATCTTGCGAACTTTGCTGTGCCGCCCGTGGCGAGAGGCAGGCGGAGACTTCCTGACCACCAGGGCTGAGGGGGCCTGCTGGAGCCTGGAAGAGCTGGCTGAGACCGTCTTGGCTGCCCTGGAGGCAGCTATCGGAGACTGTTTTGGGGGGACCCGACCCCCCCAGGTTGTCTGACGCCTCCATTTGCTGTTTGTGCTGCTGCAGGGTCAGGCTAGGGACAGGGTAGGGTTAGTTTAGAACTATAAGGTGGGGTTAGTTTAATTTAAGGTTAGGATTAAGGTTAGGGTTAGGGTGGGGTTGCTAGCCTGATGGCCTACCGACGGGCTGCCTCCACTGGGAGTGTCATGGTAAAGCTGGGAGTGGAGCCTTTCTCCCCCTTTTATCGTGGGGTTTCCCTGGCTCCTGGGTGTTCTTTGTCCCCGAGGGGAGGGGTGTTGCTGGCCTGCCGTCACCTGTGGCTGGCCCTACAACTTTCGCTACTCACTGCCTGTGGCCTACTTGCCTCTCAGACTTTTCCTGGCTTTCTCTCTGGATCATCGCTGGGTTATTATTATATGTCTCCGCTACTACTCCTTGGATCTCGGACACTCGTGTGGGAGGTTGGACATTACTCCCTTTGTGGCCTTTTCGGACTATACAATCGGCTATATTGTGCAGTTTTATAATTTCTTACACATTTGTAATTTTTTACAATTTTTAATTGTATGGAGAGTGTGTGGAATGACTGTGGTTGACTGAATGTTCCCACTTTTTATTATGATATTGTTGTTTTCCTTGTTTTTAACTTGTACTATGGGGATTGACTGATTGTATGTATGGGTATGTGTGGTGGGCTGGGAGTTTAGCTGGGTACCTCCTGCACTGAGTGCTTTGGCAGAAGTGGTAGCGGGACCCAGGCTTGGTTCCGGCCCTTGGATGTGTGTGTCGAAGGGCCTGCTGGTGAATTCGGCGGCCAGGGGAGAGGGTGGAGGGACCATAGATGCGGGAGTGGGCCGGAATATTGGGGTCATACTGGGGAGGGGCAGATATGGAGGGAGCTTCAGGGCGAGCCATTACCGAGGAAGGAGGGTTCCCTATGTCAGAGGGATCCCTCCTTCTGGCCCTGTGAGTTCCACTCCAAGGCCAGATGGCATGAGTAGTCAAGACCCTGGTCTCAGGTTGCTGTTGCTAAATGCCAGGTCTGTGGTTCACAAGGCTCCCCTCATCCAGGACCTAATTGTAGATGAGGGGGCAGACCTGGCATGTATTACTGAAACCTGGCTGGGCCCGGAGGGAGGAGTCCCCCGCACTGAAATGTGCCCAGAGGGTTTTCAGGTGCTTCATCAACCATGATCTCAGAGAAGGGGCGGGGGAGTGGCCATTGTTATCCGACAGTCTTTAGTTCCTCCTAGGATCCCTGCTCCGGAGTTTGTCGGGTGTGAGTCCTTGCTGGTGAAGTTGGACCTTGCAGGTCAAGTGGGCTTGTTGTTAACGTACCTGCCTCCCAACAGTGTGACGACAGCCCTCCCCTCTCGAGTCAGTAGCTGAGCTGGCAGTTGAGTTCCCCAGACTTATGATACTGGGGGACTTCAATCTGCCTTTGCTTGGCAAACACTCTGATGGAGCGCAGGAGTTCATGGCTTCCATGACAGCCATGGGCTTGACCCAAGTAATCCAGGGTCTGACTCACTCAGCGGGTCACACACTCGACCTCGTATTTCTCTCGGAGCAGTGGAGCTGTGATCTTTGTTTGAGGGGTAGTGCGATCTTGCCCCTGTCATGGTCGGACCACTTCCTACTGAGGCTCGACTTTCAGAGACCAATCCCCCGCTGTAGGGAGGAGGAACCGATTAGGTGGTTCCACCCCAGGCGTCTTATGGATCCTCAGGGTTTCCAGACGGCGCTTGGTGTTATGCCTGATACTCTCGCCCGCAGTCTGGTGGAGACCTTAGTTGCTACTTGGAACTCGGCAGCGTCTGAGGCTCTCCACCGGATTGCGCCTTTACGGCCGATCCGCGGCAGTGGATCCAGGAGGGCCCCTTGGTTTACCGAGGACCTCCGGGAGATGAAGCGCCAAAAGAGACGCCTAGAGCGCCACTGGAGGTCCAGTAAATCCGAGTCAGACCGAGCACTATTAAAAGCTTGCATCGGAGCATACCTCTCGGCAATAAGGACAGCCAAGAACACCTATATTGCCGCTCTGATAGTGTCCGCTGAGTCACGCCCTGCCGCCTTGTTTAGGGTGACCCGCTCCCTCCTAAATGGGAGGGTTGCGGATAACCCCTTACAAGGTAGAGCAGAGGAATATGTCCAGTTCCTCGCGGACAAAGTTGCTCGGCTTCGGATGGACCTGGACTCCAATTGCGCAGAGCCAGCCGGGGTACCGGGGGAAGGTCTTGAACGACATCTCTGGACTGACTTTCAACTTGTTGCTCCTGATGAAGTGGACAAGGCCATGGGAGCGGTGAGTGCCGCCACATGTGTACTGGACTCGTGCCCCTCCTGGCTGGTTGCGAACAGCAAGGAGGTGACACGGAGCTGGATCCAGGCGATGGTGAATGCCTCTCTTCGGGAGGGCTTCTTTCCGCCGGCATTGAAGACAGCGGTGGTGAGACCCCTCCTGAAGAAGCCATCACTGGATCCAGCCATATTTAATAACTACCGTCCATTCTCCAATCTCCCCTTTATTGGGAAGATTGTTGAGAAAGTGGTAGCCTCTCAGCTCCGACGGTCCTTGGATGAAGCTGATTATCTGGATTCCTTTCAGTCCGGATTCAGGCCTGGCTACAGCACGGAAACTGCTTTAGTTGCACTGACCGATGATCTCTGGAGAGCCAGGGATGGAGGTAATCCCTCCATCTTAGTGCTTCTTGACCTCTCAGCGGCCTTCGATACCATCGACCATGGTATCCTTCTGTGACGGTTACGAGAGGTGGGGGTGGGAGGCACCGTCTTTCGGTGGTTCTCCTCCTACCTCTTGGACAGGTCGCAGTCGGTGTTGGTTGGGAGGCAGAGGTCGACCCCTATGCCCCTGAAATATGGGGTCCCACAGGGTTCACTCCTATCCCCCCTCCTGTTTAACATTACATGAAGCCGCTGGGTGAGATCATTCGAAGGCACGGGATAAAATACCATCAATACACGGACGATACCCAGTTGTATCTGTCCACCCCGTGCCAACTCAGTGAAGTGGTTGACGTGATGTGCCAGTGCCTGGAGGCTGTCAGGGTCTGGATGGGTGTTAACAAGCTTGCACTCAACCCAGACAAGACCGAGTGGCTGTTGTGTTTCCCTCCCCAAAATTTGGTTAGTATTCCATCACTCAGGCTGGGGGGGTGAAATTTTACGCCCCTCAGACAGGGTTCGCAATTTGGGAGTGCTCCTGGACCCACAGCTGACCTTAGAACATCATTTGTCGGCTGTGACCAGGGGGGCATTTGCCCAGGTTCGCCTGGTGCACCAATTGCGTCCCTACCTGAACCGGGAGGCACTCGCAACAGTCACTCATGCCCTCGTGACCTCAAGACTGGACTACTGCAATGCGCTCTACATGGGGCAGCCCTTGAAGAGCATTCGGAGACTTTAGCTCATCCAGAATGCAGCCGTGCGAGCGATTGTGGGTGCACCTCGGTACACCCACATTACACCTATCCTCCGCGAGCTGCACTGGTTACCGATTGGTCTCCGGATACGCTTCAAGGTGCTAGTCGTCACTTATAAAGCCCTTCATGTTATTGGACTTGGGTACTTGAGAGACTGCCTGCTGCCAATTACCTCCCAAAGACCCGTTAGATCACACAGGGCTGGCCTCCTCCGGGTTCCGTCTACCAGCCAATGCCATCTGGCTATTACCCGGGGGAGGGCCTTCTCTGTGGCAGCTCCGGCCCTTTGGAACGAACTCCCCGCAGAGATTCGGACCCTCACCTCTCTCCAGGCCTTCCGAAAAGCCGTTAAAACCTGGCTGTGTCGGCAGGCCTGGGGTTGATGAGTTCCCTTCCCCTCTCGATTTGTGTGTCTGTTGATTATTTTTAAATGCTTGTATTTGTAGTTTTTGTGTTTCCCTTCCCCCCTTGGGTTTGTGCGCCGCCCTGAGTCCCGCTGGGAATAGGGCGGCATATAAATAAAATGAAACCTAAACCTAAACCTAAACCATACTTCCGAAAAGCCATATCAATTTTAACAGCATCTGTACAAGTAGATTCTGAAATGTAATACCACACAATGTATGTCGTCTGTACTGTTTGCTGTTTGCTGCAAGGAGGAAATTTGCTGGAGGCAGAGGCAGATTCCCCCTGCCTTGTTTCCCCCCCCCAAAAAAGCTAGGTGCATCTTATACTTCAGAGCGTCTTCTACTCCGAAAAATATGGTAGTTATTTTCAAAGACACTATGTTAGGAATGCACTGTTATTAGTTTGGATTACAATAAAAGAACATTATTTGAAAATACCAGTCTGGCTTTCCACTATGGAAGCATTGGTACATCATGCAGTTATTAACATGGAAAAAATTGTAAGATATAAAGGTATTTTGAATGAAAAACAAAGTAGGAACTTAGTAATCAAGGGATGGACATTGCATGATGGCCACACATGCAAATGCAATCTCGTTATGAGAAAGATGCTAAAATGTATGGTTTTAATAAAGCGTTAACAGAATTAGACCAGATATTAACTAGAACAGATGAAAAACTGGTAAAGAAATTATTTTGTTATTTATTAAGTATTAAACTTGAAAGTGAGCAGATAAAGGAGATGATTGCATAGGCTAAAAACTTTGGATAGCAATAGAATTAGATAAATGGCAAAAACTATGGGATAGAAATATTGAATTGACTATGTCAACTGCATATAAAGAAAATTTGTATAAAATGTTTTATAAATGGCATTTTGCACTGACAAGATTGGCAAAAATGTACAGATAGATCAGCAAAATGTTGAAAGTGTAATCAATCATCTGGTTCATATAACCATATGTGGTGGACATTACCAAAAGCTAAAAAATATTGGATGAAAATACATACTTGGTTGGAAAAAATGATCAGAGATTTTTTTGGGGGGGGCATCCTACTGGAAAAATATGATAAAAGAACTATATATCTGGTTTTACATATACTAACTGCAGCCAGAATTGTATTTATACAGCAATGGAAAAATGATCAGATTCCATCAGATGAGAATACAATTAAAAAAATATTAGAATGCACAGAAATGGATAGATTAATGCTTACTATTAAGGATAAAGAAGAAACTGAATATTTTTTGATATGGGACATATTTTATCAGTGGCTATATAATAAAAACAGAATTAGAAACGAGACATAAAAAGAGGAAATGTTAAGTGGGCAGTTGCTAAAAAGATAGTGTTAAGTATTATTGTTATATTATTATATTATTAACATTATTGTGATGAGCACTGTAACAAATATGTGGATTGGGACTGCTTAAAGCCACTGTACCCAGATCACACACAGTTTGATGGAAATTGATTTTTTATATTATATAAATAACACATGAAAAAAAGAGAATACAGAACACCCTATAAAGATAATAAAAACTGGGAAAATTCATAGCAAGCTCTTTTTAAAAAGTGAGGAGTAATGGACATGTGGGAAGCCACCTCCCTCCTAGAAGAATGAAATATTTTGAGGAATATTAAAATAATTTTGTATTTTCCTAAAGGAGAAATGGAGAAACATGCTCTTGGAGACAGAAAGCAACCCCCACTTTTCTTAATAGCCTCAGCAGATACTGCAGGGAGGTTTTAGAAATGCAGATTTGTTCATTCATTCAAGAAAGGATATTTTGAAACAAAGGCAGAATGGTAGGATTAGCCATCAACCAAGAGTCAAAACAGGACGAAAGCTATTAAGCTACAATAGAATTAATCAACACCATTTCAGAACACAAGCCCTTCATTGCATCACCCTCAGAAACTTCAACCAAACTTAGCTCAGAGAAATACATGTTTTTACAAGGAACAGGAAGCTCAAGTGCAAAGCACAAGAGAAGTGCTCTCAATTTTCCCCTCACTGTCAATTCCATGTGATCAGCTGCCCAGAACCAATGTGGTTCTGTTCATCAATAAATGGACCCTCTTTCCAATTAGCCTCCAGTCTCCATTTTGTCTCCAGTGCCTTTCTCCCAGTTTGGAACTGAACCAGATGTATATTTCTTCCCACAGAGTTAACACAGCTGGTATAGATGGAATTCGAAGCAGAGATCAGCAAGAGAGGCAATATATTTTAAAAAAACTTTCTGGGGTTTGGTGATGGTGAACTATATTCCTTCAGTTCCTTCCTTCAGTTTCAAATAAGAAAAAATGAGAGAAACAGTATCTGCGTTGATAATCTTGAGCATAAACATGCCAGTCTGTTCTCAGACACTTAAGCAGGGTTAGTACTTGGATGAGTTTCTCTTTGGAATACCGACTACTATTAAGCTTCTTGTTTTATTTTGTGGGCTTCCTTTATTATCACCCGAGTCTTCTTTTTATTCCCCTCTGCGCCCTGGCATGAGCCGAGCAATTGTGAAGCGCTAAGAGGAAACATTTTGGGAAAAGACCTAACTTCCTCCTTCTCTCCTCAGAGAGCATTCAGAGCGTCTATCAGATGTCAATTCAACATTGCAACTCTGGGAAGCTCATAGTCTGCTCAATAATATTATATCCCACTCAAGCGTAAGACAGACGTCGGAAGACGACAAGCTAGCAGAAACAGAAACGCGAACTCCTACATTCTGAACGAAAGAAAGTTAAGAATAGCTGAAGCTCAGAGGGCAACATATGAATGATTATTCATACCATTCTGAAATCTGGATTTGCTTACATTTTAGAGCTGCAAACAGACACGCGCGACCTTTCGAGGCGGAAGTGATCAGCTGACTCTGGAGTCATGCGGTCGGTAGGCCTGGCTGCGTGAGATGCCGGTGTATTTTCTTCGATTTCTTTTCCCTGCTGTTTTAACATGCTTTCTCTGGTTGTGCTTCATTTCCTAGCCGCAGGATTTGGATCACCGGTAAGCATTGTCCTTTCTCGTAATCTCTCACAGAAAGATAACTTGCACGAGGGAAGATTTATTGGGCGCGGGTCCATAAGGGAGCTGCCGCCCGGAGCAGACGACAGCGCTGCGTTGATGGAGTGTTCGAACTTGGCAACTTTAACATGAGTGGATTTGTATTCCAAAATATAAGACTTAAAATTGTCAGAGTTGGGAATCATTGCCATAGATTGATAGTGGAGAATTCAGTTTGCTTGCCGAACATATTTGAAGCCGCATCTTGTAGTGCCAATGTAGTCTTACAAAAATTCAAATATGATCAGGAAGAAATCTGAGCTCCTACAACTAATCTATAGCAGTGTTTCTCAGCCTAGATAATTTTAAAATGTCTGGATTTTTGGCTGCGAAATTCTGGGAGTTAAAGTCCGCTCATCTTAAAAGTTGCCAAATTTGAAAAAACTTTCATGAAACTGCATGTAGAGCCCAGCCTTTGCAAATAAGCCTGGCAATTAGGAAGTGTGGGAGACCAAGTTTACTTGCCAGACCCAGAGCTGTATTCTTGAGTCCTGTGGAAACTTTGAAGAATTTAACTGAGCTTAGCCTCCTTAGATAGGAAGCTAACTAGGAGATCCAAGGACTTAGTCTAAATGAGGAAGTGAAAAAATGTCCAGATAAGACAGTTTTCCTGTCATTGCTTATTGTAATGTAGTCACCAGAGGGAATATCTACCTTATCTAGAAAAGCACCCAAATTGCAGAAGCAGATGCTTTTCTCTGTATTTGAAAACGTCTGCACTTTCTTTGGTTAATTGAGATTAAAATCCATTGATTTAAAGAATATGTAAAAAAAATAATCCTGTAACTCCTCTGGAATTGAAACTTCCACAATGTTCAAACCAGTTTTAGTTGCTAAATTATTGTCAATTCCTTGCAAAGTTGTCCCTGCAGTTACTAGTTATGCTTTCAGACAGTTCTGCCAACATCCCCCAATAAAGACAATGGAGAAACTGGCAGAAAGTTGAAAGTTGTTCTCACTCTCACTGTTTTCCCCCTACACTTATGATTGCAATATCTTTAGGAAAATTTAATATTCATTCTGGTCATAAAACTGCATTATCTCTCAAACTTGACTCAAAAGATTGTTTGGTATAATATATTCCCCTACATTCAGAGATGCCTATCTGAAAAATCTGCTAGGTGTTGGAAAGTTTTCTCTTTTTTTTAAAGTCTAGTGAGAAAAAGTGATATAATGCAATTTGGAATATTTCTGGAACTCTTAAAAGGAAGTCTTTACACAGGCGAATCCTGCATCAGAAAATCATACGGTATGAGTAGGCTGGCAGACAGGTCATCTATTATATAATTATTTTCTTAGAAGATAATAGTTGCTACATTTAGTGGTGAGTGGAGTATAGCAGTGCATAGGTTGCATAATGACCAATAGTATAATTATTTTCCTGATTTTAAATAATTGGAAATAGAAGATTCATATAGATAGAGGGAGGGATGGATGGATATTGAAGAAGAATAGAATAAAGCTGGAAGGGAGCTTGGAGGTTTTCTAGTCCAGCCTCCTGCTCAAGCAGGAGAACATACTATTTCAGACAAGTGATTACTTTGTCTAATAGATAATCTCTTCTTAAAAACATCCAGTGATGGAGCGCCCACAATTTCTGAAGTCAAGCTGTTCCACAGGTTAATTGTCCTCACAATTAACCAGTGGAATTAATCAATTAATTAAGTTTCTCCTTCATTCTAGATTGTCTCTCTCTTTGATTAGTTTCAAACCATTGTTTCTTGTCTTCTGGTACTTTGTAGAATAATTTGGCCCCCTCTTCTTTGTGGCAGCCCCTCAAATACTGGAATGTTACTATCATGTTGCTGCTAATTATTTTCTTTAGACTAGCCAAACTCAAATCCTGTAGCCATTCTTCTTATGTTTTAGTCTCCAGGCCTTTGATTATCTTAGTTGCTCTTCTCTGAACTTCTTCCACAGTCTCAACATTTTTTTGTAGTATGATTATCAGAATTGGTTGATGTATTCAAAGTGTGATCTTACTAGGGTTTTATAAAGTGGTATTAATAATTCATATGAGAAGAATCTAGCGGCGATTTCGATCTCTTTATTGGTTTATGGATGGTGGTTACCCTATTTTTTAAATGTTTTAAATGCTATTTACACGGACAAAGGATAGATTACTCCAACATCTCCTCTGATCCTCTGCAAGCAGGCTGTATACCAATTCACTATAATTTGGCTACTTACAACTTGACACTTTTATTGCTTGGCTGGATTGGTCTAAGATCAGATAAGATTGTACAGTTCCCAGCTTGTTTTTACTTGCAAATACCTCAGAGCTCTTAAAGAAAAAATACTAACTGCGTACAAATATGGTGTCTATTCAAGCCTCTATTCAAATGATTTCTTTGGCACTACAAAAATTATCTTCCACACATGATAGAATTGAGAGGAAACTGGATTATCTGCTGTTTCTAGCAACAAAATATGAGGGAAAAAATGAGAATGTTGAACATTTGAATGTTCTTCAAATACAAACTAAGGATGTCAGAGATAAAGATTTTCAACTTGCTGATATTCGGGGCAACTGGTTTACCTCTGAGGGAGAAAAAGAGGGAATGTCTGAAGGGAGAGCAGCCACACAGAAGATTTACTCCGAAAGACAGGGCGCAGGAGGAGTGAGAAGCATTAAAGAATTTATGAAATACCATCTGCAAAACTTTTGATACCACCACTGAGAATTAAAGACAAGCTGATAAAGGAAATAAATGGAGGACAGCAGCATTATGTGAGAGGCACCATAAGCAAAAAGGTGCAAAGATTTTTTTGTATGGACTTGCTCATAAAGATGTTTGGAGAATTCAACCCACGAATGGCAACAGGATTAAGGCGTTCTGTTACTGGAGAGACACAGGCTGATAGATGGAAGAGTACAATTTAAAACTAGCTAAACCTAGTTAAACTCATTTGTAATAGATATAGTTGAATAATAATTGATAATGATAGTAATGTATATAATGTTGAGTTGTTATGATAAATAATAATTGGATATGAGAAGGGAAGGTTAGAAATATCCTTGGACTATATATAAAGGTTATTAATCACAATAATTATTATTATAAAAAATAAAATAAAACTATATACAGTTAAATCTTAACTAAGATGGGGAAAATGCTATGATATATGATATAATTAAATAAAGAAAGGAGAATGATAATAAATTATATACATGGAGGATGGAATTTTTGGTATTAAATATTATAGATGTTTAGCTAAAACAGGATATCAGGATTTGATGTTAATGGAGGATTTTATAAACAAGTAAATGAAATGCCAGCATGTGGTTATGGATTAAATCTTTGGTATAGTTAAGGATGAAGGATGTTTAAACAACTGTAGTCAACTAAAAGTGGAGGTATGATGATGTTAATATGGTAAACATTTGAGTTAAGATATTTGAATTAATATGAATTAATGGAAGAGATGCACAAAAACTTCTTGTAACCAGCTGATATACTTTTTTATAACATATACTTGTGTTTTTTTCTCTCTGTTTTGTTTTTTGTTCTTTTTTGTTTTGATTCCCCCCCCCCACTGTTGTGGGTATGTGTTGTTTATGTAACAAAAAAAATAAAAAAAAATTATTAAAAAAAAAAAGATTCATCCTCGTCGACTCGCCCGAATCTAACCAGTCAGAGCCTAAGCCTGTCCGGATCTGAGCGATTTTATCCTGCAGATACTGAACAAATTCTTCAGCCCTACCCTGCAAGGGGTCTTTCCCAGCTCCTTGGTTAAGTAAGGAGCGGGTCACCCTAAACAGGGCGGCTGGGCAGTTATCTGCAGACGTGATAAGAGCGGAAAAATGTTGCCGTTTTGCCACTTCTATCACCACTAAGTAGCATTTAATATGAATTCTTACTAGTGTTCGATCAGATTCGGACCGGCTGGCCCTCCAACCACTCTCTAGGCGTCTTTTCCGGCGTTTCATCTCCCGGAGTTCCTCAGTAAACCAGGGGCTACCCGGGATCGACACTGGGTCAGAGGCCGCAAAGGCACAACACGATCCAAAGCCCCAGTGGCCGCCCTATCCCAGGCTTCCACTAGGGCTTCGGTCAAGTTGTGAGCAAGGGATTCAGGAAAAGTCCCAAGCTACATTAGGAACCTTTCAGGGTCCATCAGGCGCCTGGGGCAGAACCATCTAGTCGGTTCTGCCTCCCTGCGGTGAGGGGTAGCAGTATGGAAGTCAAGCCTGATGGGGAAATGATCCGACCATGACAAGGGTTGAATAGAAATATCCCCTCGCAACAGGCCCTCACAACAGTCACTCGGGCCCTTGTGACCTCTAGGCTGGAATACTGCAATGTGCTCTACATGGGGCTGCCCTTGAAGAGCATCCGGCGACTTCAGCTAGTCCAGAACGCAGCCGCGCGAGCGATTGTGGGTGCACCTCGGTTCACCCACATAACACCTATCCTCCGCGAGCTGCGCTGGCTACCTGTTGATCTCCGGGTGCGCTTCAAGGTGCTACTTATCACCCATAAAGCCCTTCATGGTAGTGGGTCTGCGTACTTGAGAGACCGCCTCCTGCCAATTACCTCCCTGCGACCAATTAGATCACATAGATTAGGCCTCCTCCGAGTTCCATCTGCCAGTCAGTGCCGACTGGCAACTACACGGAGGAGAGCCTTTTCAGTAGTAGCTCCGACCCTTTGGAACGATCTCCCCATGGAGATTCGTACCCTCACCACCGTCCAGACCTTCCGCATAGTCCTTAAGACCTGGCTAGCCCGTCAGGCCTGGGGACAAAGATAACTGTCCCCACCCGAATGATGAATGAATGTTGCTTACTATTTTACTTCTATGTATTGTTGTGTCTATTGTCTGTATACCCCCCCCCTTATTTTATGTAAGCCGCCCTGAGTCCCCTCAGGGAAAAGGGCGGCCTATAAGCATTAATAAATACCTAAATACCTAAAATATACCTAAATCTAGATCATTCATCCACTGCCCAGAGACAAAGATCAGGTCGAGTGTGCGTCCTCTATTATGGGTGGGGTCTTGAATTAACAGAGTTAGGTCCATAGCCGTCATGGAAGCCATGAACTCCCGAGCTGACTCAGATGTCTCGCCAATGGAAGGCAGATTGAAATCCCCCAGGATCATAAGCCTGGGGAAATCAACCGCCAATCGAGTTAACACATGCAGCAGCTCCGTCAGGGCTGATGAAATGTAACAGGGAGACAGGTACATAACAAAAAGGCCCACCTGAACTCCAAGGCCCCATTTCACAAAAAGGGACTCACACCCGCCTATCTGAGGCATAGTGACCTCCTGAGGTCTAAGACTTTCCCTAATAACCACCGCCACCCCACCCCCCGCCCCTTCCCTGGGCTCTCGGCTGGTGAAATGCCTGGAAGCCTGGTGGGCATAATTCACTAAGGGGAACACCCCCCTCATGACCCAACCAGGACTCCATAATGCATGCCAGGTCCGCTCTACCCTCTTGTATGAGGTCGTAAATGAGGGGAGCCTTATGTACCACAGACCTGGCGTTAAGCGACACCAGCTGGAGACCAGGGTCCTGTAATCCCGGGCACCCAGGGGTGTGAGAAGGGTGATGAGGGTCGGAATGTGCGATCGCTCTTAAACAGCTGACCCGCGTCCCCCGAACATAATTTGGCCCTCGGCCCCCACCATATCTGCCTCTCCCACAAATAGTGGAGATGGTGAACCCCCCCAATGGAATGGCTTAATGTCTCCCCTGGAATCCCAACCCTTCCCAGCATTCCCGACCCACGCCCATTAGTTAGCTCTGGCCTGTGCCCTGGCACTCCCCCCCAAGCTTGTCTGAGCAATCCGTATCAACCCCCCCACCCTCCCCTTAAAATTTGATTTAAAAACCCTTGTAAAAAACCACTAAGGAGTCTCTTCTTCACATGCCACTTCTCGGGATTCCAAAATCCGTCATCAAGGAAGCGTCTTGATAGGCAAGAAGGCCATCCCCGGGAAAGGGGGAGTTCCCAAAGGGAATAAAGTTCCGTTGCAGTATAGCATAGAGGAGAGTGTTGCATCAACCAAATGGGATGACATCACAGGAAGATGGAACGAGGAGATGACATGTCCATGGGGGGGGGGAGCCGACAGCGTTTAAGGGGGCTAGCGGGAAACTGCTGCTGGGCACACCCATGCCGGCTACAGAGATCCCAAGCTGGGCGACCTGCCGCCGCTGCCGCTGAGCATACCCACACTGGCTTCAGAGACCCCAGGCTGGGCGTTCCGATGACCACACCCATGCCAGCTGTGTTCAAGCTCTCCTCAAACACAACAGGACATCATCTTGGGCATGCGCACAGAACTTTGCTATAAAGTATGGAATAAAATTTATAAGTGGCTAGAAAACAGAAGTTAAA
This sequence comes from Thamnophis sirtalis, assembly GCF_051295495.1. Lineage (NCBI taxonomy): Eukaryota > Metazoa > Chordata > Lepidosauria > Squamata > Natricidae > Thamnophis > Thamnophis sirtalis. Next base: position 60,601,140 of record NW_028261384.1, on the reverse strand, counting down.
ACAGAAAATAGAGAATATAAATATATGGTGATATAAATAATTAATATTATTATAATTGTTAATACTACTGTTGTTATAGGATAGGACAAGGTAAAAGCAATAGGAAGGCAATGCAGAATGGAGAACTATAAAGGCTAAGCAGGAAAGCCGATACAGAGGCTGTATAATTACTTTATATTGTTATGTATGTTTTGTGTTTTGTTTTTTCTTGTGTTTTTCTTTCTGTTTTAAAAAAATTAAAACATTCAGTAAAAATTATCTAAGCACACTATGTCCACAGTATTTCTCTGGTTTACTAATTTAATCACTTTATCAAAGAATGAAATAAGATTGGTTTTGCATGAACTGTTTTTAACAAACCCATGCTGGGTACTAATTACAACTTTATTTACTTCTAGTTATTTGGTGATCTGTTTTTTAATTATCATTTCCAGTATCTTCCCAAATATTGATGTTAGAGTGGTTGGTCTGTAGTTTCCTGGATCTGTCCTGTCCCCGCCCCCCTTTCTTGAAGATGGGAGCCACATCAGCCCTTTTCCAATCCTCAGGTACTCTTCTGGTACTCCAGGATTTTTGAAAGATATGTTGCAATGGTTCTGAGATAACATTTGCCAGCTCCTTCAGAACTCTGGGATGTAATTTGTCAGGTCCCAGTGTTTATATTTGTCAATGTCAGATAGATGTTCTTTTACCATTTTCTTGGTTATTTTAATTTTTATTTCTAGTTTGTCTTACAGTAGTTTTTCTGGTACGTTGGGGCTATAATTTCTTTTTGCGTGAAGCTACTGATGCTAGAGCGAATTAGGCAGCTGTACTTTCTTCCTACTGTCTGTTATTTCCTTCCCATCTTCTCTCTTTAGTGGACCTACTGTTTCCTTGACTTTTTACTTGTTAATATGTTGAAAGAAACTTTTTTTTAATTATCTTTGACTTTTGTTGCAAGTCTTTGTTCATTCTGAACATTTGCATATTCTGGCTATTTCTAGAAAACTAGAATTGGTTCTTCCTGTGTCTTTCAAATGTGAAAGAGCATATTATCCTAGTGTTAGATGGGACAATCTAAGCACTTTAAAATAACATTGAAGAATTTTATGCTCTCAAATATATCTGCTACTGAATATAGACCAGTTAAAAGCCAGCCATCTCAGTTCTAGTGTCATATTGTCTAATTGAATTTATTTAGAAGACCCAAGATTTAGGATAGCTGCTATAGACAGTGCAACTGACAGTATAAATTATTCTAACCAGCAGATACACATCTCTAGAATTTCTAGAGTTCTTTTAGGGCAAAAATGTTTTAGCCAAAATGTTTTAGCTATAATACAATGATGAATGGGAACTATATGTCTAAAAAAAGAATATGACCATACATATCCAGGTTGAAAGTAATCCAATCATGAAGCAGACTATTCTAAGTATTCTGGAAGTGCCTGGAATCAGAACTGCTCTTCTCAACAGTGTCCAGATAGCCTATTTGAAGAAATATTAACATTTTGTGAAGTGACTTTTTCCATATTCAGATTTCAAATTCTTTGCAACATATCAGTAATCATTAATACAATACAATACTATTGTGTATGCAGATACTGAAATGTAGATAATTGTGATTAGGCTAAGGACATCATTTGTAATAAGTTTAAGGTGACCAGATTTTCAGATTGGTAAAGAGGACGCCATTGACTGGAGGCGGGAGGTGGGGGGAGGAAGCTAGCCAGCCCGCGGCCTCGCTAGGGACATCTGGTCACCTTAATTATACATATCCTCTCTCTCTCTCTCTCTCTCTCTCTCTCTCTCTCTCTCTCTCTCTTTCCATCCGTCTGTCTGTCTATCTGCCTGCCTATCTGTCTATCTAGTTATGGTATCTCTTCTCTCACCCTCTGTCTGTCTACCTGCCTGCCTATCTGTCTATCTAGTTATGGTATATCTCTCTCCTTCTGTCTGTCTATCTGCCTGCCTATCTGTCTATCTATCTAGTTATGGTATCCCTCTCTCCCTCTCTCCGTCCGTCTATCTGCCTGCCTACCTATCTCTCTCTTTCTCTCTATCCATCTGTCTATCTGTCTGTCTATCTGTCTATCTAGTTATGGTATCCTTCTCCCTCTCTCTTTCCCTCCCTCCCTCCCTCTCACCCTCTCTCTCTCTCTCTCTCTCTCCCCATCCATCTATCTGCCTGCTTACCTATCTCTCTCTCTTTCTCTCTATCCATCCATCTATCTGCCTGCCTATCTGTCTATCTAGTTATGGTATCTCTCTCTCTCTCCCTCTCCCTCCCTCATCTCATTATCATCTATCTCAGTGTTTTTCCACCTTGAAGACTTGAAAGTATGTGGACTTCAACTTCCAGAATTCTGGGAGTTGAAGTCCACACATTTTCAAGTCTCCAAGGTGGAGAAACACTGATCTATCTAATTAATATAATTATTTCTCCCTCTCTTTTTCACTCTCTCTCTCTCACACGTACACACGCAAATGCATAGGGCAGCCCACCTCACACACAGGTACCTCCGGGCGGCTTACAACATTATGATGCACACCCAAAGCGAATAGTCAGGTGCCTGTGATCCCAACCCTCCTTTCCTGAGGGGGGAGGGCCGTGGAACACTGCAAAACTCTTCTTGGTGGCGTCACTCTATGGGCTTTCACTTTTGCTTGTTCCCCCCCCCCAACCTTTCCAAAGCCAAGCTTCATCCGATTCTAACCAATCCCAGCGCCTCTCGCATCTCTCCTTTGCAAGTGTCACCCTGGCCTCTGAGCATGTGCAGAGGGCTGGGATGGGAGCTGGAGTCCGATGCCACTGGCAATCTGGGACTGCTGTAAGCAGGCGCGGGGCTTCGGGGGAGGGGGGAAGGGCAAATCCCCCTCCCCTAATGCTTCCGGCTCTTCTAAAGAAGGGGATCAGGGGGGGCTTGTGCAGACCCCCTCCCCCCTATTCCTGCATCTCCTTGCAGGAACCCCCAATCGCCAGGGGCATCAGACTCCAAATCCCATCGCAGCAGCCCCCAATGGCCAGTGTCTTAGGACTCCAAATCCCATCGCAGGAATCCCCACCCAGTGGCCAAAAGCCTCTTTCTTGACAGTGCTTGACAGTGTTGTTGGGGCCTGTGGGCGGAAGAGAGCACTTTAATCAGTGGGGTGAAGCGCTTTCTTTCGCCCGCCGGAGCTCTGATGCGGGCGAAAGAAAGGACTTTTCTTTTGCCTGCATCAGAGCTCGGGCGGGTGAAAGCAAGCACTTTAATCAATGGGGTGCGTGCAGGGAGCAATCTCTCCTCTCCTCCCTGCATGCACCCCACTGATTAAAGTGCCTTCTTTTGCCCGCATCAGAGCTCGGGCGGGATGCGGGTGAAAGAAAGGACTTTTCTTTTGCCCGCATCAGAGCTCGGGCGGGCGAAAGCAACACTTTAATCAGTGGGGTGCGTGCAGGGAGGAATCTCTCTTTTCCTCCCTGCATGCACTGCACTGATTAAAATGCTTGCTTTCGCCTTCATCAGAGCTCGGGCGGGATGTGGGTGAAAGAAAGGACTTTTCTTTTGCCTGCATCAGAGCTCGGACGGGCGAAAACAAGCACTTTAATCAGTGGGGTGCGTGCAGGGAGGAATCTCTCTTTTCCTCCCTGCATGCACCGCACTGATTAAAATGCTTGCTTTCGCCTTCATCAGAGCTCAGGCGGGATGCGGGTGAAAGAAAGGACTTTTTTTTTTAACTCTCTTTTTTTTAATTATTATTTCAATTTAAAACAAGTACAATATCTTTCTTTACATGTTATAGAAAATGTATCAGTCAGTCACAAATAAACTTTGGTACATCTCCTCCACAGTCAACAAACATAACTCATATTAACTCAAGTATTTTAACTCAGATATTCATGCATATCACCATTGTCATATATCCATTTTCATTTGACTGTAATTATTATTTGAAAATATTGATAATAATAATAATCTTAAACAATACATGCCCACACCAGTGGGAAAAGAAAAAAAAAAAAAAAAAAAAAAGACAAAAACAAAGGAGACAAAAAGAACAAAAGACAAGGCAGGGAGGAAAAAACAAAAAAGAAAAAAAAACACAGGTTTATATTATATATATATAAAAAAAGTATATCAGCTGGTTACAATACGTTTTGGTGCATCTCTTCCATTAATTCATATTAATTCAAATATCTTAACTCAAATGTTTACCATATTGACATCATTATACCTCCACTTCTAGTTAACTACAGTTATTTAAACATCTTTCAATCTTAACTATGCCAAAAAGTTAATTCATAACTACATGCTGACATTTCATTTACTTGTTTGTAAAATCCTCTATTGACATCAAATCCTCATATCCTATTTTAACTGAATATCCATAATATTTAATACCAAGAATTCCATCCTCCATGCAATATAATTTATTATCATTCTCCCTTCTTTGTAGTTGTATCATATATCATAACATTTTCCCCATATTAATTAACATTTAACTGTATATATTTTATTTTATTTTTTAGTAGTGATAATTATTGTGATTATCACAATATTGTAATATAAAGGTTATTATTTATGTGTAGCCCAAAAGTATTTCCAACCTTCCTTTCTCATATCCAATTATTATTTATCTTATCAACTCCACATTATATACATTACTATCAATATCAATTATTATTCAGCTATATCTATTACAAATAAGAGTAATCAGATTTAGCTAATTTTAAGTTGTATTCTTCCATCTGTCAGCCTATGTCTCTCCAATAGCAAAATCTTCTCAATCCTATTGCCATTCGTTGAATAAATTTACCAAATGTTTTTATAAGCAAGTCCAAACAGGGATATCTTCGCACCTTTTTGCTTAGAATGTCACTGATGAGATAATAATGTTGTCCCAGGCTTGTAAAACTTTTCAAATTGACTTTAATTCTCAAGGGTGGAGTTTTCATTTCTCCTGCGCTCTGTCTCTTAAAATGAATCTTCTTTATAGCTCCCCCCCCCTTTCCAACATGGCATTCTTTTCTTCCTCTGAGATAGACCAGACGTCATTTCTCACATTTTCCATTTGTATTTCAGGAACATTCAAACATTCAACGTTCTCACCTTTTCCTTCATATTTTAAAGTCAAGTAATCCAATTTTTTTTCAAATTTTTGAGATGAATCAAACAGCTTTCGAAATGCAGAAAGAAGAATCTGAAGTGAGCCCTTAGGAATATATTTCGACGCCATGTTGTGTCGTAGTTAGAATTTGCAAGTAAAAACACGCTGGAAGCTGTGCGATCTTATCTGATCTTAAACACAGCCAAGCAATAAAAGTGTCAGATCGTGAAGGGCTAATTAGTAGAAGGTTAGCTTTACAACCCACTTAGAAAGAGTCAAGGGGGGGAATGTCGAAGAATTCCTTGAAGCGTTTAAGAAATAAAGTAACCACCGGCCATAAATCCATTAAAAAAAAGACCAATTCGCCGCTAAGTTCTTCTATTCTTTGGTTTCGATTAGCTTAAATTTTTAGTACGGACCGTCTCTCTTTGAATAATAAAATCAGCTTACCAGATGACATCACTTCTACCATTCTTAGGGGCAACCTGCAGTTTCAGTTAGCATACAGCTAATCCAAAAAGGAATTGGCAGGAGGGGTTAATACCAAGCCTCCCCAGAGACTTTGCGAACGTCTCTGAGGTCACTGGGTCTCCCCTCACCTTTCACTGTCGTCTCCGGGACAGCTAGGGTCCAATGACCCATCCAAAAATCCTTCGGAATAGGGGAATTTCAGGAATAGCCTGAAACTCCGTCTTCTCACTGCTAAGCCCCGCCTTCTTCTCCGAAAGAAAGGACTTTTCTTTTGCCTGCATCAGAGCTCGGACGGGCGAAAACAAGCACTTTAATCAGTGGGGTCTGTGCAGGGAGGAATCTCTCCTTTCCTCCCTGTAGGCACCCCACTGATTAAAGTGCTTGCTTTCGCCCGCATCAGAGCTTGGGCGGGATGCAGGCGAAAGAAAGGACTTTTCTTTTGCCTGCATCAGAGCTCAGGCGGGCAAAAGCAAGCACTTTAATCAGTGGGGTGCATGCAGGGAGGAATCTCTCTATTTATTTATCAGCACAAATACTACATACATGCATGCATGCATGCATACATACATACATACATACATACATCTTATATTATAAGATGTATTATTAGCTTATAATATAATATAATGTATATACATATTCACTAAAGGAGAAGGCAGGACAAGGTGAGATAATAAGAAATATCATCTAATAAAGATTTTAGTAATAATTCTATAATTTGTTCTAGCTGTCCTTATTCCTAAACCTTGGCTAATGAATGCCTCAGAGGTATCTAATGCACATTTCATTTGCTGCAGGCCATCTCTATTTCTAATTTTTAGCTGAGGTCTGCAATTGTCTAACTCTTGTTACGTTTATCAGCTTTCTACCTGCCCATAATTGTTACAAGCTTTACACATGCATATTTCCTGCTGATAAGCATTCTTTGTTCTTGCCAGAGAGATCCCATACTTACAGTCTTCCTGATTTACTTTCAGTGTCTGTCATGACCTAGCTTTATTTTAGCAGCCAGCCCATCATTCCCCCCTCTTTGAATCTGAAAATGATTTAATTTTCCAAGATTCACCCAACATCAATATCCGTGTACTGGGAGACCCGGTAGTTTGCTTACAGGTGGAAAGGCAAAGTAGAAAGCATTGTAATGCACAACAGGTAACTAAGAGAACAATGACTATGCCTGCCAGGGTCATTATTAACCAGTGGAAATCAGGCAACCATCCTGTTAGTCAATGACACCAGTATTTCCATTCATCCATGGGGATGGGTGGGTTTGCAGCTATCTTTGGGATGTGTGTAGTTCAGCTGTGGAATTCTTCTGATTTGTCCAGAATATGCAGACAGCATTGTTGTCTATGTAGTGCACACACATCTCCTTAGGATGCCAATACCATATGCAGAGCCATCCTATTCTGAACTGTCATTTTCTGAATGGTTTCTTGTTCTTTTTTGCAACAATAAAAAAAACCTCTCCAATCTCATTAGCTAGGATTTCCTCCACTGCTTGTATATGATACATGGCATACATGGCATTATTACAAAGTAACGGGTTGGTAGTTCTTCAGGTACTTTCTGGATTGTTCAAGGTCCCTATGGTTTTTAATATTTCAGGTAAAGGGGTATAATATAGATGGGTGGGAGGAGCACAGATACGTAACAAATCATATGGTCTCATCCTGACAGTTGTTAAGTCTATTTGTCTTAATATCTTAGCCTTCACACACACACACACACCCCAATCAGCTAGTGGTAATAATTTAGTAACTCTCCTAATTTTAGTGTGGGTAGCTACAAATACCTTTTGGGGAAATGTTCTAATTGAGAGAACACCTATGGGAGATGGCAGTTCTTCTCTCACACAAGTAAGGTTCTGGAGGCCTTCCAGAACAATAACTTAAGTCCCAGTTCTTTTACTGAGGAAGTCACAGACTGCAGTCCAAGAATCAGGAATGGCAGATCATGGGTACTTTTTCACTCTGGAAATGATCTATCCAAGATGCCAGGCCTTCCACTTTTAGTGCTTGTATGGGTGATCAGAAGCACTTGGAACAGTTCCTTCAACTTCTGATCCAAGGAGGTTGTTGGTCCTCACAGCTTTACAAGCACCCAGTCTGCAGGCTGAAACAGATTCACTGGATGATCTAGTGCAGGATATCAATTTTCCTGCAGATAACAGGAAAGAAAATTCCCAATGAGTTGTCTTACATATTGGTATAAGGTCAGTTCGCCCACCAGTGGGATGGACCTCTCCTCTGCCTTTAAGGAGGCCCTCAAAGGACCTCAAAGAGGCTAATACCTATTCGCTTTCAAGGTGCAATGTGAAGCCCTAATAACGTGAGTGGCAAAGTTTGCTGTGAGGACAGGTGAGCCTCCTGGCATAGCTTAGCTAACTGTTGTTTTTGTGAATCGTTACATTTTTTTTTTCTTGCCATAGTACTACTTACCAGGTAGTAAAGCTTCCAAGTGATGTTTAATTGTTCACACAAACCTTAGTTGTGAAATATGGGTCACAATCAAACGATATACTATTTGGCCGCCCAAACCTAGGAATAATTTCTTCCAGTAGGACATTTACTAAAGTAGAGCTTTAGCCGCACCAGCCCAAGTTTTTATAGTACCTTGGGACACTTTATTAGCAAAGCTAAAAGGCCACTATGCTCCAAAACCTTCCCGTTTCTCAAGACGGTACGCTTTCCGCCAGTGTATTCAAGGGGAGACAGAGACGGTGAGCCAATATGTGGCCGCTTTAAGAAACGCCGCTATCCATTGTGAATTCCCTGATTTGGATGACGCGCTGTTAGAGCAGTTAATTTGTGGTGTAAAAGACCCCCATTTACAATGACACTTACTGGCTCGTTCTGACTTAAATCTATCCATAGCCATGGATGAAGCAAGAGCAGCCGAGCAGTCTGATCGATCGGCTGCTGAGATAAAAAAATATGAATCCTTCCATAACCCACCAGTTTCCTATTCTGTGGTGAATCAACAAGAAGTGGAAGGAAATGATGATTTATGGCTACCTGAAGAGATGAGCCGATTGAACATAAGTGCCACCAGAAGAAGGAGAATCCCCGCTGATTTACCTCAGGCGGGTTGCCTCAGTTGCGGAAGGAATCACTTATGCTCAACCTGCAGATTCAAGATAGTGGTGTGTTGGTATTGCGGCAAAATGGGGCACCTGGCCTATGTGTGTAGGATTACCCAGCCTTCCTCTGATGCTGCTGCTAAACCTTTCAATTGTACAAGTGGCAGACCTATTAATTGCTGAGCATTCTGAGTCACAGACTGCTATGCCATTGACCCAGAGGTGGAGGAAGATGAAGCTATCAACACAGCATTTGCTGCTATGGGCAGCTGGAAGAAGTACATCACTGTCCAAATTGCATAATACCAATCTGTCTTAAGGCAAGAAGAGTCCCTTTTGCATTGCAAGCTAAAGTAGATTCAGAACTTGATAAATTGATACAGCAAGGGGTATTAGAGCCTGTTGATTATTCTAGGTAGGAAACCCCAATAGTAATACCAATCAAGTTGGATGGATCCATTAGGATCTGTGCCGACTATAAGACAACGATTAATAAAGCCCTACAAGCACACTTACTCAGTTCCTGTGGTGCAGCATCTGCTGCACTCACTTGGCAGAGGGAAAATTTTTGCTAAGCTTGACCTAGCTCAAGCCTATCAGCAGTTGATGGTGGACGATGCAACTGTGGACACTCAAACGATCATCACTCATCGTGGAGTGTTCTGTTGCCGCAGGCTCCAATTTGGAATCTGTGTAGCACCCGGCATTTTTCAGAGTATTATGGAAAGGACCCTGCATGGGATTCCTGGGGTTTTACCCTACTTTGATGACATACTTATAGCTGCTAATACCAAGAAAAAACTGCTTCAAAAGTTAAGAGCCATTCTTCAGTGTTTTAAGGAGAAGGGGTTAAAGTTAAAAAAATCCAAGTGTCATTTCGGAGTAGCCTCCATAGAGTTCCTAGGGTACCACATCGATGCTCATGGCATCCATCCTTCTCAGGCCAAATTAGAAGCCATAAAAAATGCCCCGGCTCCCATTAACAGAGCTGAATTACAAGCTTTTCTGGACTTGCTCAATTTCTATGCTATTTTTCTATCCCATAAGGCTTCCGTTGCAGAACCTTTGCATAGACTGCTTGACAGCTCTGTGTCATGAAGGTGGGACAGCCGCGAAGCGCATGTGTTTGCGGCTTTCAAATCTGTTTTGACATCTTCTGACATTCTAATGCAATATAATGAATCCCTGCTACTCATCTTAGCCTCTGATGTCTCTCCTTATGGGATAGGGGCAGTGTTGAGCCACAGATGCCCTAATGGCAGCAAGGTTCCTATTGCTTATTTTTCCCGCTCCTTGTCCAAAGCAGAAAGAAACTACAGCCAATTGGACAAGGAGGCTTTGGCAACCATGGCAGGAATCAAACAATTTCACCACTATTTATACAGCTGTCACTTCCTCCTGCAAACAGACCACAAACCCCTTTTGGGGATTTTAGCTGGTGACAAACCTACACCGACTATACTTTTGCCCCGCATGTTGAGGTGGGTTGAATTCCTCGCGGCATACTCATACTGCATGGAATACAGGCCGGGAAAACAATTAGGTCATGCGGATGCGTGTCCGCTTTCTATTCTGACCCAAGACCCCTCTCCTGCAAACAGTGTATTACTAATAGATGAATTACAGTTGCCTTTCTCCATAGTGAGGGGGGAGGAGTATCCAGAATGGGTTGACTTTGTCCTCATGATTGGATGAGTTAGATAAGCTCTTTGGGCAACGCCCCCTGGCCAGCAGGACTGCCCATATTTTGACTCATCCTACTCAGGGAAAGGATGCACCACTCTGGACCTCCAGTAATTTACAAAGGATTAAGGAAAATAAACTTGGACCCGGCGAATCCTGCCTCCCTACATCGCACACAGCCTCCTCCTGCAAGGACTGGACTGCCACAAGCCCCCTGGGGCGGCACACTGCCCTGGCCACTGAGTGAGACGGAGTCACTCAGGGAGGACCCTTGCTGGGCAGGCAGGAGGAGAGGGCATATATGCTTCCTAGAGGCAGCCCTTGATGCAGAGGCTAATCAGGAGCAGAAGCGCTCCTCTGCTCCCCTCGGGTTGAGCCACGAGGGTTGTTAAAATGCCCTGGAAAGCCTGCGCTGGCAGCTATCACCAGTGGACAAGGTGAGAGCCAGAAAGGATCAGAAAGAGCTGCGGGAGGCAGGGGGAGGAGCGGCAGCCGCATGGCAAGCCTGCAAAGGCAAAGCCATTTCCATGTGCTCCGGCAAAGAGGAGCCTTTTGAATTTGGAGCCGGGGGCCATCTTGAAACCACATGATCCAAGATGGCGGCCCCCAGCGGCTCAGAGGAGGCAGGCAGGAGCCCAGCTCTCAGTCCTCCAGCAACAACCACAACCGGAGGCTCTTAAAAAGGTGAGAAACCATCGCAAAGGCATTAGCCAAGGGCGGGGGAGACAGCAAGGAGCCAAAAGGAGGCTTATCAAGGAGCTTAAAGAGGCAGGCGGTGGATCAATCCCCCCCCAAGCCTACCTCCTAGATGAATCACAGAGGCAGCTGCCACAAGACTGCAGGAAGAACCCTCCCTCCAACCTGAGAACTCCTCCCCCCCCAGGGGAGGATCCCCTTCGGCTTCGGTGTTTCAGAAATCTTGCCTAAAAGCCCGTTCTGTCCCTTTGTAACTGCCTAGTAACAGGAGAAGGCTTCCCCCTTAAGGACACTCCTTTAAGTAGGAGAAAGAGAGTTGGGGGCGAGAAGGCCATCAGAAGAGGCTGTCCAGCAAGAGCTGCATTTTTTGTGGCTAATTCTTGCTTCCCCCTTAAGAGCATTCTCCTTTGAGTAGAAGAAGGAGGGGGGAGGGGCGAGAAGTCCCTGAGAAGGAGGCTGGCCCCTTAGCAAAAGCTGTTTTTTGTGGCTAAGTTCTGAGGGCGGGGCTATGGTAATTGCCCTGCAGAGCCATTTGGAAAGAAGGGGGAGGAGGGGCCCCACGTGGCCCAAGCCGGCAGCCCCGGCAGCCTGGAAAACACAGAGGGGGGAGGAGTAATCAGCCCGGCTGCTAAAGGCTGCAGCCCCCAAGGAGAGACAGAAGAATCTCCAATCAGGTTAGAGATTACCCCCCTCTCCCAAGGCCTTCCAAGGGTGGGGGTGACTAGGCAAAGAGCAAATGCAATGCAATACAATACTATGCAATACAATAGCAGAGGGGGAAGGGACCTTGCAGGTCTTCTAGCCCAACCCCCCTGCTTAGGCAGGAGATCCTACCTTTTCAGACAAATAGCTATCCAACAGCTGCTTAAAAACTTCCACTGTTGGGGCATTCACAACGTCTGGAGGCAGGTTGTTCCACTGATTAATTGTTCTAACTGTCAGGAAATTTCTCCTCAGTTCTAAGTTGCTTCTCTCCTTGATTAGTTTCCACCCATTGCTTCTAGTTCTGCACTCAGGTTCCTTGGAGGATAATCAGGCTGCCTCTTCCCTGTGGCAACCCCTGAGATATTGGAACACTGCTATCACATCTCCCCTAGTCCTTCCTTTCAGTAAACTAGACCTACCCAATTCCTGCAACCGTTCTTCATAGGCTTTAGCCTCCAATCCCCTGATCCCCTCTGTTGCTCTTCTCTGCACTCTCCCTAGAGCCTCCACATCCTTTCTACATCATGGTGACCAAACTGAATGCAGAATTCCAATTGTGGCCTTTCCAAGGCCTTATGAAGTGGGATGACCACTTCACGGGAGCTTGATTCTATTCCTCTGTTTATGCAGCCAAAAACTGTGTTGGGTTTTCTGGCAGCTGTTGCACACTGCTGGCTTATATTAAAGGGTTGTCCACTAGGACTCCAAGATCCCCTTCACAGTTACTACTGTGGAGCAAGGTATTCTGTACCTGTGCACTTCACCTTTGTTGCCTAAAGGTAGAACCTTACTTCATTGAATCTCATTTTCCTAGGTAGTGCCCAATGTTCAAGGGTATCAAGATCCTTCTGTATCTTTAGCCTGTATTCTGAAGTGTTGGCTATTCCTGCCAGCTTGGGGTCATCTGCTAACCTGATGAGTTCCCCCCCCCCCCACCGATCAGCATTTAACAAACAGAGCTAACCGTCATACCGGCTCCTTCTTATGACCGCTTGAGATAACAGCAGTTCTTAAAGAAACAGTACTATTATCATGGCATATATTTTGCTAACCCAACTGTTAGCTTACACACTTAACACCCTCATTCGAATCACTCATGAAGATGTCGAAGGGTACTGGGCTCAACACAAAGCCTTGGGGGACTCACTGCATTCTTCCCTCCATGAAGAGGCAGTTCCATTGAGGAGTACAGGTGTGTGCGGTTGGTCAACCAGTTACCAAGCCATCTGGTGTGACTATGTCTAACCCACATTCTTCTACTTTATCTAGTAGTAGGTTATGGCCTGCCTTATCAGGACTTGCTGAAGTCCAAGTTAACTATATCAATGGCATTCCTATGGTCCACTAGGGTTGTCACCGTATCTAAGAAGGCAATATGGCTAGTCTGGTATGATCTGTTTTTGACAAACCCATGTTGGCTTTGGGCTCTTGAGCCGGTTTTTCTCCCTTTCTGAAACGGGGAATCACATCAGCAATCCTATAGTGGTTCTCCGGTACTCCAGGATCTCTGATAGATATAGTTTCAGTTGTTTGGAGATCTCGACCGCCAGCTCCTTCAGATCCCTGGAGTGTAACCCACCCGGTCCTGGGAATTGGACTTTGCCTAAGACAGACAGGCTACCATTTCTTCTCTATCTCATCTTGGGTTCCTAATCTGAATTTGGGGTGCTGTTCTTGATAGGTTGGATTGTTTATCCCTTCGGGTAAAGACAGATGCCAAGCACGAGTTAAATAGTTCGGCTTTACCCCTGCTGCTTGTCACCTTCGGGCCACTTTCTCCCAGCAAGGGACCAATCGTTTCCTTAATCTTTCTTGGTTTTATCAGGCGGGAAGATGCCCCCTTTTGTATTTCATTTTATTTTATTATTATTATCGTTGTTGTGGTTCTTGTTGTTATTATCATTACTTTACCTTTGTGGCAGGCCTTTATTGTGAGCCTTAGCTTCCCTCACTTCATCTTTACACGCACTCTAGTGGCCGCCGTTTAAACTCCGTCTGTGTTTACATTCAGAATATCTCCGCGCTAATCCTAGCCATAGAATCATAGCACCCTTATGGCCGGGGGGGGGGGGGAAGGGTCAGATAGGCTGGTCCCCATGCCAGAACCCACCACAAATTCAGAATGGGATGCCCGACTATGAGAGATCGCAGAAGCACCTCAGATAGCCTATGAATTTAGACAACATTCGCTGAGGGCAGAACATATAGCAGGGGTGGGGAACATCAGAGCCAACTGGCTCAGCTGGACCAAGGGGACAATTTGGAGCGGAAGCTGCAGCCAGCAATCTTCAAGGAGCTGGCAGAGTGCTTCGGACGCCCAGAGGTCGACTTATTCGCCACGCTCCTCAACGCTCAGCTCCTGAGGGTCTTCTCCAGGTACCAGACATGGGGGGGGGGGCAGAAGGGGCGGACGATCTGTGAAGCCCCTGGCCCAGGGGTTGTCGGTATGCCTTCCGCCCTTACCCCTGATCCCCAGGGTCATATGGGAAACCCTTCGGGAGGGGGCGGAAGGGGTTCTGTTGGCGCCTCACTGGCCCTGGAGACTGTGGTTGCAGATCTCCAGTCGCTTTCAGCGGAGAGGCCATGGAGAATCCCCCAGGAGGGGATATCCCTTACCCAGGGGTCGCTGGAGCACCCAGACCTTCAATGGCTCCAGCTGACCGCTTAGCCCTTGAGCGGAGCATCCTGGTGAAAGACCTCTTCCCCCCCAGGGTGATGCAGACTATCCAGACTGCCCGCACACCCTCCACAGAGCGTATCTATGGCTCCATGTGGCGGGCCTCTGCATCATGGTGTAATTCCCTGGGGCACAAACCTAGCCAGGCCTCAGTGCCTCAGATTCTGGACCTCCTCCAGGCAGGCTGGGACAGAGGGTTAGCTTCTAACACAATTAGGAGACAGGTTTCAGCCATCTCGCCAGTTCTCCTGCGTGGCAGGAACCAGAGCTTGACTCACCATCCTATGGTCAGGCAATTCCTCAAGGGGGCTTCCAACCCCAAACCGCACACAGCGTTCAGGTACCACTCCTGGGACTTACACAGGGTAGGGGACACTCCAATAGGCGCTCCATTTGAGCCTTTACGAACAGTTTCCCTTAAGTTCCTGATTCTCACGGTGGCCTTGCTGGTGGCCATCTCCTCCGCCAGGCAGATATACGAACTGCAAGCTCTGTCCACTGGGGAGGATCTCTGCTTCTTCCACCAAGACAGAGTGGGGTTACGTCCTTCATCCCCAGGGTGGGCCCCTGCTTCCATCAAACCCAGGAACCGATTTGCCCAACTTCTGTCCAGACACTTCCCACCCGTTGGGAAAGAAGTGGCTCACTCTGGGCGTAAGGAGGGCTCTGAGGATTACCTCAGGAGAACCAGGCCAGACAGGAAATCCGAAGCTCTGTTTGTCTCCTTCCAAATAGGGGCCTGGGTAACAGGGTGACTTCCACCACAATAGGTAGATGGTTGCGAACCTGCGTTGCCACTGTATACCAATCACAGGGCTTACAGACACCAATCATATCACAGCTCACTCCATGCAGAGCGCAGCCACGTCCAGGGCCTGGGCCATGCAGACAGCCCTGGCCGGAATCTGCAGGGCAGCCACGTGGGCTTTCCCCTCTCCCTTTGCTAGGAACTATAAACTGGACTCTTTTGCCTCAGCAGAAGCCTCTTTGGATGCAGGGCGTTGCAGGCGGTTCACAGGGCGGGGCCCATGCCTCAACTGGCATGAGCGGGGGACATGGGGCCTCATGGGTCTCCCTCCCTAGGGACGTGCAGGCTTTGGTACGTCCCATTCTGGATACTCCTCCCCCCTCACTATGGAGAAAGGGCGTTGGTACTTACCTGATACGCCTCTTCTCATAGTGGGGGGAGGAGTATCCAGTCCCTCTCTGACTATGTTTGTACGACTAAGTTTTATGCTCATTGTTTTATGAAGTTATATAAATATTGATGTTGAAGACGATAAAAGCTAAGAACTGAATTAAGAGTCTGGAGTGAATGGTGCAACGAGTCGGATGGAGCTCTTCGTCAAATATGGGCAGTCCTGCTGGCCAGGGGGCGTTGCCCAAAGAGCTTATCTGACTCATCCAATCATGAGAGGACAAAGTCAACCCATTCTGGATACTCCTCCCCCCACTATGAGAAGAGGCGTATCAGGTAAGTACCAACGCCCTTTCTCCGCAACAGATATCGCAGCACATTCAAAAGCAGACCCCATTCTAAGGTATTAGAATGTGTTCGGTGAGGGTGGCCCATGGCCAATTACCAGAAGAGTTTCAGCCTTACTTTAGAAGGCGGACGGAACTTTCGGAACTTAAAGATTGCTTATTATGGGGGACAAGAGTTGTGGTCTCAAACGTATTACGCACTGACATATTACAACATTTACACTTAAGTCACCCAGGTATAGCCAGGATGAAGGCTTTAGCTAGGGGGTATGTATGGTGGCCCAAATTGGATGCCGACATAATGACCTGGGTTATGACTTGCCTTCCTTGCCAAACCTCTAGGCCTGCTCCACCAGCAGCTCCTCCAAAGGACTGGGACATGGTCAGAGGTCCGTGATCCCGAATCCATTTAGATTTTGCGGGCCCAGTCCAAGGCCACTCTTTTCTAATAGTAGTTGATGCCTTTTCTCATTGGGTTGAACTCTGTTCTATGCAATCCACTACATCTGAATCCACAATCTGAGTGTTACATTTATTCACGACGCATGGCATACCGGACACTTTACTGTCTGATAATGGCCCACAACTGACCTCTGCTACCTTCCAATCCTTTCTGGCTAGTTTGGGTATTAGACATGCACTAGTAGCCCCATACCATCCAGCTAGCAATGGCCGGGCTGAAAGAGCTGTATGCTCTGCCAAGGAGGCATTAAGCCACATGGGAACAGGACCATGGGAACAGAAAGTTTACACATATTTGTTCTCACAACATACCACGCCTTGCCCTATCTCAGGAAAGAGTCCAGCAGAACCTCTCATGGGCCGGCGTCTACGCACAAAACTTGACCGGTTGCATCCTACCTACCAATTTGACACCCTACTACAACTTAGTGGCACACGAACCTTTAAACTGGGGGAAGGGGTATTTGCCAAGAACTGTATTGGGAATCCTAAATGGGTTCCAGGCCAGATTGTACAGGTAACCAGACCATGTTCTTATAGAGTCCGGTTGGAGGATGGGCGTCAGTGGCGGCGCCATGTAGACCAGCTGTGGTGACACGAAATGGACTTGAATCCTCTCATTGGGCCAAGGAGTTTGGTGAATCCATCTATTAGCTGTCCTGCTATGCCTGAGACTTACCATCCCGAATCCACCCCGGATCTAACTATTCTTCCATCTACAATCGCCTCGTTCTCACCGGTCAGCTCACCTGCAAGTTCCAGTCGCTCAGAGAGGGCAGGGCCTTCCGAAGGATGCGACAAGACCATACCTTCCACCGGAGAGAGACCTGAGCGACATCCGTCTCTGGGTGCAGCAGAGCCAAGAAGTTCTGGAAGGAACCATCGCAAACCCGCCTACCTGAAGGACTATGTATGCACTAACTGGGCGGAAGGAGTGTTACGTCCCTACGTGTCCCGCCCACTTCTGTCAATCAGGCATAGTGCTAGTGGATTGGACTAATTGTGGTTGTATTCAGGCGGGAGATTTGGCACATTGTTATTGGTTAACGCTCTGACAGCTAGGAGTATAAAAGTTGTCAGAGTGCAAATTGTTCTTTTGTTCTGGTTTCTGAGTAGAAAGTAAACCTGTTGCATGAACGCAGAGTCTACTTATTACCTCAGACGCTAAGTACATTTTACCAAGAACAAAGGATTAAGAAAGTTTTACACATTTCCACTAAAGGAGAAGGCAGGACAAGGCGAGATAATAAGAAATATCATCTAATAAAGATTTTAGTAATAATTCTACAATTTGTTCTAGCTGAGGTCTGCAGATTGTCTAACTCTTGTTACGTTGGTAGTTAGCTTTCTAACTACCCATAATTGTTACAATCTTTACACATACATATTCCCTGTTGATAAACATTCTTTGTTCTTGCCAGAGAGACCCCACACTTAGTCTTCCTGATTTACTTTCAAGTGTGTGTCATGGCCTAGCTTTATTTTAGCAGCCAACCCATCATCTCTGCTTCTTTTTAAGTACTTTGCAAACTATAGTATTGCATTTGTAAGTACAGTACTTTCCAAAGATAAAGTTTCTTTTAATTTGCTTTAAAACCTCTTGTAGAAATGGTAGCCAGCATCTACACAAAGCATTCTATAATATTATGTGCTGTATCTTTTGTTTAAACTGCTTTTTCAAATTTGCAAGCTATTGATATTGAGGCAGCCGGGAGAAAACGGCCAAAATATCACTATATCACCTGGGTATATGAGCCCCCAGGCTCTAATTTCTTACTACCTGTTGAATATCAATATAGACTTAATATGGACGTTTATTATGTTGCACAAACCTTACTGGAACAGTGTGGCAAGACGCTGTAAAGGAGGGGCACAGGAAGCCAAGCGTGGGTGTAAGATAGAACAGAGGTGAAACTGCCGATAGTTTAAGACATTATAGGAACTTCTCTTTTTGTATTTTTCCTATGTACTTCTCTGTTTGTAACATTTCAAAATGAACCTCCTTTTTGAAATGTCATGTTTGTCTCATGTATGGAAACGCCGTGAGAAAGCTCAGTCTGTAGCACAGTATAAAACTAACGTCCTGGGCAGAGCCCAGGCAGTTCAGATCTTGGTGTGTTAACACTCTGAACTCGATGCATCAATAAACCTGTATCTCTTTTACCTTCGTGGCCTCATGTCCTGTTCTTATAATTGATATGTGATAAAGTCTACGAGCTGCTGCAACAATATGAATTTTTGGATTTTGCCTGGAGAGATTTGTGCTGATCAGGGCAGTGTTTTTATTAAAGAGGTTTTAAATCTAAATTGCCTCTAGAAGTTGTGGATGCCCCATAGCTGGAGACTTTTAAGGAGAGATAAGGCATTTATCAGAAATACTCTTGTGAGAGCAGTTGGTTGGACTAGATGACTTAACGGTCCCTTTCATCTCTTGCAAGCCAAGAGTTCTGTAAACACCCCCCCCCCCCATCTCCTGGAGACTGTTAAACTAAATGACAAGTGGTTTTTTTAAAAAAAAAAGCAACAAAGAAACATTCCTTCTGAGGCCTTAGAAGCAGATTTATGTTTCTTGAATTATTAAATTCTAAGTGACTGTCACTAATTGTTTTTGTCTTGTTTTAGTACTTGGAAGGGAACTTTCTTTTTAAAATTTATTTTTAGTCCAAAGCTGATAGTGGTTCCTGGATTGAGGCTAAATTAATCAAGAAATCCCACTAGAACTTCTGTACTCATTAATATTTCCTGGGAAATTTCTTTGTACCATCTTCTATTCTTCTTCTTTTGTTTCTTTTCTTTTCCTCAAGCAATTTCAACCAAACTTGGTGCTCAGATTATTTACCCTCTGGAGACAAACACTGTGGGAGTAAGACACCTCTAATGTGTGGGTGTGTGTCTGTGTGTCTCTCTGTGTGTGTTCCAACATAACTCAAGAAAGTCTAGGCCTTTAAGAAGAGCGAGTGCGGCATCCTAGAGCGGCAATTGTACATGATGTCATGGGAAGCAGTGAGCCTTTAAGGCCTCCCTCACACATTAGGCCTACGAAGGAAGCCAGCTTAGGCCAGTACAGAGGCCTTTGATTGAGTGTGCTCCCTCAAGCAGTATGCCTTTAAGGCCTATGCCTCCCTCACACAGTAAGTCTATGAAGTGCAATGATCATAGACAGGACGGGAAAGAGGAGCACATGGGAGGGAAAAGGGAGAGGACAGGGATGATGGGCATGGGAGCAGGGGATGAAAGGTCTCTCTCAATGACTACCTGTCAGACAAACACTTTGGAGCAAAGTGCCAGGATTGTAGACAGGGGCAGGAAAGAGGAGTGCATGGGAGGGGTAAGAGAGAGGGGGATGGGAGTAGGGGAAAGAAAGCCCCCTCTCAGTGACTCCTTGTAAGACAAACACTTTGATGTCTATAATTACCTGGGCAATGCCAGTGTAAGGGCTCCTCTCCTAACTTAAGAAAGTGAAGACTCTTGAAATGGAGTATTTCAAGGAACCTTTTATTAAGAAGAATGGAAGCCATTAAAATCAAAGCAACATCTGAATCCCCTTAGGCAATGCAAGTAGAATTAAAGCAGTAGAGACCCCTCCCATTAGTTAGAATGCAGATTTAAGCCAATAGATAAGTGTGAAGATGTTTCCTTTATCAACTGCCCTGAGAGCTGAATAAACATACGTTCCTATGGCTATCTTCCATTACACAGTAAAGTGCAGCATCCCAGATGGCCATCATAAACATGCTGCCGTTCTTTAAAAAAAGGAGAGATCCACCTGTGAAAAGATAGAAACAGAAATTCCATCATAGTATTTTAACAACGTTTGTCAGGGCATTGGGGGTGATTTTTTTCCAATAAGTTAGGGGCCCTAACATGGTGTTTAGCTACCCATTCATTTTGGGACAAAGGTAAATGCTTCCAAGCAACTAAGTATTGGCTTTCCCCCTGTGGATCCTAGCGTTAAGAATTTCCTTAATTTCAAAGTGTTGTTCACCTTCTATCATGATAAGAACAGGCGGTGTAAGTGCAGGGGGTCTGAGTGGTGAGATTACTTCTTGTTTGAGTAAACTAATGTGAAATACTGGGTGGACTTGCCTGAGTGTCTTTGGAAGGAGTAGTTCTAGTGTTACTGGGTTGATGATTCTAGTGATAGGAAAAGGTCCAATGAAATTTGGCCCTAATTTCTTTGATGGCTGCAATGACTTCAGGAATTTTGTAGATACCTACTCTATATCCAACGTGGACAGGTTTGGGTCTCACTCTTTTCTTGTCAGCTTGAATTTTAAAAGCCACATTAGTTTCCCCTAAAGCTAGTCTAATCACTGGCCATTTGTTTTGTAACGTGTCTATCCATTCCTTAAGTGAGGGGATAGTGGGTTCTTCTATGGGTAGTTCAGGCATGGGGCTGAAATCCTGGCCTGTTGCTACTCTAAAAGGGGTGAAACCAGTGCTTGAGTTCACAGCATTATTTTTTTTATTTTTTTATTTTTTTATTAAATGTTTTTTTAGTTTTAGTTTAAAGCTGGTACAACATCTTTCCTAATATATCAATCAATTACAGATAATACAGACAAAAACAAAGACAACAATCAGAAAAACAAAACAAAACACAGGTATCTATTATGAAAAAATAGGAAGTATATCAGCTGGTTACAACATGTTCTGGTGCTTCTCTTCGATTGACTTCCATTAATTCAAATATCTTAACTCGAATATTTGCCATATCAACATCATTATACCTCCGGTTTCAATTATTATAATTATTTAAACATCCTTCATCCTTAGTTATGCTAAGGAATTAGTCCATAACACATGCTGGCAGTTCATTTACTTATTTGTAAAATCCTCTATTATCATCAAATCCTCATATTCTATTTTAACTAGACATCCATAATATTCAATTATATCATATATCCTAACATTTTCCCAATATTGATTAACATTTAATTATATGGATTTTATTTAATTTTTTAATAGTGCTAATTATTATAGTTAATACTCTTTATGTATACCCTAAAGGTATTTTCTCATATCCAATTGTTAGTTATCATATCGACTCCACATTATATACATTACTATTGATATCAATTATTATTCAGCAATATCTGTTACACAAAAAAGCAATTAGATTTAGCTAATTTTCAGTTATATTCATCAATCTATCAAGCAATTCCAAATTATATATATTGCTATCTATATCAATCATTATTCAGCTATATCTATTACAAATTGAAGTGATCCAATCTAGATTCTATTTTAGCTAAACATCCATAATATTCAATTATATCATATATCATAACATTTTCCCAGTATTAATTAACATTGGATTGTATGGATTCTATTTAGTTTTTAAATAGTGCTAATTATTATAGTTAATACTCTTTATGTGTAATCTAAAAGTATTTTCTCATATCCCATTGTTAATTATCATGTCAACTCCACATTATATACATTGCTATCAATATCAATTATTATTCAACAATATTTGTTACACAGAAAAGCAATTAGGTTTAACTAGTTTTCAATTGTATTCAACAATCTATCAGCCAGTTCCAGATTATATATATTGCTATCCATATCAGTCATTATTCAGCTATATCTATTACCAATTAAAGTAATTCGATCTAGCTAATTTTAGTTTTTATTGTCCCATCTTCAGCCTGTGTCCCTCCAGCCACAAGGTTTTCTCCGTCCAGTAGCCATTCGTTGAATAAATTTACCAAATGTTTCCATAAGCAAGTCCAAACAAAAGTATTTCGGCACCTTTGGATTCTGAATGTCAGTGATGAAGTAATAAAGTTGTTCTTGGTTTATAAAGCTTCCCAATTTAACTTTAATTCTCAAGGGTGGATTCTCCATTCCTTCTGCACACTGTCCCTTTAAATGAGCCGTCTTTATGGCTTCCCCCTTCTTCTCTTCCTCTGAGATAGACCAGACACCATTTCTCACATTTTCCGTTTGTGTTTCAGGAACATTTAAGCATTCAACGTTCTCAGTTTTAGCTTCATATTTTAGAATAAATTGATCCATTTTTCTTTCCAATCTTTGGTAAGAATGAAAAAGATCTCTACACGCAGAGAAAAGAGTCTGAAATAAAGTCTTGGAAGTATCTTGGGACGCCATGATGTGTCGTAGTTAAAATAAAGGCTCTCTCTTTTTTTTCCCAGAGGCTTCAAAGCACTTTTTAACTTTTTTTTTTTTTAATTCTCTTACCGGCTGTCAATCTTATCTAGTTGTAAACAGAGCTGGATAGTAAAGTAATAAAAATGTCGAATCGTAACGGGCTAGTTAGTAGGAAATAAGTTTTACGATCCACTTAGGGAGATTCAGAGGGGGGGGAATATCGCGGAGTTTCTTGAAGCATTTAAGAGGTAGAGTAACCACCAGTCATAAAACCATTAGAAAAGCTAATTCGCCGCTGATCTTCTGTTGTTTGGTTTTCAATTAGCTTAATTTTTAACAGGAACAATCTCTCTTGGATAATAAAATCAGCTTACCAGATGATATCACTTCTTCCATTCTTAGGGGCGACCTGCAGTTTCAGTTAGCACACAGCTAATCCAAAAAGGA
The DNA here is from genome assembly GCF_051295495.1 of Thamnophis sirtalis. Lineage (NCBI taxonomy): Eukaryota > Metazoa > Chordata > Lepidosauria > Squamata > Natricidae > Thamnophis > Thamnophis sirtalis. The sequence continues at coordinate 60,578,248 of NW_028261384.1, read as the reverse complement.
ATTGGCACGGGGAGTTAAGACCCTCCCCCAGAGATTTGCGATTATCTCTGGGGTCCTGGGTCCCTCCCCACCTCCACTGTCGTCTCCGGGACAGCTGGGGTTCAAAGAACCCGTCCAAAAAATCCTTTGGTATAGAGGAATTTCAGGAGTAGCCTAAAACTCCATCTTCTCACTGCTAAGCCCCGCCTTCTTCCGAGTGCACAGCATTATTGAAGGCCACTTCTGCAAAAGGTAAAAGATCAGTCCAGTTATCCTGTTGAAAATTAATAAAACATCTTAGATATTGTTCTAGGACTGAGTTCAATTTTTCAGTTTGCCCATTAGTCTGAGTGTGGTGTTACAAGCTCAATCCTTGGGTGGTGCCAAGTAAAGTTAAAAATGCCCTCCAAAATTTTGAGGTGAATTGAACCCCGCTGTTGGAGATGATTCTCTGCGGGGCTCCATGAAGGCGATAAATGTGTATCAGGAATAACTTGACTAGACGTTTGGCAGTTGGGATCATTTGGCAAGGTATAAAATGTGCCTGTTTTGAAAACAGGTCTGTTACGACCCAAATGACAGTATTCCCTGCACTTTCTGGTAGTTCAACAATAAAGTGCATAGCAATCTCTTTCCAGGGTGCGGAAGTTTCAGCTACCTTCTGTAATAGACCTGGGATTTTCCCTTGGTGTCCTTTAACTACATAGCTCTCTATGTCCTTTTTTAGTGAGGGCCACAAAAATTGCCTTTTAATTAGGTGTAACATTTTTACAAAACCAAAGTGTCCAGCTAATTTGGAGTCGTGGCACCTTGCCATTAAGCACAGTCTTTGGCTAGCTGGAACATACAATTTCCCTCGCACCCAAGCTAAGTTATCTTTCATCAGGCAGCTGGATTTGTGACTCAAAAACTATTCATTGGTGACTAAAGCTTGTTTAAAAGTTTGGGTGGTGTCATTGTCTGTCAAAATTTGTTGTTTTGCTTGGGATCTGGTGGTTACTTTAGCGGTTAGTTGATTGTTTTGTATCATGGGTTTGATTACATCTGGCTTCATGCTATTGTATTACGGTTTTCTGGATAACGCATCTGGCAGAAAATTCCCCCCCCTGGGAGATATATGAGCGTACATTCAAACTGTTTAAAGTACTGAGCCCATCATACTTGTTTTGGGGAGAGTTTCCTTGGGGTCTTTAGGGCTTCTACATTTTTATGATCCATCCAGACTTCAAAAGGGATCTTACTTCCCTCTAGGAAATGCCTCCAGGTTAAAAGAGCCTCAGTCAGACATAAGCCTCTCCCAAATGGCCCATCTTTTCTCAGATTCATTCAATTTTTTGGATGTGTGGACTTCCTGGGGGCGGAGCCTGTTGCCGAGGAGGGCTCAACCGAGCTCCTCTCAGAGATCTGGTCTGTATATCTAAATAAGATCATAGATATCACCCCTTTTTGGCTATAAAGGGGCAGGGAGTAGCTCTGTGTGCTAGGGTCTATTCGTAATTCACAGCCTTTTTCTTTTTTTGGGGCTGTGGACAGAGATTAGATCCAGCGTAAGCGGAGCCTTTATCTCCAGCCAGTTCTTCTCAGCTGCTTTTTTTGCAACCCTAGACAGGCGACCCCCACCCCAGGACAAAGCAAAGTTGTTTGAAGCTAGGATTAATACGGGCGGGTCCCACCCCTGTGAGATTTATGCTTTTATTACTATCTTAAACACCAGCCTCATTTGTCCTAGAGGCTTCTTTGTTTAAACGGACTTCAAAATGGCGATTTCTCCCCGTTGGTGACTGATAGGGGATGTACTTAGCCGGCTTTACCTTCCTGCAGACCGCTCCTTAACAAAATAAAATTTTTTTTGGAAACAGAGGGGAGCGAAAGCGCTGTTTATTCGTTTATTTATAATGGCACCCAGGTCAAAATCGAAGCGTCTCTCTACGAATGTGCCTAAAGAATCTATGAATGAACTTAAAGAATCTACTATGGAATCGCAGCCCTTGTCTCCTACGCCCTCTACTGGAGAATTCTTAACACAGGAATTTTTCTTTCAAATGTTTAATGATTTTAAACAATAAATTAAAGAATTTGTATTGGAGCTATATGGTAATTTAAAGTCTAAAATTGCCCAAATGAAGGCGAATACGTTTGTAGCCGTGTCTGCCCTGTCAGATTATACCGCTGAAATAGAGAATAAATTGGAAAGTTTGGAGGAGGCTAATTCTAATTTGACTACTAATATTCAAATATTACAACAAAAAATTAGAGATACTCAAGAACAGCTCGTTATGATAAATTTTAACAAGAAGGCATTTGCAATAAGAGTCAGAGGATTCCGCGAAAAGGAGCGAGAATCTGAAACAGACCTTTGTTGAAGCCTTCAGCCATGCGGTGGGAAGCCCGGGACTTAATTTTGATTGGCAGATTCGGAAAATCTATCGCCAGAATTCGTTGGTAGCGGAACAGCGACAGCTCCCGAGGGACATAATTATATATTTCTCCACAAAAGAATCCAGAAATGCGATCATGCAAAAGTTTTACAATAAAAGTTTGCGAGTTGATGGCCAGGATGTGATTGTCTTCAAAGAAATACCATCTCAGATGTTAAAAGCAAGAAGAGGCTATACTTTCTTAACTAAAGAGCTTAGAAATCATCAGATTCAATATAAATGGGAGGCCCCAGCCGGCATTACGGTCACATTTGAGAATCAAAGACTTCGTCTCAATTCTGTTTCGGAGGCCCGAGATTTCTATTACAAAACTTTGAAGGCGGGACTTCCTGACTCACTTGGAAAAGAGGAAAGACAAGCTGAAGGAGAAGGCAAGCAACAGACCACATGGCTGCAAGATGGAGGGGGTAGCTCTCCCTCCCTCAGAGAAGCAGAAAAGCGGAGATCGAGGATTTAGACATTCTAAAATATTCGTCAAAGTTGTGGATTGAATGGGGGTTTGCGACCTCTCTCTGGTAGAAAAAGCGGAATTGGATATTGGTGGGGTGATGCTGAATGTATATATGTAAAATGCATGCAGAATGATTTACGCTGTTTAAATTCTGTTAGAAGGGAAAGTTTGATGAGATCATTTTAAAATAGAAGGTAAACTGATTCTTGTTGAAAGTATTATTTGAATATGTGGAAGGATCCATGCTATTTAATTTTTATTAGAAGGGAAAGCTTGGTGAAATTATTTTGAGTTAGATTTTAAACTAATGTCTGCATAAATTTGATAGTGGTAAATATCAGACAAGCAAGGGATGAGGGTAAAATGCATGCGGAATGATTTACGTTGTTTAAATCCTATTAGAAGGGAAAGCTGGATGGGATCATTTTAAGATAGAATGCAAACTGACTTTTGTGTAAAGTAATATTTGATCCACGCTGCTTAAATTTTACTAGAAGGGAAAGTTTGGTCAGATTATTTTGAGCTAGATTGTAAATTGATGTCTGCACAAATTTGTATAAATTTTGACTCTTGTGTGAATTACTGTTTGAAAATAAGGTTAAGAAAGATCATTTGGAGGGATTATGGGAAATAGTGGTAAATATTAGAGAAGCAAGGGACGAGGGTAAAATGCACGCGGAATGATTTACGCTGTTTAAATCCTATTAGAAGGGAAAGTTTGACGAGATTGTTCTTCTGTAAAGTAATATTTGAATATGTGGAATGATCCACGCTGCTTAAATTTTACTAGAAGGGAAAGTTTGGGGAGATTATTTTCGAGCTAGATTGTATACTGATGTCTATACAAATTTGTATAAATGTTTATCTGAATATAAGGTTAAGGAAGAGGAATGGGAGAGCCTACAGGAGGTTGGGGTAAATAACAAAGAAGCAAGAGACGAGAATAAAATACATATAGAATGACTTACACTATTTAAACATAGATAAAGATGGGGGGCTGAGCTTAACACAAAGGGTTTTTTTTTCTTGTTTTCTTTTCTTTTTTTTTTCTTTCTTTTCCTTTATATAATTTGTATTTTCTTTCTATCTATTTTTTTTTAATATATTACTTTTATTTTTAATCCATACGAACATAAGATACTTTAGATAGAGGGCAGTGCCAGGTGTGGGCCCTGGGAAGTCGGGAGGATTAGGGATGGGGATTTATGGGGGGTGGGTGGGTGGGTGTTAACATAGTCTCAATAAGAAAAAGAAAGCACTTGTATACGGTTGTTCTCTTTTTTTTTCTTTTCTTTCTTTATATTTTTTTTCTCCTTTGTTTACTTTATTTTTTATCATATTATATTAATAAACAACAGTTGAATAAAGGAATACACCAAGGAGGGAGGTAGAGGGAAAGAAGAGGGAGGAGTAAGGAAGGAGTAAGGGGAATGTAAGGAGGGCGTGCTGGGAGTAAGGGGAGAAGGAAGGTTTGAGGGGAAAGGGAAGTAGGAGGGGAGTGTTAGAGGGAGGAAAGGAAAGTTGGAGGGGGAAGATGGGGTGTATGGAGGATGGAAGTGTCAGGTGGGGTTGTGAATGATGAGTTGTGTTTTCTTTTTTATTTTGTTTTATTTCTTTTTTTATAGCAAATATCCAGTATATAAGTGATTGTAAAATGGAATGTGAAAATGAATAAAATATTTGAACAATTTTTTGGATGTGTAAGCACATGGTTGTAATTGGTCTTGCTCATTTTTCTGAACCAAGACCGCTCCTATCTTCACATCGCTGGTATCTGCTTGTATGACAAATGGTTTCCCTATGTCTGGGTGCTTTAGAATTAGCTCTGCTGAAAACAGCCGTTTTAAGTTTTTCAAATGCAGTTTGGCATTCCATTATCCAGTTCAAAGGCTGCTTTGGTTTTGGGTTACCCTCCCCCTTTGTTTTTAAAGCCTGGTGATGGGGAGAGCAATCTGGGCAAAAGCGGGAATAAACTGGTGGTAAAAGTTGGCGAATCCCAGAAGCTTTGTAACTGTTTATGTGTTCTGGGTGGTTCCCAATCAATTACCACCTGCCCTTTTAAAGGATCCATTTCTATGCCCTGGTGTGAAATGCGGTATCCTAAGTAATCAATTTTTTCTTGATGGAATTCACATTTAGAGAGTTTAGCATAAACTTTGGCAGAGTAGAGTTTGTTCAGAACAGCCTGGACTAGTTTTACATGTTCTGCTTTGGTCTCAGAATATAGCATGTCATCTAAGTATACCAAACAGCACTTATATAAATGCTCATGTAGCACTTCGTAATTGCATAAATACTGTAGGGGCCCCCTGTAGCCCAAATGGGAGCACTTTGAATTGATAGCATCCAAGAGGGGTGTTAAATGCTGTTTTCCATTTGTCTCCCTCTTTAATTCTGATACAGTAGTAAGCCTCTCTTAAATCCAGCTTTGAATTTTTTTTCCCTTTAGCAAGGTGTGTTAGCATGTCTTTCATGAGGGGGAGTGGGGTACATGTTCTCCACACTGATCATATTTAACTTCCTAAAATCTACACAGAGACACTAAGAGCCATCTTTTTTTCTCTCTAAATAACACTGGGGCTGCGATTTTTGGTCAGGCTGGCTCAATGAAACCCCTTGCTAGGTTTTTCTCAATGAATGTCCTCAGTTCTTCCAGCTCCCTCAGAGACATATTATACATCTTGAGTTTAGGGAGTCTGGCACTGGGTAGGATTTCTATCGCACAGCCAGTGTAGTGTGTCTGTGGGGGGAGAGCTCGTCAGAGGCTTTTTTGCTAAAAACCTCAGCCAAGTATTTGTATTTAGGTATTCCCTGGGTTGGCATAGTGTAAGTGGGCATTGCTGTTTCTTGGTGCTCTGCCCCCTCAGTTTCTTTGTGTGGATTCTCAGCAAAAGTCACGTGCATCTGAACTCTTATGGTGCTTTGTTTCCAATTAATTTTGGGGTTCTGTTTTTTCAGCCATGCAAGACCCAAAACTAGTGGCCATTCCATGCCACTATAAATGTAAATATTTCCTTGTGGCTTCCAATACCTATTTGTAGAGGCTCAGTGGCAAGTGCCCACCCCCCTGCTATTGACCCACCTAGTTGGCAAAAATCTGTGGGGCTTTTCAGCTTCCTTACATTAATCCTCAACTTTCTTACCAGGGTTGAGCTGGTCAAACAGCAGGTGCATCCTGAGTCCACTAAAGCAGAGATTTTTATTCCCCTCTCCCAGTTGGGGATAGTCTTAGGGGGAGGGAAAGCAATTTAATTGGTTTGCTTACCAGTGGTTCATCTTTTGGATCACTTCCGGATGAATATGGTTGCTCCTGCTGAGTAGCCGAGGTTTCCTCTTCAAAGAGGGCAGGCAGTGGAGATTCTACCATCTCCCTGCTGCTCAGGGCCATCTCCTTCCCATGCTGGCCAGGTTTTGTAGGTTTTCCCTCTAACGGACGCTCTGATTTCCTAGCTGGTTCTTGAGAACGGTATTCTGCAGCTCGGTTGAAGTTTTCGGAGAAGATGCTGTTTGCAGATTGAAAGGGTCTTGCTTCCATTGGGTTGGGCATTTCTTCCACATTCGCTCGATACTGTTTCCTGGCCATGTTGATCTCTGCTTCTTCTGCAGTGAGATACCACTCATGTAGATGGTTCAGTGCACCTCGGGCCACCCAGGCATTGTAGAGGTCATCATTCAGCCCATTCTTAAACCAGCTTACCAGGATATCTTCTGGCCAGTTCACATGACACGCCAGGTCTTGGAATTCTTTGGTATACTCTGTCACTGGCCGGCATCCCTGCTTCACAACTTTAATGCAGTCACATGTTTTGTGATCTGGAGGGGGGTCCTCGAAACGTCATAGCAGGGCCATCATGAAACGGTCAAAGTCCCGCAGTTCTGGTGCATCAACATCATGTAGGGTCACCATCCATTTGGCAGCGGCTCCTTCCAGGGCTAGGGTAACCACTCGCACTCAGCATCCTTGGGTTTGAAAATCACACCCATATTCTTTCATGTAGGTGAGCAAATGTGCCACAAAGAATCCCAATTTTGGGGGTTCACATCAAACTTCACCCCAAGAGAAGGAGTTTTTCTTTGTAATTGCAGGTTTCAGGGTTGGTTGGGAGCAGCCCCCAATCCATGTACCAACTGAGGGGGAGGGTTTGCTGTGTTTTTTGCTGTTGCTGCTATGCTATCTGCTTGATCAGCAGGGCCCAGAGTGGGGTAGCCACCTCCCTGCATCATCTGCAGCTGCCGCCCTTCCAATGCCTTTTAGTTGCTATTCTGGCTCCTCCCGGATGTTGAGATTTTCCAAAATCTCCATTACCAACTGGGTTACATGTCTCTTCAGAGGATCCTGTATCAGTGAGTCTTCATTTACCTCCTCCTGGTCAGAGGGGGCTTCTAGCTCCAATTTCCACCCCGGTTTTCAGTTACCACGGGTGAGAGTGACTCCTCTGGTCCTCTCATTTCAGCCTTCTTTCATGCCGATGACAAATGACCAATGGGGCTTTTTGGGGTCCTCCAGGTTCACCTCTCCTACAGTGTACATGGAGCAGGTCTCTGGTTGGAAGGGGTTGATGTCTCCCTCCAGCATTTAGCTTCCCCTTGTTCGCTGTTGTGCTCGGACATGATTTGCAAGGTCCCCTCAGTAGAGCAAATGTTGCTTCTCTGGGTTGACCGTTTTGCAGAGATGTTACTTTATATAAGGGCTCCTCTCCTAACTTAAGAAATTGAAAAGTTTTTATTAAGAAGAATGGAAGCCACTAAAGTCAAAGCAACATCTGAATCTTCTTAGGCAATGCAAGTAGAATTAAAGCAGTAGAGACCCCATCCCATTTGTTAGAATGCGGATTCTAGCCAATACACAGGTGTGAAGATGTTTCCTTTATCAACTGCCCTGAGAGCCGAATAAACATAAATTCCCATGGCTATCTTCTGTTACACAGTAAAGTGCAACATTCCAGATGGCCATCATAAATGTTCCCCCAAAAGATGATGGGATCTCAGGTATTTCGGCGCCAGGAAACCAGTTGTAAAATATCAATTGCCACAGGCACTGCTAATAAATTGACTCCAAGACTCCCTCCTCCCAACTGAATAGCAGTATCACTATTGGCGATCTGACAGCCGTGTCATCAGCTAGTAGTAAATAAGAATCTGGAAATATTTAGGAGTAGAGATGATCTTCAACCAGCTTCCATTTGAAGCAAAGGTTGCTGCTGCTGCTGGAGCTATCTTTTTCTCCATGTTAATATCACAAATATATCTGACTGAAAATATTGAGGTGACAAGATTAAGATGGCTACTGAAGTTGCAGATGGTGTTCTTTATTAATGTCTTAATGGTCATAGGAGCCCGTCACAAATGAAGAAGTATAGTGATTGTGTTCTACAACTCATTCTCCTTCATTTTATGAAAAACACTATTGTTCATGTCGTCATTTTGCCATACTCAAGTTTTTTCACACCATCATTTCTTATTGCAAAAGAGCCTTATTTTTTTTCCTTTAACAGCATTTATTTATCTTGGAAGCTACATCATTCTTATTTTCTTTCTCTTCATTGTTGGTTCTTTTAAATAGCTTTTTAAGCTCATGAGTCAAAGAAATGCAGAATTAGGTAGTATCAGTAAAATTGGTAAATTGGGAAGGAATCTAGCAGCTACTGTAGCTGTAGGATTGACTGTTATTGGACTCATCAATGCTCCCCAACCTTGTGCAGTAAAATCAATAGCAATTACTATTCATAAATTACCTTTGTCCATGAATAATCTTAAAAGAATTTTGCTTTCTGATATTCCTTTGGGGCCAACCAGTGGAAAAACTAATCTCCAGATGATTGTAAAAATAGTTAAAACTTTAAAACCAAGTTTCACTGTGATTGTTGGTGATCAGACAGATTCTGAGGTGAAAGGCCTTGTCCATGATATGGAACTGCTTGGCCATCTTGATTCCCCATTGGAGGCTTATTTTGTCACAGGGAATCATGAATACTATATCTCTGGTTTGAATGTCTAAAGTCACTCAATATTCACAATGAGCATGTGAAGATCACGTCCTACAAAAACAGCAATATTAACTGGTTTTGTCTGGCTGGAGTTGATGATATTGAAACAAATGTGTTACATAACATCGACCATGGAGTGAATTTGAAAAAGTATTAGAAGGCTGTAGTACCGACCATGCCTATCAGCTGCTTGCTGCAAAACAGGCTCTTCAAGATTAGTCAGATAAGTTTGGTTTTGTCTGGGCACAAACACGGAGGAAAAATATTTCCTCTGCATATTGATGTTTATTATTTATCTGTTTTTTGTTCGTTTATATAAAGTTGGACAAAACATGCTGGTATATGCTGCAGGTGTCAAACTCAATTTCATTGAGGGCTGAATCAGGGTTGTGATTGACTTTGGGGTGGGCGGGATGGGTGTGGCCAGGGTAGGCATGGCCAGCTCCCACTGCTGTTGTGCTTGCTCTCCTTGGCCAGATTGCTCATGGTGTGTGTGTGGGAGGGCAAAGTGTGTGGGTCAGAGGAAGGCCCACTCCCTCTCCTTCCGAGAGCTGGCTTTGTAACCAAAGCATCCTCAATGCTAGGAAAGGTCAGGAAGAGGGGACCAGGGGATGGCAAAAGGGCAGCAGGGCTGCTGGTGGCCAAGTGCTAAGGGAGACTTCCCTCAGATTCTCACTCTCTCAATATAATCTTCCTTCCTTCCTTCCTTCCTTCCTTCCTTCCTTCCTTCCTTCCTTCCTTCCTTCCTTCCTTCCTTCCTTCCCTCCCTCCCTCCCTCCCTCCCTCCCTCCCTCCCTCCCTTTTCTTTTTTTCCTTTTCTTTCCCTCTTCATTCTCCTTTCTTCTTCCTTCCTTTCTCTCTTCCCCTCTCTTTTTTATTTGTCTTTCCTCTTCTTGGATGCTCAAATGCAAAAGGAGAAACATTTCCCGATGTGTCCTTGCCTTGTGAGCAAATGCCATTTTTGCTACCGCTGTTCCTCTGAAAATAAGACCGTGTCTTATAATTTTTTTTGCCACCAAAAAGGCACTAGGTCTTATTTTCAGTGGGCGGGGATGTCACCTCACTTGCCTGTGTCGCACCTGGCCACTTTTTCATTATCAGAGGCCTTCAGGAACTTCTTCATCCGGCAGGGCCAGCAAGGCTTTCCTGAAAGCCTCTGTAGCTAATAACAAGGCCAGCAAGGCCTTTCCTGAAGGAAAGGAAACTGTCAAAATGATGGCTGTGCTAGTTGACCAGAGCTCCTCTGTTTTGTGCAACAGCTTTAGCATTTCAGAACAGAGGTAGGTTAATTGCTTTTCTATTAATACATAATCCTTAAAAGGACTCTCCTGTAGGGACCCTGCCATGGTCTAATTCAGACTGGAAATATAGCAAAGGAAAATATTTTCCCCACTTGCTTTGTCCTGTTTTCCCCACTGGAAATGGCTGTTTGCAACACATGAGGAAGGGATACTTTCCCAAAAACTCACAATTCAAGAATACCAATGTGCCATTTGTTAAGTGCACATCAGGTATCTCAGGGTGGGAAGCCTGGGGGAGCCTAGTGATAGAACAGCCCTCTCTCTAGGCCTCCCCAGTCCACTAAGATACCTCATGCTTCTCCCTCCCTTCCTGCCGCAGGAACTCACTTACCTCGCAAGTATCTGTCTCCTCTCTGCTGCGGTTTCTTTGCCTTTAAGGAAGGGAGAGGAAAGTTGGCTTGGAAATACTTTTCATGCCAAGAATGGATACTCCTGGATGCCATAATATCATGCAGGTTGAGGCACCCATCATCTTTTGCAGAGTCAGGGATCCACAAACTTTATTCTCGGCATGAAAAGTGTTTGTGGTGCCAGTCTTCTGCTCCTCCCCTCCCCAACTACTTTCCACTTAACTACTTAATGAGACCTTGTGGTCCCACAGAGCACAGCTGGATGCAAATAGGGCGTCTGCATGCACTTGGGGCACTTGGAGCGATCTTTGTGCGTTGGAACTTTTATTTTGGGAAAGTGACTCTGAGCTCAGACCTTGTGAACTGAAATGTAAAAACAGAAGTTCCTCCCTCTCACTTGCTCTTTTCCCTTGTATGCACTTCTACGGCTACTTAGGGGGGGTCCACCACATGCAGATAAGCAGGACAGGCAATTGGGCAGGGAGTTCTGATGGGGCAACCACCAGGACTCCTAAATGCTAATTGGATGGGGGTTATGAATTTAAGAAAACAGGTCCTGGATCGGATCTTGTGAAAGTTGATCTGCAGCCAAACTGCATTTGCAGATTCTGGCAGCTCTCCTACAAGGCACACGAACGTGACATTGCATGCAGCAATTAGGGAGGAGGGGAGTAAGCCCCTTCTATAGTCCGCAGCACCATGGTACCCCCTAGGGTTGGGCTTATCAAACAGCAGGTGCACTCTGAGTCCACTAAAGCAGAGATTTTTATCCCCCTCTCCCAGTTGGGGATAAACAGTCTTAGGGGGAGGGTAAGCAGTTTAATTGGTTTGCTTACCAGTGGTTCATCCTCTGGATCGCTTCCGAGTGAGTATGGTTCCTCCTACTGAGAAGCCTGGCTTTCCTCCTCAAAGAGGGGAGGGGGTGGAGATTCTATGATCTCCCTGCTTCCTGCACTGGCCATTCTGATGTGGATGAATTCATTCATTTAGCACTTGTTTGAGCCTTTCTGCCGTAATTGCTGCAAATAATTTATAATTGCAATTTAATAGTGAGATTGGTCTATAGTTTTGAATTTCTTGTGCGTTAGCTTCTTTAGGGATGAGCGATATTACTGCTTCGATCCATGAGTCAGGAACCTTGGCTTCTCCTAGAACTTCATTAAACACCAATTCCTCCAGTATTATTTGGTTATATTTATATAGCTCCACCACAATTCTGTCTGGTCCTGGGGTTTTATTGTTCTTCTGTTTCTTCGGAATTGATTCTACTTCCACTGTCATTATTGGCCTGTTTATCACCTCCCTCTGTTCTTTCGAGATTGGATTCATCTTTCCTGGGTTTTTAGGTATTATTTTATCTTGGTTTCCACTGTGGCATCCTGCATGTATAATTTTGTGAAGTATCCTTGTATAATTTGCTTCTTTTCTTCCGATCTATGTTTAATAATTCCTTCTTCATCCTTTTTTCCTCTTTTGTTTTTTAGTCTGTATGCTGGCCACTGTCTGGGTTTCTTGGCATGTTCAAAATAATTTTGTTTTGCCGCTTTAATTTTCCGCGCTAATTCTTTTTGGGTTATTAGATTGATCTTATGTTTTATCATCTCTCTTTTTTCTTCTTTGGGTTTATTCTGTAGGTCTTTCTGTAATTCTGCCTCTACTTCACTGAGCTCTCTTTGCATACATTCTTGTTCTTTTTTTTTCTATTTTTTCTTGCTGCATAAGCAATCATGAGTCCTCTTATGTATGCTTTCGTGGTGTCCCAGAGGTTTTATAGTGAAGTGTCTTATTTTTTGTTGACCCTAAGGAATAGTTTTAATTCTTTCTCTAACATTTGGGTGTATTCTGTCTCCTTTACCAAAGTTTGGTTCATCATCCATCTTTTTTTTCTTTTTTGGCCTTTCCATTTTAATTTTATTGGGTTATGATCCACCCATTCGTTGGTTTCTATTTCATTTTGTTCTAGCTGGTTTTGTAAACCCAATGATGTCCAAGCCATATCTATTCTTGACCAGGACTGGTGGGGGTTTGAATAAAAAGTATATTGTTTTCGTGATTTGTGCATCTTTCTCCATATATCATGGTGTTTATATTCCATTGCCATATCAAAGGACTTAAGTAGTGTGTTTTTCTTAGTCTTATTTTTTACTTTCGTAATCCATCTTTTTGTTCGCTATTGCATTGTAGTCCTCAATTAAACAGTTGTTTTCATAGTCTAATTCATTTATTTTATGAATTTCCTGTAAAAATCCTCTTGATTCTGGTTTGGGGCATATATTACTATTAATGGAATTGGTGTTTGTGTTGTTTCTAAATTAATCATTAATAATCCTATATTATTATTATTTTCCTTTATATTATTCTTTTATAATCTTATGTATAAAAATATATGCTTTCAATGATAACAATCCTTTTGTTTAGTATTCAATTACATCTTTATCAATCATGATTCTTCTATTTCATGAATCGACTCTCAGTATCTTGGTTTGGAGCTGGCGATGATGAAGGTGTCATGGAATTTTCACACAGGGATGAAAACATCTCCATCTTTTCTGAGGTCTCTAATACTCCCTTTGGATCTTGGCTTCTATTTTCTATGATCTTAAATTCATGCAATCTCTTGTTCTCTGGGGGGGGAGTGAAAGGCTCAATTATTGGGGAGACTAGGTTTATAAGTGGCTCTGCTGTATCCAGTTCTTTCCTTGGGAGAGCACCAAAAGCGTTAATGAGGCCAGCTTCTGTGCTGTTAAATGTCTCTTCTCTGTGCAAGATTGGTTGACTCCCACTATCATTCTCTTTCTTTTCCAAGGTTGAAAATGAGGCGGTGTCATTCACCTTGAAGGCTCACATGTTAGTTATTAAAGGGATAACCCTTTCCTCATCAAAGACTCTGATGGGAAAGATTTGGAAGGAGGCTAAAAATGCCTTCATCTTGAATAACATCTGAGGTATGGTGGACTGTTTGAAAGACAGAAGGATCCGCTTCCAATTTGGGGCCTCAGGTAACCACTCCACAGCACGGAGATCAATCATGCCCCTGTGACAGTGAAGAAGCTGGCTTAGGGAATTTAATATCGCACTTCTGGAATTCCAACGTCCATAATTAAGTCAGTTCAAATGGATTCTAAAAGCAATCCTTTGTGTTTGTAGCAAGCGATGTGATTGTTGTGATTGAGGGAGGGATTCTTTCCTGATTTCTTCTTTTTTGATACCTTTTCCTCTCGATACCTTGTCTGGGGGGGGGACTGTTTTTTTGAGAGGGCTGTCTCCTTTTATCTGTCTCTTTAACTGTTTTTCTGGGTCTTTGTTCTATTTCCTTTCCCTTATCCTGCGAGTGGGAGTTAATCAAATCTTCTGCCTGAGCTTTAGTGGGAGTTCTTGGGGCCCGATATTGCATTTGAAGAAAAACAGCTAAATCTTTTTTCAGTGACTCTACATCATGTTGGATGGCAATTAATTGTTCAAATATTGAGACCACCGTTTGCGCTGTGAGAAGGCATTGCTTTGCCATAAACTCGGTTGAATTTTCCCAGGGTAAACTCTCCATACTCTGAATTAACTTAGACTCAATAAAGGAAGTTGTTGGGCTAGTTGTTTGTGATAAAATCTGGCAGACATTTTGTTCCCCCTCCACCCGATTGGAGAAGTCTAATAAATGCTGATTTGCCATATCTTTTTGCCAGTCCTGTTCCAATCTCTCCAGATTGTTGGGGCTGGGGGGGTTAGTTTTACTTACAGATCTCTTGCCAACAAAGAGCTCCTCAATTCGTGGTTGTTTTGCTGTCTTCACTGAAGGAAGAGATCCTGGGCTGGTGCCATGGTGTTTCTTTCTTTTTCCCATGCTTATTTAATTCTTCGGCAGCAACAAAAGTTTTTGTTTGTATTATGTTCTGCACTGTTATCTCCATCAAGAAATGTTAATTAGATAAAAAAGAATCGGGTAGGAGTACTAAAAATTGATAAAATAAAATAAAACCGGGCGGCATTACTGCAAACACGCTCCAGCTGCACCGGCTGCAGCTCCACTTCCGCCTATATGACATATTCATTATATGCAAAGCAAGATGGTTTAAGCCGTGATTTGTCATAATTGTGATGATTATGGCTTACAGCTCATGAAAACCCCAAATCCACAATCTCAGAAAATTAAAATATTGTGAAAAGGTGTAATATTCTAGGCTCAAAGTGTCCCACTCTAATCAGCTAATTAAGCCATAACATCTGCAAAGGGTTCCCGAGCCTTTAAATGGTCTCTTAGTCTGATTCAGTAGGAATCACATGTAGGAATCATGAGAAAGATGGCTGAGCTGACAGTTGTGCAGAAAATCATCATTGACACTCTCCATAAGGAGGGAAAGCCTCAAAAGGTAATTGCAAAAGAAGTCAGATGTTCCCAATGTGCTGTATCAAAGCACATTAATAGAAAGTTATGTGAAAGGGAAAAGTGTAGAAGAAAAAGGTGCACAAGCAGCAGGGATGACTGCAGCCTGGAGAGGATTGTCATGAAAAGGCCATTCAAAAGTGTTGTGGACTTTCACAAGGGGTGGACTGAGGCTGGAGTCAGTGCATCAAGAGCCACCACACACAGACGGATCCTGGACATGGGCTTCAAATGTCATATTCCTCTTGTCAAGCCGCTCCTGAACAACAAACAACATCAGAAGCGTCTTACCTGGGCTAAAGAAAAACAGACCTGGTCTGTTGCTCAGTGGTCCAAAGTCCTCTTTTCTGATGAGAGCAACTTTTGCATCTCATTTGGAAACCAAGGACCCAGAGTATGGAGGAAGAATGGAGAGGTACACACTGCAAGATGCTTGAAGTCCAGTGTGAAGTTTCCACAGTCTGTGTTGATTTGGGGAGTCATGTCATCTGCTGGTGTTGGTCCACTGTGCTTCATTAAGTCCAGGGTCAATGCAGCCGTCTACCAGGAGATTTTGAAGTACTCCATGCTTCCTTCCGCAGACGAGCTTTATGGTGATGCTGACTTCATTTTCCAGCAAGATTTGGCACCTGCCCACACTGCCAAAAGCACCAAAACCTGGTTCAATGACAGTGGGATTACTGTGCTTAATTGGTCAGCAAACTCACCTGACCTGAACCCCCTAGAGAATCTATGAGGCAGTGCCAAGAGAAAGATGAGAGACATGAGACCGAACAATGCAGAAGAGCTGAAGGCTGCTATTGAAGCATCCTGGTCTTCCATAACACCTCAGCAGTGCCACAGGCTGATAGCTTCCATGCCACACTGCATTGAAGCAGTACTTGCTGCAAAAGGGGCCCAAACCAAGTACCGAGTACATATGAATATGTATACTTTTCAGAGGTCTGATATTGTTCTTTGTACCATTCTTGTTTTATTGATTGTAATATTGTATGTAATATTCTAATTTTCTGAGATTGTGGATTTGGGGTTTTCATGAGCTGTAAACCTTAATCATCACAATTATGACAAATCATGGCTTGAACTATCTTGCTTTGCATGTAATGAGTCTATCTCATATATTAGTTTCACCTTTTAAGTTGCATTACTGAAATAATTTTGCTTTCCCCAGAAGTAGGATGTTTTAGCCAATTTTTTAAAGATTTGACAAGAATATAATGTAGTTATAATTTCTCTATAATTTCTGTACAACTTCCCAATATCAGGGGTATTCCACAGAACATTATCCCTGGTTTGACATATCCCAGAGGTATCAAACTCAAGGCCCATGGGCCAGATCCAGTCTGCTTGGTCATGGCCATTTCCCACGGAAGAGAGCATTGCAGACGATGACATCTACAGTGGCTTATCAGATCAAATTGAATTACTTATGAGTAGCGGTTGTCTGGAGTAGAAGAGGGTGATTTCATGACGTTTCCCTTTTCCAGAGAGATTTTGCCAGCCGGAATTTACTTTCTAACTGCCAATCTCACCATTGTGCCATCTTTGTTCCTTCAGAGACACGTAATATGCCATGAATTTTCACCAGCAATAGTTTGTATTTCTTTTTATCTATTTAACTGTAACATTTAAATAAATAAATTTAAAAAAATTAAATCCTAAAAAAAAAAAAAAAAAAAACCTTAAACCAAAGTTTAGTGTGCGTTTAATGCTAATGCCCAGTCAGAAATCTGCACAGCATTTCATTTGGTAGCAGTTCTTCCACATTTCCATTTCCTGTTGATCATCAAAATATAGAGATGATGAGGATACTGGACAAGCTGGCCACAGGTGGCTTCTCCTGTCAACAGATGCCAAGGAATTCCACTTTTCACCGAGGCACTCTGAGAGATGAAGTGACAGAAATGCCACAGCATCAGCAGAACATCTTCCATCAGTTATGTTTAGGCTGATTTCAGTCCTTCCATCCCTTCAGTCTGTTGTGAGACGTTTGCTAAACATTTTGCGATATTAATGAAAGAAGAATGTTCCAAATGGGACATAACATGCAACTTGAAATGTACCTGGAAGCAAACAGGAAACCAGGGCATCCTTTGTCCTATTGATGTAATGCTTCTGAAACAATTCTTACTGTTGCCCCTGCAATTTTGCAGATGGAAAGCTCTCTACAGTAAGGGGAAGCCTGAAGAAAACCCACACAACCTCTCGCTGCCTCTACAGGTACATTCAGTATGGCTACATAACTAGACAAATACAGATAATATGAAATGGTAACAAAGAGATGAAAATACTAAATCTGTACTGCCTTCTAGTGATTATCTGGATTTTTAGAGATCAGATATAATAACCCTATTTTTAACTCAGGCAGCAACGCTGAAATAAAGGTTAATATCTTGGTTTCTCTTAAAAAAAAATGAATATGTCATATATTAGTTTTACTTTTTAAGTTGCATTACTGAAATAAATAAATTTTGCACGATATTCTAATTTTTCGAGTTTCACCTGTATGTTCAAGCTTCTAGCAAATCTAATGTTGGCATCTGCCCAAGAAAAAACATTAATATAGAAGGCAGTTTTATTGATATCATACATTATCAGAGCCCTTACATTTGAGAAAAAGGATACACAAGAAATATAACATTTCAGACATAACAACATCACATTTTAAATATGAATATAATAAGCTTTAGGTATTTTTACTCTGCGAAGCCCATGTTTTAAATTAGTGTTTTAAAACTTGCATCCCCAAATAATAGCATTTTTCTTTTTTTAAAAAAAAAGCAGATGCTGTTTATAGTTATTGCATTTTTAAAAGCTTATTCTATTATTTTAATACAGATAAAGGAAAATATAAAAGAAAAAAGTGCACACACAGAGACACAGACATACATTCAAAAAGATTTCCCCCCTACAAATGTCAGAATGATTTCAGAATCTCTGAATAATTTGAAATTTGATTTGAGGGAAAAGGGCATGCCCTCAATTCTTCAGAAGCTAAATATCATGAAGCAATCCAATATATTTGCTGCCCTGTAGATTGACACAGAAAAGGATCTGTGCAGACCTGAGCCTGAGGATTGCACATAACTCAAATCCTTTTTGGTGACCTTTAAACTCAGTAGATGCTATTTTGTGCTTTGTTTTTTGTGAAATTTAAACTATATAAATATGTAAATTTCCTTCAGGCTTATCTCAAAACCCCACTTCCCCAAAACAACTGTTTTTACCTTAAAATCCCACTCCTTCCTAGACTCATGCTGTAGCCCTCAACCCTGCCCTTTGGTGACGTACAGTATTGTTTGTTGAAAAATTGAACTGATTAGACTCTATTGACTTATTCTGTCAGCACCTCTCCATTAGATAATTAGGAAAGAAAGACCACGAGACTCCATGTGTGGAAATCAAGTGTACTTTTACTAATTATAAATGATTAAAGGCATAGCGAAGCGAAATCTGAATATTTAGGCGCGAAAGCGATTGATATATAGAATAGCCCATTCCCCTCCCCTTGGCATCACAGTTACAGTCCAATCATAATTCTCCCAAGTGTCAGGTGCAAGATAACTTCAAAAGGCATCACGAAGATGGAATGTCGGTGCCGTTAGTCCTGACGGGAAACTCCCACGCATGCGTAGTCCGATCAGCAGCTGAACTCCAGAACCTTCCTCCAGCACAATGAGTAACCCCTCCCAAATACCATGCCCTCCCTCCCCGTTTCATGGCAGCCGAAGCAACAGCAAAGCAGAGGCTGACATCCGGCCATCCCCCGGAAAAAGGCAGTCAGGCCTGGAAAACGAGAAAACACAAACAAACAGACGAACAACAAAACACAGAAGAGAAAAGAGGGGGGGGGAGGAAAAAGTCAAGGCTTGTCAGGATAAGCAGAATAAAACTGTTGAAGCAGCCGGGGGGCACGAACATGGGACTTGTCAACCCATTCAGTATGAGATGGAGGAAAATGCTTCCAAGCCACTAAGTACTGGATTTGATTACATCGCCGCCGAGAGTCCAGTATCTCACGAACTTCAAAATGACGTTCACCATCAACCAACAGGGGGGCAGGCGGAGGGTCGACAGGCGGACGTAAAGTAGAAACACGAACAGGCTTAATGAGGTTAATGTGGAACATGGGATGAACACGGTTGAGATGCTTGGGCAGCTGCAAACGAACCGAAACAAGATTGATGATCTTGATGATGGGAAATGGACCCACGTACTTAGGCCCCAATTTCTTCGACTTTTGCGTAGTTTGAAGGAACTTTGTGGACAAATAAACCAGGTCACCCTCCCTGTACTGATAAGGTTGCGCATGGCTCTTATCAGCTTGTTTCTTATGAGCACGATGCGCAGCATCCAAAGTAGCAAGAGTCAAAGGCCAAACGTGGCTCAGACGTTCGCTCCACTCAGCGACGGAAGAAACTTGTGGTTGTTCACGAGGCAGCTCAGGAATAGGAACAAAATCCTGACCAAAAACAACACGAAAAGGAGTGAAACCAGTGCTGCTATGGACAGAATTATTGTAGGCCACCTCAGCGTGCGGTAGCAAGTCCACCCAATCATCTTGCTGATAATTGATGAAACAATGTAAATATTGTTCTAAAACAGAATTAGTCCTCTCACAAGCCCCATTAGTCTGAGGATGGTGGGCGGAGCTTAGTCCCTGGGCGGAGCCAATGCGTTTAAGAAATTCCTTCCAGAAAGCAGAAGTGAACTGGACACCCCTATCGGAAATGATGCGATCAGGCACCCCATGCAAACGGTAAATGTGGGAAATGAAGAGTTTAGCCAGTGCCTTTGCAGAAGGAATCTTGTGGCACGGAACAAAATGAACTTGTTTTGAAAATAAGTCTGTAACCACCCAAATGACGGTGTGCCCCTGGCTCTCAGGAAGTTCAACAATGAAGTCCATCGAAATTTCCCTCCAAGAGGCGACGGGGCGGGCCACGGATTGAAGTAGGCCTTGTGGCTTTCTAGGTAGCCGTTTAGCGGCTGCACAGACCGGACAACTGGCAACATAAAGTTCAATGTTCTTTTTCAAAGAGGGCCAACAAAACTGTCTCTTCACCAGGTGTAACGTTTTTACGAATCCAAAGTGACCCGCCAACTTAGAATCGTGAGCTCGTTGGAGGACGACGAGACGAAGAGAGGCTGGGACGTAAAGCTTGGCTCCGATCCACGGTAAATCGTCCCTCATTGTGCACTCATCCTGATGCTGCTGGAACCAGTCATCCTGGGGAAGGGCCCGTCTGAGATCAGAAAGAAAATCCTGAGGTTCCTCCACTTTCGAGCGTGCCTGCTGGCGAGTGACCACTGGAGCCGCAAGGCTGGATGTGGGAACGACAGGCTGAACAATACTCAGTTTAGAGCAGTTGTATTGAGGGAGTCTGGACAAAGCATCAGCCATGAAATTCTTCCCCCCAGGGATGTACTTGAGTGTGAAATTGAAACGGTTGAAATGTTGGGCCCAGCGCATCTGCTTAGGGGATAAGCAGCGTGGTGTCCTCATAGCCTCCAAATTTTTGTGGTCAGTCCACACCTCAAAAGGGTGTTTAGCGCCCTCTAGAAAGTGGCGCCAGGTAGCCAGGGCCCAGCGCACTGCAAATGCTTCCTTTTCCCAAACGGCCCAACGTCTTTCAGTGTCTGTGAGCTTGCGGGAGGTGTAAGTGCAAGGTTGCAAATTACCTTGGTCGTTGGCTTGAAGCAAGACGGCCCCAACAGCTACGTCACTGGCATCGGCTTGGACGACGAAAGGCTTGTCCATGTCTGGATGCTTCAGAATGGGTTCCGCAGCAAAGAGGCACTTCAACTTCTCGAAAGCAGCTTGACGCTCCATGGTCCAATCCAGTGGCTTGCTAGGCTTAGGTTTAGGCCCACCTTTGGACTTCAACAAATTAGTGATAGGAAGCGCAATTTTAGCAAAAGAAGGAATGAACTGACGGTAGAAATTAGCAAAACCCAAAAACTTTTGCAATTGCCTGTGTGTCCGGGGTGCCTCCCACTCAGTGACCGCCTTCACCTTTCCAGGGTCCATCTCAATGCCAGCGGGGGAGATACGATACCCTAGGTAGTCAATCTTCGCCTGGTGAAATTCACACTTGGACAACTTGGCATACAGTTCAGCGGCCCTGAGTTTTTTCAAGACAGTATGGACCAAAGCGACGTGTTCGTCATAAGTCTGAGTGTAGATAAGGATATCGTCCAAATATACGATAACGCCTTTGTAAAGGTGGTCATGCAAGATCTCATTAATTAATTGCATGAAAACTGCAGGCGCCCCCTGCAGGCCAAAGGGCATCACTCGGAACTGGAAACAGCCGAGGGGGCAGTTGAAAGCAGTCTTCCACTCATCCCCCTCCTTTATGCGGACCTTATAGTACGCTTCTCTGAGGTCCAGTTTAGTGAAAATGCAGCCCTTCCCCAATTGGGCTAACATGTCCTTCATTAACGGCAACGGGTAGAGGTTTTGGGCTGAGATCCCATTCAGATTCTTGAAATTAACACACAGTCTCAGGGAGCCATCCTTCTTTTCTCTGAATAATACGGGTGCAGCTACTTTGGGTCGTGCTGGCTCGATGAAACCCCTTTCTAAATTTTTATCAATGAATTTTCTCATTTCCTCCATCTCTCTAGGGGACATGGAATATATTTGGGGCTTAGGAAGCTTGACACCGGGCAAAATGTCGATGGAGCAATCAGTAGGTCTGTGGGGCGGAAGTTTATTGGAAGATTCTTCACTAAAAACTCCTCTCAGGTCCCAATACACTTTTGGAATCTTTTCCTCTCCTTCAATTCTCTCCTGCCCTCTGGCGGCCAAAGCAGAGCTGCAGCTAACAGGCTCCGGGGAAACGCCCTCCCCTTCTGGAGGTGTGCTCGTGCGAATGCGCAACCATCCCTCCCTCCAATTTATGCGAGGGTTCCATTTTCGAAGCCAGGGGAGGCCTAAAATGAGGGGCCTGTCCATTCCAGGAGCCACAATAAAAGAGATTAATTCTGTGTGGGAGCCCATTTTCATCTCTAGAGGTTCAGTATAGAAGTGGGCTGGGCCACCCCTGCTATGGAGCCATCTATCTGGCAAAAGACAATAGGGGTTTTCAAAGTTTTCAACTTGAGGCCTAGTTTCTCCACCATTGCAGGATTGATCATACAGCAGAAACAGCCCGAGTCAAGGAGGGCGGGAAGCTGCACTGACACCCCATCGGGCGGAACCCTTAATTCTATTGGGATCAGCATGGGGCCTTTGTTTGAACTCACCCAGCGAAGCGAGGCGTCGTCATCGGAGTCATCAGAGGGGCTGGTGGTAGCATCAGCTTCTTCCTCCACGTCCTGCCTGAAGCGCGGGGGGGGTGGTGGCATCAGCAGCGAAAGCAGCTTTCTTTTTCTTTTTGTCCGGGGCCTTGCTTGATCTTCCTTCCCTCTTGGCAGGGGGTGGGGTGGTTGTGGGAAATTTAGCGTGGCACTCTGGAGCGCGGTGGCCCCCCCTCCCGCAACGGAAACATGTGAACGGCTTGACTTTGCCTGTGGGGCCTCCCTTTCCCTCACTTCTGACCCGGAAAGGGGGCTTCTGAGTTGGGTGGGGGAGATCTTGCTGCTCTCTCTCTCTCTCTCTCTCTCTCTCTCATCCTTTGCACGTTGAAGTCTAATTAAATCAAGCTCAATGTCTGCTGCATTTTCATACCAAGCTGTAACGCGCTTAGGAAGGTGGCGATTAACACATTGTTGATAAATGTCCTCATTTAAGCCCAATGCAAATTTATCCAAAAGCGCTTCTGCAGACCATCCTCTCATATAAGTACAGAGGTGTTGAAACTCCTGAATATACTGAGTCACCGGTCTATCTCCCTGTGTGAGGGTCATAAATTTCAACTTCCCCCGTTTCTCAGTTAGGGGGTCATCAAATCGTCTCTTGAACACAGTCATAAAAGCGTCAAAATTCCTCAGGAGGGGGGAATTGCTTTGGTGCAGAGCCATCATCCAGTCGGCAGCCTCTTTCTCCAAAGCAAGCAACACCATACGTACTTTCATGTCATCCGATTCTAAATCGGGCCCATAAATTTCCATAAAGTTATAAACCTGCATAATGAAGAGGCCCAGTTTTTTGGGATTGCCGTCATACTTTACAGTTAAGGGAGGGACTTTTGCCATTCTGCGTCTTCTGGGAGGCCCCCCTGCTCTGGCAACCCTCCTGGCTGGGGGGGGGGTTTGAAGCTGTCTCTGGGTTAGCTTGCTCCCATCCTCCCTCGGCCTCTTCACCCTCCCCGAATCTTTGCATAGAGTACCTTTGTTCAAAGTCCTCCGGTTGAACTCTTTCTCGGGGCCTTCGTTCGGGCAAAATCTGCCCCATTTCAAGTGGCTTCGCCTGAGGTTTTCTCCTGGTAACTCCAGCATCCCAACTTGTGCTGTCCTCCTTTTGTCCCACAGACAAGGACCAACGGGGGGGATCGCAGGGCCCGCTATTTCCAACTCAGCCATTCTCTCAGGTAATGATGGATCAGCAGTTTCCTTTTCAATGTCTTCATCGCTTGCGTGCAAAGACATTGTCTTCATTTCTTCTTGAAAGTACACCCCCCACGGAAGGTTGTAATCTCCTGGTGGGGTGCTAGTGAGATTTCGCTTACTGTCAGCACCTCTCCATTAGATAATTAGGAAAGAAAGACCACGAGACTCCATGTGTGGAAATCAAGTGTACTTTTACTAATTATAAATGATTAAAGGCATAGCGAAGCGAAATCTGAATATTTAGGCGCGAAAGCGATTGATATATAGAATAGCCCATTCCCCTCCCCTTGGCATCACAGTTACAGTCCAATCATAATTCTCCCAAGTGTCAGGTGTGAGATAACTTCAAAAGGCATCACGAAGATGGAATGTCGGTGCCGTTAGTCCTGGCGGGAAACTCCCAAGCATGCGTAGTCCGATCAGCAGCTGAACTCCAGAACCTTCCTCCAGCACAATGAGTAACCCCTCCCAAATACCATGCCCTCCCTCCCTGTTTCATGGCAGCCGAAGCAACAGCAAAGCAGAGGCTGACATCTTCCTTTTGACAATTTCTGCCAACTTAATAAAAAGTGAGGGATGCTTGGGAGCCAAGCTTAACAACATTTTAAAAATTACATGTTTTGTATCCCTCACTGTAATATATACTGGCTATAGATTGAAAATTGATAAGTAACTAGAGGCAATACATTCTAGAGTTAAACCTGAACTGATTCTAAGTTCAGCTTTAACTCATTATATGGGATGTAATAGAGAATTAATGCATGTATGTGTTTATCTCTTGAATGTTATAGAAAGAGAAGGAGATCACATAACAAGAAAAACTGATAGGTAAACTATACATTGCAATTTTGTAAAATTTGCTGAAATAGGATTGTAACGGAGAAGGAGAATGTGTATGTGTCTCCACAGTAAAATGGAGGGCTGTTTAGATTATTATATATGTATGCTTAATTTGTGAATGAGATGTTCAGAAAAGTAATCAAGACATAGTGCACAACTCTAATGTTCATTAAAGCCTTCTGCTAGGAAAGTCTGCTGCCACATTCAGCAAAGGATTTTGTAACTTTTAATGTTTAAAAAATGTATTATGGCCTAAGTCAGTGATGGCTAACCTTTTTGTCCTCATGTGCCAAAATTGTGTCCATGCGCATGACAATATGTGTGTGCATGCCCTCTGTGCACACAACCCCACACACCCCATGAATGTGTGCCTCCCGCGCCCTGTTTGGGCCTAGCAAGCCTCCCTGAAGCCTCCTGAAAGAAAAAATGTGTGGGGGCTTGCTCCGCACCTGCGCACACAACCCTCTGCACATGTGCATGTTACTTCTATGTGCCTATGTGCACACGGCTCCCGCATGTGCGGCAAATGCCCAAAAATCAGCTGGCATTTGTGCCATAGGTTTGCCATCACAGGCCTAAGTCTTTGTAGATCACAGTCTATTTCATCCATCATTTCAGCTACATAATATATAATGTTTTTATATCATGCATCTGAAATTATTATGACATAGTTCTAGGTTCTTGAGATACCATAAGAACCCCTGATATGTATTGCAAAAGTTGTGACCAAAAGCTCCACTATATGTGGAAAAATGGAATGCATTAGTTAAGTTCACTCAACATAATGAGTGGCTAGGTATAAACTGAGGACCTTTTTTAGACTGGACAAAGGTAGGAACCATTATGTAAGGTTTGGAGAAAGGACTAACAATTTTTCAGGCAACAGTCATACTTAATGATTTTGTCAGATATCACAGGTACCAAAAATAACATTTTTATAAAGAAAATTATATTTTCTTATAAATCAGTTTAAAATATGTAGTATTCTTTTTGTGGCTTATTATGATTTTATTTGTATTATTGTTGGAGCTACTTTTAAACATAGTATTAATTGATAATTGATGGAGAAATAAAGAAATTATCTTTTCTTTGGCATAGTGGGAAAGGCATTAGATTAAAATTGTCAGATTTTACAGTGATACTGTTTTATTTTAGGAAACATCTCCACTTTTCCAAAAATAAAATACAGCCCATAATAACTTTTCACAAATATGATAAGATTAAACAAATTTATGACCCATGTCCAGATTGCAGTGTTCCTGTGATTATGAGCTAAACATTTGGACATTTGGCAATAGACTTGCCCTTAGAACTGCAGAAGTATTGCAGCTCCCATACCCACCTATCTCCCCCTGATTTAGACTGCCATGATGGGCCTAAAATAGAGCCTGGTGTCTTCAGCTGTCACTACACCAGGCCTCTATTTCAGTCCTAGTGCTGTCAGTGCCACACAAAAAGCCCCCCCCCCCACGTATTCTCAAAGATATGCAAACCTTGGGGAATGGCACACTTACTTCACTGAAAGCCAAATCTGCTTCAATTTACCTTCTCAATAACCAAGTGAATCAGAAGATCATTTAAAAGCAGTTTATTACATTACCCTGATAAAGTGGGATCTCTCTATGAAAAAGGAAAGAGAGAACCTCGAGCTCTGTTTTCATTCCTTTTTATAATTAACACAACAAAGAAAATGCAAGAGGAAAGTTGATTGGATAGGATAAAAGTAGCCTCCCCATTGCATAGGAAACCAGTTACATGTAGTCAAACATGTTATATATTTGTATCCCATAATATCCTACATGTTCATTTTTAGCATAACAACAACGCTATGAGGTGAGGTGAGCTGAGAGACTGCCCAAGGTCACTCAGATGGCTTTCATAGCTAGGGTGTCACTTGAATTCATGGTCTCCTGTTTTCTAGTCTGGTGCTTTAACCATTAGAACAAATTAGCATCAATGAAGCAATGGCACATAGATGAATCACGAGTCTGGCTCAGACTGCTGAAAAATACTAGGTCTCTATTTCAGACCAATACCTGACATTGCTGCCAAGTGCTACACCCTGTTGGGTTGACTGTAGCTGTGTGTCACACTGCACTACTATTCCATTTTGTACGTGATTTACATGAAATTTCCCAGGGCTCCCCTACCTCTGGAGGTACCCACATGTTCTACTTAATGATCCCTGCAATTG
This sequence comes from Thamnophis sirtalis, assembly GCF_051295495.1. NCBI lineage: Eukaryota > Metazoa > Chordata > Lepidosauria > Squamata > Natricidae > Thamnophis > Thamnophis sirtalis. Next base: position 60,551,834 of record NW_028261384.1, on the reverse strand, counting down.
CTTAATGACCACAACTGGGATAGCCAGAATTGTTGTCATTAAGGGAAGCTGCCACGTGGGCATCTTGCTTAAAAATTAGAATGTGTATGACTGAAATTCTGGGCTCAATTGTGGTCATGTGTCAAAGACAACCTGTTTTACAAATTCAGCAAGCCAAATTGAATACTTACAATCTAATTTGGAAAATGTTAATTGAGAAGTTGATTTCCATTAGAGTAGTTTAAATTTATGAAACAGTATCTTACTTTTCATGCCTTTTATTATAAATGTAAATTAAAACAATATGAATAATAAAAATGAATTTAAGTTAATGAAATCCATATATATTTGTTTTAATAAAAATGAAAAAGCAAATGATTTAGAAGATTAAAAGAATATAAGATTACATTATCAAATAAAACTTTTTATGGCCTTTGGGAAAGCATAAAAATAAAATACATAGACTGTAATTATTATAAAACTTTAAAAATGGAATAAAATGATATAACATTTTTTGTTATAGTAACTGTAGGATAAATAACAATGACAATTGCTACAACTTCAATTATAAGTCAAACAGATAAAACAAATGTTTGCCCAAAATTGAGCAACCTGGAAAGATACATTAGAGTGCTGGCCAAATAGAAACAGTGACAGATAGACATTGTGCCCTCTATCAAGGTTATTCTTTAAAATGGGATAAATATTGTCCCCATAATTAGATATAGATATGATAAAGGGAGTGTAACAAAGGAACATATGGCAATTCCAAATAACCATCTCCACATAAGGTCTGCTGAAAGGGATGTTTTTATACTGTCCCACAGAATTGAGAATGATAGTGCATCCAACCTGGCCAAGAGGAAAACCTGATGAAATTTATGAATAAGAACTAAAGAAAGGAAAGAGAAAGAAATGTCCATCTTAGAAGAATTCAGAAACTGTAGGTTTGTACTAGTACTGGAATATTACGGTTTGAAAATCAATACCCCAAATTGATAGTTTAGATGGCTCCTGACATTTTAAAGCCCTAATGGACAGAAGCTTTCCAGAGAAAATTCCAAGGACTGGAGGTTTTTATTAACTTTTGTTAATCGGGTTTACAACAGTCCCTAAGAATCAATGGAACCAGGCTCAAGGAGGAAAAAAAAAATTCAACCAGACTCGAGCACCCATAGAAACCAAACCTGTCTCTAATTGTAAAACAACATTCTTAGTGTATCTTGGAACTACAAATATTGTTCCTATAAATTTGGACTGTATAGCTTTCAGGAAATTAAACTTTGTAAAAATGCAATTTTGAATGCCATAAAGAAGCTGAGAGATAACCTTAGCAAGCAAAAACCATGCAAACTATAGGAATAAAATATTCCTACTTTGACCAGAATTTTAAGACAGCTAGGAAACTTTGCTGGGCCATATAAGAATAATGTGCACTCCAAGATTAGGAAGCCTTGAACTGCACCCCAAGATATTTATAAGAACATGCTTGTTTTATTGCTGCCCTGTTAACTTGCCATTTATATAACCTACTTTCGTATTGTCAAACATTAACACTTTAGCTTTTTGATAATTTACTGTAAGTTGTTCTCTTAGACAAAAGGAAACCCAAGGATCAAAATCCAATTTTTGTACAGCCACTGAATTTATATTAGTAATGATACGTTACATTTTTCCAAAATTTAAATACAGTCAAAATAGGTGTCTGCTGTGGTAAAATTTATGGCACAAATCATCCTGGGGCTGAATGAATTATGTTGAACATTAATGTTAAGGTTAAAATTGACACGATTTCTATTTAACAAGGGTGATTTTTTCACACAATTATTAAATTATATATTGCCCTCCACTGTTTGCAAATTGAAGTTTTTGTCTAAATAATTTTCTTTCATAGGTTACATACCAGAGAAACTTTGAAATTGACTATGCTCGCAACTGTTTCCTTAAGGATGGGAAACCATTCCGCTACATTTCAGGCAGCATCCATTATGCCCGGATTCCCCGTTTCTACTGGAAGGATCGTCTCTTGAAGATGAAAATGGCAGGCCTTGATGCTATTCAAATGTAAGTAACACTGAAACTCTCAGACCCCTGAAGACAGGAATTCACCTGAGATTTATGGTTGCAGTCATTGAAAATGTAGCATCATAAGATGATGATCAGAACTGTCAAATGTTTGCAGTTCAGGTAATAATTATTTTCTTCAATAAAGAATAATCAGAAGATATAGTCTGTGGTCTATATCAGGAGTTCCCAATCCCGTGTCTGTGGACCAACACCGGACCATGGCATGCCAGCAACTGGGCTGTACAAAGGCCCTTCAAGGGATGCAGGCAGCACACAAAACCACATCCCCTTCAGTTCTTGGAAAAACTTTCTCCATGGAACTGGTCCCTGGTGCCCAAAAGGTTGGGAGCCACTAGTCTATGTAATGCATTTGTTTATTTTATTCAGGAACACATTTTATTCAGGAACATGCTTTTGGTAAGCCAAAATCAGTTTTTAACAGATTAACAGAATTGGAAGGGACCTTGAAGGTCATTTAGTCCACCCCCCATCCAAGCAACCCCCCCTACACCATTTCTGACAAATAGCAGTTCAATCTTTTCTTGAAAGCCTCCAATGATGAAGCTCCAACAACTTCTGAAGTCAAGCTGTTATATTGGTGGATTGTTCTCACTGTCAGAAAATGTATCCTTATTTCTAGGTTGAATTTCTCCTTGGTCAGTTTCTATCCATTATTCCTTGTCTGGCCTTCAAGTGCCTTGGAAAATAGCCTGACCACTTCCTTTCTGTGGCAGTCCCTCAAATATTGGAACACTGCTATCATGTCTCCCCTGGTTCTTCTCTTCACTAGACTATTCATGCCCAGCTCCTGTAACCATTTTTCATATGTTTTACTCATTTGTCCCTTAATCATCCTGGTTGCTCTTCTCTACGATTTTTTTAGACTAGAGTCTCAATATCTTTTTTATAGTGTGGTGACCAAAACTGGATGCAGTACTCTAGGTGTGGTCTTATTAGAGCTTTATAGAGTGGTATTAGTACCTCACTTGATCTTGATTGTATGCCTCTGTTAATGCAACTTGGGAGTGCACTGGTGTTTTTGGCAGCCACTGCACACTGCTGGCTCATATTTAACTGGCTGTTCACTAAGACTTCAAGATCTCTCTCACAGTTACTGCTATTAAATCTGGTTTCACTTACTCTGTATGTGTACTTTTGGTTTTTCTTGCCTAAATATAAGATTTTTCTCTACATTGAATTCTATTTTGTTAGATAGAGTCTAGTGTTCAAGTCTGTCAAGATCCATCTGGATCTTGACCCTATTATCTAGGGCTGTGATGGCTTCCCTCCCTCCCTGCCCAAGCGGGCTTCTTGCGCACATGTGGCTTCTTGCGCCCAAGCAGGCTTCTTGCCCAAGCAGTGAAGCAGCAGCATGAGAACTGTTGCCGCCAGGGACAATGGGGTGGTGGTGGTGAGGACAGTCGGGCCGGAGCTTTCCTCCATCCCTGCCAAGCGGGCTTCTTTTTTTTTTGTAAAAAGTTTTTTATTTTTCCTTCCAAATTCATTCTTAAATATACATTCTTATAATTGTTATTTAACATATATCAATTCATATCATTTTTCTGCCTGTATATTTATATTTTGATATTTTCCTATTTCCCCTCCCCCTATTTTAATCATATGTCATCTGAGATATTTATTTCATGTTTTGTTCCTTTTTCTTTCTATTTATATCTTTTTTCAAGCCACTCATAAAATCACCCCCATGTCCTGTAGTATACTGATTCCTCTTTGTCCTTTATTCTCAATGTCAATCTATTCATTTCTGCACAGTCTAATATCTTCTTTTATTACCTCCCCTTCCAATGGGATTTTGTCTGCCTTCCAGTTTTGTGCAAATACAATTCTAGTTGCTGTTATTATTTGTACAATCAAATATGAATCTTCTTTACTATATTTCTCTGGTAGAATTTCCAATAAAAATACCTCTGGCTTAAACTCTACAGGTTTATGTATCATTTTCTCTAACCATGTTTGTATTTTAACCCAATAGCTTTTTGCATCCCTACACACCCACCACATATGATAATACGTTCCTGTCAATTGGTGACATTTCCAACATTTAACTCATTTATCCGTAAACATTTTTGCTAATCTTTCAGGTGTTATGTGCCATCTATAAAACATTTTATATAAATTCTCTTTATATGCTATCGCCATTGTCGGATTTTAATTCCTTTCCCATAGTTGTTGCCATTTTTCTAGTTCTATTGTATATCTAAAGTTTTTTGCTCATTTTATCATATATAACTGTATAATTTTTAATCAGTTTTTCATCTATTCCCATGAGTATCCTATCTAATTCTGAATTTTCCATATTAAAACCATACTCTTTAATATCTTTCTCATATCTTGTTTGTATTTGCATTTGTTTAAACCATCCTATATCAATCTCTTGTTCCTCTAATTCTTTCTTCTGTTTTGGTTTTTCCTGTGCTGTGCTATCTTTGTACCTAATAACCTTTTTCATATTACTAATATTCGGATGTCAAAGCTTCTTCTGTTGAAAGCCACATTGATACTTCCATATAGTGCTTTTCTTTTACTTTTTCCCATACTGCCTATAAACCATTTCTTACATAGTGTCTCTGAAAATAACCATGTATTCTATTTTTCCCATACCACAAAAATGCGTACCAACCCAGTTACATATCGTGTCCCTCCAAGGATAATAACCTTGCATTTCTTAGTAATATTCATTCTTTTATCCACATTAGAGCTTGATTCCCAATTCGGTACACCAAATCCACCTCTAATCCTAGAATCTTGTAGCATTCTTACTTTAATTGTTGCTTTCTTTCCTTGCCAAATATATTTTCCTATTATTTTATTTAGTTTTTTTAAATACTTTTTCTCAGTTTTATTGGTATTGTTTGAAATAAAAATAATATATTCATCTTAATTACCACTATTCTTCCCATTAGTGATAGCTGAAAGTTTTTCCATTTCTCTATATCCACTTCAATTTGATTTCTTAGTTTATAATAATTATCTTCCTTAATAGTTAAATATTCCCAAATATTTCATTTTTTTTACTATTTAAATATCTATACTCCATTATTTCTCTTTTCTGTTTTTCTGTTATAGTTTTCACTAATTTTTTTTTGTTTTATCTTTATTAATTTTCAATTCTGCCACTCCTCCATACTCTTCTATTTGTTCTAGTAGTTTTGGACTTGTTTATATTGGATCTTCAATAATAAATACCAAGTCGTTTGCAAATGCTTGCAATTTATATTCTTTCTTTTTAACTTTCATTCCTTTTATATCTTTATCTTTTTGTTCAAAACTTCTAGTGTCAATATGAATAAGACCCTTGCCTGGTCTCTTTTCTAATTGGCACTTTTTCTGTCATATCTCCATTTACCATCATTTTAGCCTGTTGTTCTTTGTAAATAGTTTTAACCATATTTATAAATCCCTCCTACAAATACATCATTTGCAGTTGCATTATCATGATGTTCTGTCCCAAGCCTCTACAATATATATGGATGCAGACCTGGCTGTCTGCCACAAGTAAGGAGGGAGATAAATAATCCCTTGGCTGGAAGCCCAGAAAGCTATCTATGAAACAAGGCTTGAACTCATGAAATTCTCCCAATCTTTCTCTACGGCTGGATCAGTAAATTGTTGTTTCCTGCAAAATTCTCCTCCCGTTGCCCCACCTATGAGCTCTCCAGGAGGGGCCAATCAGTAGTCACCTGTTCCTATTTCCTTTTTTGACCCTTTTTCCAAAGCTGCTTCCTCCTCCTCACAGCCCTATGCATGGCATCTGAGTCAGGGACAGCCTCCCTCTGTTCTTCCGCACTGCTCCCTGACTCAGATGCCATCTGGTGATCAACAGGCCTCTCTAGTCCCTGCTCTGACTCCGAACACCACCACTCCCAGAGTCTTTCTCAGCCTCCAGGGCAGTCCCATAGTGTTCATCGTTGTCAGATTCCACCAACAGCTCAGCCGGCCACTGTTGGGCCACAACACTATCCCTCACCGCAGGGCCCTTCCTCCGGGTCTGACACTCAGAGTGTGGCCTAGATGGGAATTGCTCATGGAAGGCCTGCACCAAAACAGGTGCGTGCCCGTAGGTCGCATCCTGCCAGGTAAAATCCTCCAGGCCTTCCATTCAATCAGGTATTGGAACCATCCTTTCAGCCATCGGGAATCTCGGATGCTGGCAACTTCATACTCAGGCGGCTCCTCATTGTCACGAGGTTCTGTCTGAGGATGATCTGGTTGGCGAAGAGGACAAGCCAGCCATTCAGGAACAAGGAGAGATTGATGAAAGACCGGATGGACTCGCATCGAATGTGGCAACGTCAGGTGCTAGGCGACCGGATTGATGATTGCTTCAACAGGAAACAGGCCAAGGTAACGGTGGTCTAACTTCTTGACGGCCGGTCTGAGAGAAGGTGTCTAGTGGACAGCCACACTTGACCCCCTATAGTCAACACCGGCGTCGCGCAATGAGACTTGTCCACAACTCTCTTATAATCCTCCTTGGCTTTTGGCTTTACCCAGATATCATCGCACCACTTGATGGGCCACCTGTAGTTCTGACAAAAAGTCCTTAGCTGCGGGGACCGGTGAATTGATGGGTGTGAGGTGAAAGAACTGAGGATGATACCCTACACCGGCCAAGAAGGGCGTCATTTGCGTGGATGTGTGCTGTGAGTTATTGAACACAAACTCCGCCACTGCCAGGTAGTCCGCCCAATCATTTTGCTGCTGGTTCACAAAGCAGTGCAGGTACTACTCCAAGATCCTGATCACTTTCTCTGTCTCTCCGTCAGTTTCTGAATGACAGTTTCTGAATGAGGACAAGCAGATTTTTACATCCAAGACCTTCATCAGCCCTTTCCAAAACTGGGTTGTAAATTGTGTTCCCCTGTCTGATATGATCCTGTCAGGTAGGCTGTGCAGCCTGAAAACATGTTGGATAAACACGTGGGTGGTGGTGCGGTCTGTCGGTAATCTCTGACACGGGATAAAATGCGCCATCTTTGTCAGCATGTCTACCACTACGAACACCGTGGTAAATCCAGAAGACGGAGGCAAGTCCGTCAAGAAGCCCATAGAAATGGCCCCCCAGCGTCTCTTCGGTGTTCGCAATGGCTGGAGAAACCTTGGGGGGGGGGGCGCTCCCATCGCTGACTTGGCCTGCCGATACTGTACACAAGACGTGATGTAAGATTGTACGTCATGTCATAATCGGGGCCACCAGAAAGTATGGGAGACCAGGTTCAAGATCTTGAAGAGGCCAAAGTGCCCCGCCGCAGGATTATCATGGCACTGGGATAGAATAAGTCCCCGAAGTGGCCCCACTGGCACATAGAGTCTGTCTCGGTACCGCAAGAGTTCATTGGTGAATGTCCATGGGGAGGCAGGCCCCACTTCTGCTTTCCATTGTTCCACCCAATTGTCATGCTGCTGCGCTTCCCGTATTTGAGGCCATAAGTCCTCAGGCTCCTGAACCATGGAGAAGGACTCTACAGGCAAAACTGTCTGGGGTGGAATCTGGAGTTTGGTACAAGAATACTTGGGTTTCTGCAAGAATGCATCTGCCCTTTGGTTGTGCGCACTGGGTATGTATGTCACACGGAAATTGAACTGTGCAAAGAAGAGGGACCACCGAATCTGGGGCTGGTTCAATTTTCGTGCGGTCTTTCAAAATTCCAAATTTCTATGGTCCATCCGGACTTCAATTTGATGTCTGGCCCCCTCTAAATGATGCCTCCAGGCCTCAAACACCACCTTATTGGCTAGTAACTCCTTCTCCCAAATAGTATAATTGCGCTCAGAAGAGTTGAGTTTCCGTGAATAATAAGTGCAAGGGAAGAGGATACCGCCGGAGGCGTGAGCCTGAAGTAATACCGTTCCAACAGTGATATCTGATGCATCTGCCTCCACTACAAATGGAGGTCAGGATGCCTCAAGATGGGCTCTTTCATGAAGGCTTGCTTCAAGGCCTGGAACGCTTGATGGTCAGCGGCACTCCAGTGACATGGAACTTTCTTCTGAAGGAGCCGAGTGAGGGGCGAAGTCAGGGAAGCAAAGCTGTGGAGAAAGGTCCGATAATAGTTGGCAAACCCGAGGAGTCGTTGGACATCCTTCACTCACCAAGGAGGTTGCCAATTACGCAAAGACTACCTTGCCCAGCTCCATCGCAATGCCTTTAGGAGAGATACGATGCCCCAGGAACTTGATGGTGGACTGCCAAAACTGGCATTTCTCCAGTTTCGCATACAAGCGATTTTCACAGAGCTGTTGTAGGACTAGGCATAAGTGCTGCCGATGACTCTCCCGGGAAGATGAGTAAATTAGAATGTCATCTAGATAAATAACGACAAACTGGTCCAAAAGGTCCCAGAAGATGTTGTTCATAAAATGTTGGAAGACGGCAGGGGTGTTGGTCAGCCTAAAAGGCATGACCATATACTCAAAAAGCCCTGGTGCCGAATGCCGTCTTCCATTCATCCCAGGGCCAGATCCGGACAAGATTATAGGTTCCACGCAGATCCAATTTCATGAAAATTGTAGCCTCTCTGAGCCGCTCCAACAGTTCAGGAATAAGGGCAGAGGATATCGATTGCATACCATGATATAATTAAGTTTACGGTAGTCACAATATAGTCTCAAATCTCCGGTCTTTTTTTTACGAACGGCTTACGGTTTATTAGGATTTGTATGCCGCCCACTCAAGAGAGACTCAGGGCGGCTTACAGATGAAAACAGGGAGGGGGAACATATAAAAATTAAAAAAACAGACATTAAAATTGCACGACGTTCATATAACTTAGGATGGGGCTGGATAAATCAACAGCCCCAGGCCTGCCGGAATAGCCAGGTCTTAATCATTTTGCGGAAGGCCGGAAGAGTAGTAAGGGTCCGGATCTCCACGGGGAGATTGTTCCATAGGGCCAGAGCAGCTACAGAGAAGGCCCTTCCCTGAGGAGTCACCAGCCGACAATGACTGGCAGATGGAATCTGGAGGAGGCCTAATCTGTGCGATCTTATAGGTCTCTGGGAGAAACAAGACTGGTTCAGACAGTGGATGAAGACGAGGGTCAGATAAAACCCTGAGCTAGGTTTTTGTCCAAAAAGTGGCCCACTCCGGATCTGATTGAGAAAAGACTAATCATAAACCCCACTTTACCTCGGTCAGTGGGGAATCCTCTGCTCTCAAGCTGATAAACAGGTGGCATTGTCCCACAAAAGCATGGCTTGGTTGCCATCGAATTTATCAGGCACTGCAACTGGGCATTTCCTCCGAGGTGCTAGTGGAGCAGTGTGAACTTGGAGCTGAGCCACCTGGGCAGCCAGCACAGCTACCTGTTGCGTGAGCTGTGCGTTTTCTGCACGAAGCTGCTCCATTTTAAATTATATTTAAATCTGTTTTAGAGGGCAAGAAACAAACTGTTCTGTCCCAAGCCTCTACAATATATATGGACACAGACTTTGCTGTCTGCCACAACTAAGGAGGGAGATAAGCAACCCCTTGGCTGGGAGCCAAGAAAGCTATCTCTATGAAACAAGGCTTGAACTCACGAAATTCTCCTGATCTTTCTCTACAGCTGGATCAGTAAATTGTTGTTTCCTGCAAAATTCTCCTCCCGTTGCCCCACCTATAAGCTCTCTGGGAGGGGCCAATCAGTAGCCACCTGTTCCTATTTCCTTCTCTGACCCTTTTTCCAAAGCTGCTTCCTCCTCCTCACAGTCCTATGCATACATACGTCAGGGACAGCCTCCCTCTGTTCTTCCTCATGGCTCCCTGACTCAGATGCCACCTGGTGGCCAACAGGCCTCTCTAGTCCCTGCTCTGACTCTGAACACTCCCCAGAGTCTTCCTCAGCCTCCAGGGCAGTCCCATAGTGTTCATCGTTGTCAGATTCCAGTAACAGCTCAGCCGGCTACTGTTGGGCCACAACACATGAATTGCCAATTTAGATTATTAAAACCTTTTGGTGCATCCAAAAATAACAATGCCATTTGTTTTCCAAGGTGTACTTCATAGTATTCTAATGAATTCAATATAATTTGCATGTTATCTCTAATTTGTTTCATGGGTAAAAAGCCAGTTTGATCTGAGTATATAAATTCACTTAACAGTCTTTTAAGTCTTTCCGCCATGATCGATGCAAAGATTTTATAATCCACGTTTAATAAAGAGATTGGTTATAGTTCTTTTTTTTTTAACATTTCTCTTTTATTTTCATTTTCATACACTCACATGTATACTGTACATAGCGAACGCCATACAGCATTAAACAATAATTGCATCAATTCCTCTTGTCAACAATGCCCCAGAAAATAGAAACCCAATATAACTCTTCCGCTCTCCATACACCTCCTTCTTCCATCACCCTCCAACTTTCTATCTTCCCTCCATCATCCCCCTCTACCCTACTTCCCCTCCCCCTCTACCACTCTTCTCTCCACATCTACTCCCCCCCTTCCTTCTCACCTTTCCCTGCCACCCTCTCTCCCATCACTCTCTGCCCATCTTTCTTCTTTCCCACTCCTCCACTCCTTGGTGTATTTCCGCTATATGTCAATATTCTTGGCCTATCCTATTTTTAAAGAAAAGTTAAGAAAAAAAACAGTATACATGTGAAGTCACATTACATTGAGATCTAACCTAATATATATCCGTCCCTCCCCCCCTCCCCCCCACATCCTTCCCCCCGACTTCCCAGAACCCGTACACGGTATACATTTTTAACAAACTCAGTCTAAAATATATTGAGAAGAAAAGAATAAGAAATTAATAACATCTCTACATTGAGCTTAGCTCCTTCTTGCTAAGCTAGCTTTAAACAACTTAAATCATTCCTGGTCTTAAGCATAGGCTATCTGGAATTTCTTAGTCCCGTATTTATTTTGTATATAATCAATCCATTTTCTCCAGTCTCGTTTATATCTCTCATTTGAGTGATCTTTAAGATATGCCGATATTTTAGCCATCTCGGCTAAATTTGTGACTTTCAATGTCCACTCTTGAATTGTAGGCAAGTCTTCCTTCTTCCAGTATTGCGCCACCAACAGTCTTGCTGCCGTTATTAAGTGCAAAATCAAGTTAATCTCTACCGCTGTAAAGTCAGTACTTATACCTAACAGAAATAACTGAGGAGTAAACTTTATCCTTCTTTTAAAAATATTTTGCATAATCCACCATATTTTTATCCGAAATGCCTTAACCTTTTGGCAAGTCCACCATATATGGAAATATGTAGCATCGAGAGAACCAGATCTCCAACATTTGGGTTGTAAATTCGGATACATAGAAGCCAACTTTTTACGATCTAAATGCCATCTATAGAACATCTTGTAAAAATTTTCTCTCAGTTTTTGAGCTTGTGTAAATTTCACATTTCTTACCCAAATTCTTTCCCACATATCCAACATTATCGGTTCTTCAATATTTTGAGCCCACTTTACCATACAATCTTTAACTAATTCTCTTTCCGAATCCATCTGTATTAATACATTATATATCCTCTTTATATGCATTAAACTTTGATCTCTTATTTGTTTAAATAGATTATCCTCAACTTGCATGAAACCAATTTTTTGATCTATTTTCCACCTGGCCTGTAATTGCCCATACTGGAACCATGTTTGAACTGCCTTCTCCTCTTTCAATATCTCTAAGGATTTTAGTTGTAGTGCCCCCCTTTCCAAGATGAGGAGCTGTCTATAAGTAGTTCTATCCTGTTTTTGTGCTATATTCATATTTTCAATTGCATGTCTAGGAATTGCCCACATGGGTATCTTGTCATTTAGTTTATGTTGATATTTTTTCCAGACCCGCAGTAAAGCATTTTTTAAAATATGACTTTTAAAGTTTTTGTCCAGTTTTTTGTTGAATAACAGGTAAGCGTGCCAACCATATACCAGATCATATCCCTCAATATTCAATATCCTATCATTGGTTAAATCGATTCAATCACTAATTACGGATAATATCACTGCATTGTAATATAGTTTTAGGTTGGGTAGTTTCAAGCCTCCTCTCTCGCGTGCATCTTGCATTATTTTCAGCTTTACCCTCGGCTTCTTTCCTGCCCATACAAATTTATTGATACCCTTCTGCCATTCTAAAAGATTTGCATCTTTTTTGAGTATGAGTAACATTTGGAAAAGAAATAAAAATTTTGGTAAGATGTTCATTTTCACTGCCGCTATTCTTCTCAGCAAAGATAAGTGCAATTTCTCCCATTTTTTCATCTCTATCTGTATGCTATGCCAGAGTGGTTCATAATTATACTTATATAATTTCCCATTTGAGATTGAAATATTAACTCCAAGATATTTGACCTTTTTGACTACCTCACATCCTAACATTCCTCCTAATGTTCCTCCTTACTACCCTCCCAGCCTTCTGCAAAGCCGTTAAGTTCTGGCTGCTCCAGCAGGCCGGGGGGCTTTCGAAATATCCAGCCCCACGGAAACTGTGACTGTTGTGTATTTTAAAGTGTTGTTTTGTTTATTTATCCCCTCCCTTGTTTATTGTAAGCCACCCGGAGTCCTTCGGGAGTGGGCGGCATACAAGACAAATAAAACTAAACTAAACTAAACTAATTCTTCCTTTTGTTTAGTATTCATATTTATAGTTAATATTTTTGTTTTCCCTAAGTTTATTTTAAAATCAGACACGTGACCATATTGATTAATCGTATTCATTAAAACCATACTGGATTCCTGCGGTTGTTCCAATATTATAACCAAATCATCCGCAAAAGCACGCACTCTGTATTCTTGCTGCCTAATCTTAATTCCTTTTAGACCATCCAAGCTCTGTATTTTATTCAACAATACTTCCAACGTTATAATAAACAATAGTGGGGACAAAGGACAGCCCTGTCTTGTACCTTTTCCAATTTGAAAAGAGTCTGTTAAACTTCCATTGACTATGATTTGAGCTGTTTGCTGTTGATATATTGCTTTGATTGACTGTCTACCTGCATTTTTTGCAATATCTTCAACAGAAATTGCCAATTAACTCGACCAAAGGCTTTCTCAGCATCCAAAAATATGAACGCAGCAGGAATTTGATTGTTCTTCCCCAAGTATTCTAATGCATTAATAACTAATCTAACATTATATTTCATTTGTCTCCCTTGTATAAAATCTGTTTGGTCAGCGTGTATCAATTGTTGAATAACCAGCATTAACCTATTTGCTAATATTTTAGTAAAAATTTTATAATCTACATTAAGTAATGAGATAGGTCTATAGTTTTTGGGTTGAGTAGTATCTTGATCTTCTTTGGGTATCAAAGATATAAAAGCTGTCTTCCAAGATGGAGGCACCTTACCTTCCGTTTGAATCTTATTAAATAATTCTCTAAGAGGTTCTACCATTTCTAACTGTAAATTTTTATAGTAAGCCACTGTCAAGCCATCCGTGCCTGGTGCCTTCCCTGACTTTATTTTTATTTTATTTTTTTTATAAGTATTTTTCTTAGTAAAAGAAAAATGCAACAACCAATATCTGGTAAAAGACAATACAACATCCACTGTTTTGCTTTACATTTGACTACGTTTCGAGACATTCCCATAATATCAAAATCATTATAGACATCAAAGGTTAGGTATCTTCTTCCCTCCCTCCCTCTTTCCTTCCCTCGTTTCTTCTTTCCCACTCCCTTCCCTCCCTCCTTCTCTCCTTCCCTCCTTCCTTCCCTCCTTTCTTTTCTCCTTTCCTCCTTTCCTTCTCCCTCCCTTTCCTCTCTCCATCCCCCCTCCTTCTCTCATACCTTCCCTTCCTCCTTTCCTCCTTCCCTCCTTCCTTTCTTTTCTCTTGAATTCCCTCCTTTCTTCCCTCCTTCCCTCCTTCCTTTCTGCTCTCCTTCTCTCCTTCCTTCCCTCCCTCTTTCCCTCCTTGCTTCCCTACCTTCTTCCCTCCCTCCTTCCTATCCCACTTTCTTCTCTTTTTTCTCTCCTTCCTTCTTTCCACCTCTCCCTTCCCTTCTCTCCTTTCTCTTCCTCCTTTTTAACCTTCCCCCCTTCTTCTGCCTTTCCCTTTTTCCTGTTCCTCTCCTTTCTCCTCCCCATCCTGTCTTTCCTACTGCCCCTCCCTCCCTCCTATCTAACCTTTGTAGCATTTACATATTTTCCTCTACTGAGGGCGACCTGGTTCTCTTTCCTTTCCTTGTTTAAAAAAGGCAAGCTTTACAGGATGCGAGATGAAGAATTATTTTCATCTCCCATTGCTCATCTCGCCTTACCTAGAATGAACCTTGGTTGCTAATTCCTTGCAGGTAGTTGTAACGGATTACCTATCAGCTTTTCAAGTTTTTCCAACGTTATGGTCTAGCAGAGTTGCTCAACGGTGAATTCTCACCTCTAATACATTTCTCCTCTCCCTTATCTCTCAGTTTTTGTGTGTTGTTCGTTAGGGTTGTTGCTTGAATCATATTGAGTTAGTCAGCTATCTCCTATTATGTCTTAAGTCTTCACTGTCTCATCAAGCCATTTGTACAATTTCTCCCAGACTTTATAAAAGTATCTTCTTTATCGTTAATCCGCATCGTCAGTTTGTTCATTTCTGCTAATTCTAAGATTTTATTCATCACCATAGTGCTAGTGGGGGCATTTTCACTCTTCCAGCACTGTGCGTAAGCAATCCTTGCCGCTGTCAAAATGTGAACGAGAAGGTATTGATTGATTTTACATATTTTTTGATCTGTTATCCCTAATAGGAAGGTTTCTGGCTTAAGACATAATTTCATTGACAAGATTCCGTTCAGCCATCTTAGTATTTGCTTCCAATACGTTTTGGCAACTGGACACGTCCACCACATGTGGTAGTACGTGCCCAGCATTGTTTTACATTTCCAGCATTTGGCCAATACTTTTGAGGAGATTTTTGCCAGTCTTGTCGGAGGAAGATGCCAGCGGTAGAACATTTTGTATATATTTTCTTTATAGGCCATCGATTTTGTCAATTTCAAGTTCCACTCCCAAACCCTTTCCCAATCATCTAGGTCTATTGTGTGGCCGATATTTTGGGCCCAGGTTACCATGACTTCTTTTACTCTTTCTGCTTCCATTTTTCGAATCAGGAAGCAGTTGTATAATTTCGAGATTACTTTCTCATCTGGTCCAATTAAAATTTTATCCAGTTCCTGGTTCTTGTTCTGGAAGCCAAATTGTTCTAAGTCTAATCTATGTTTACTTTGAATTTGAAGGTATGGCCACCAATCAATGTTTATTCCCCTCTCAGCCAAATTTTCCCTAGAGTTTAGTCTATTTTGATCATCTAGCAATTGTTGGTAAATAACAATTTTATCAAAATTTATCAAATTCGGGTATATCAGGGCTTCCGTCGGGGATATCCATTTGGGAAGTTGGGTGTAAAATTTCCTTCTGATTTCCAGCCAGTTCTTAATTAATACCCCTCTTAAATGGTGCCTACTAAAATAATTGTGGACTTTGAAGCTGAGTTCAATGAAAAGAATTTATTGATTTTTCTCTTTTTTTTTTGTTTTTTTTTAATTTTCTTCTTTTTTTTATCTTTTAATTTTCAACTTACTTGGTTTTATTATATTCTAGATTGTGTTTGATAAAAAGCTATACCGGGTATGGGATCTGGGAAGTCAAAGGGGGGTAGGGAGGGGGGATTACAGGGGGGAGGGGGGGAGGGGGGAAACATAGTTTCAATTTTCAAAACAATAAGAATGCACCTGTATACTGTTGCTCCTTTTTCTTTTTTTTTCTTTTCCTTTTATTTTCTTTTTTTTCTTCCTTTTTTTTTCTTTTAATGTTAGTATAAAATACAAATCGAATAGATTAATGAATAGTAGAAATACACCGAAGTAAGGAGTAGAGGGAAAGAAGAGGGAGGAGTAGAGAGGGAGTGAGAGGGGAATGTAAGGAGGGTGAAATGGGGGAAAGGGGAGAGAGGCATGTTAGAGGGGGAGGGGAAGTAGAAGAGGGGAATGTTGGAGGGGAGAAATGAAAGTTGGAGGGGGAGAAGAAAGGGTGTATGGAGGATGAAGTGTTATGTTGGTTTCCTATGGTGGAATATAAGATGAGTTGTGTTTAATCGCACAGTATACAAGTGATTGTAAAATGAAAATGAAAATAAAACAAAGTTGAGAAAAAATAATAATAATTGTGGACTTTATTTCCCTCGCACCATAGATAGTTGTGCCACCCATATTGCAGGTCATGGCCCTCTATCGTTAAGATTCTTTTGTTGGCTAACATTACCCACTCTTTTGTCCACATAGTTGTTGCTGCTTGATGATATGTTTTCCATTCCGGTAGGCCCATTCCCCCTTGTGCTCTTTTATCCTGGAGATGCTTATATTTTATCCTGGGCTTTTTGCCATTCCATACAAAATTTCGTACCATTTTGTCTAAATCATTATAAAATTTTTCCCCTAATTTGACCGGTGCCGTTTGAAATAGGTAGAGGATTTTTGGCAGGACATTCATCTTGATTACTGCGACTCTTCCCATCAATGATATTTGTAGTTTCGACCAGTTTTTTAAATCTTTTTGGATGTTTTGTAGTAGTTTATTATAGTTATCTTCTTTTATGGAAGAGCATTTTGCAGACAGCCAGATCCCTAAATATTTAATTTTTTTGGTTACCTTTAATTCCATTATTTCCTCTAGTTCTCCAATCTGATTTTTGGGAAAGTTTTTTATAATCATTTTAGTCTTTTCCTTATTTATTTTTAATCCGGCCACATGCCCAAAGTTCTCAATGTCCTTCATCAAATACGGTCCTGAAGTTAGTGGGTCTTCCACAATAAAAACCATGTTGTCCGCGAAGGCCTGTGTTTTATATTGTTCTTTTTTTATAGTCAGACCCCTAATTTCCTGGTTTAATCTTATTTTATTTTTTATTTTTTATTTTATTAGTATTTGTAGGCCGCCCATTTCCCTGAGGGGACTCAGGGCGGCTTACATAAAATAAGGAAGGGAGGGTACAAACAATAGACACAAACAATACATAGAAGTAAAATAGTAAGCAACATTCATTCATCATTCGGGTGGGGACAAATTAGCTTTATCCCCAGGCCTGACGGGCTAGCCAGGTCTTAAGGGCTGTGCAGAAGGTCTGGACGGTGGTGAGGGTACGAATCTCCACGGGGAGATCGTTCCAAAGGGTCGGAGCTACTACTGAAAAGGCTCTCCTCCGTGTAGTTGCCAGTCGGCACTGACTGGCAGATGGAACTCGGAGGAGGCCTAATCTATGTGATCTAATTGGTCGCAGGGAGGTAATTGGCAGGAGGCGGTCTCTCAAGTACGCAGACCCACTACCATGAAGGGCTTTATGAGTGACAAGTAGCACCTTGAAGCGCACCCGGAGATCAACAGGTAGCCAGCGCTACATATGATATATTACATATCATGTAATATATCATGCATATGTCCTCCTACATATGCAACACTGTCAAGAAACATCTCAAACTTGCTCAAGTGATAAAGAAAACTCATCTTCTCATTGCAAGATTCAGGGATCTATTACGGTACCTATGTTAACTTTCCCCATTTTAAGTCCCTGCTGTTCTCCTAGTCGCCCACATATACCATAGGTTCCAGCTAAGATAATGTTCTGTTTCTCCTTTGTCCCTCAGCCAACCCGTCATTCTATCCATTTCTGCACATTCGTAGATCTTTTTAATTAAAGCATCTTCCGGCGGTATAGTGGTGGATTTCCAAAGTTGTGCATAGGTTATTCTTGCGGCCACAATTATATGCAGGCTCAAATGCCATATTGAACTGCTTATGTTATCTGGTTTGATGCTTAGTAACAGGTTCTCAGGTCTCCATTCAATGTTTGCCCCGGTAACCTCTTTTAACCATTTTTTAATCCTTTTCCAATATTTCGTGGCCTCAGTACAGGACCACCAAACATGGTAGAATGTGCCATCCTTTCTTCCACATTTCCAACACAATGGAGATAACCCAGGAAACATCTTAGCTAATCTCGTTGGGGGGAAGTGCCACCTATAAACCATCTTGTATATGTTTTCTTTGAATGCAGTAGAAGTTGTAAGTTTAATGGTCTTACTCCATAGATCCCACCATTTGCCCATTTCAATTTCATAACCTAGGTTTCTCTCCCATACTGTTAGAAGGCTTTTGTCCATCTCTTCATTAGTATCTTGGCAGGTCAAAAATTGGTAGATCTTCGATAACATTTTTTTGTCTCCACCAAACAAGATCTTATTTAGCCCCTGAGGGTTTGGGTAGATCCCGAAACGTGCCTTATCACTTTTAAACCTGTTTCTAACCTGTAAATATTCCCACCATTCCAAATTCCTGCCCTGTTGCTCTAATTCCATCTTTGTTTTTATGTTGCCCTCTTCTGTCATGATATCTTTATATGTTATGTTTCTTGTCCAGTTAAATAAACTCGGATGCGTTAAGGCCTCTAATGGTGCCAACCAACACGGAACCCTAAGATAATATTTTTTCCTCATTTTTTCCCAGACCCCCATCAAAATCTTCCGAATATAATGTCCCATGAAGTACCTATGGGGGGTGTCTCTTTCTTGCCAGAGGGAGGCATGCCATCCCTGGGGGAGGTCATGTCCCTCTATAGCCAATAGGCGCCTTCTATTCAACATCACCCAATCTTTCACCCATGTCATGATTGCTGCGTTATAGTATGCTTCCCAGTTGGGTACTCCGAAGCCTCCCAGTTCTCTGCGTTTTTGTAAGGTTTGGGCTTTGATTCGTGCTTTCTTGCCTTGCCAAATAAACTGTGTCACTATTGTCTCCAAGGATTTAAAAATTTTTTTGTCCAATTTAGTTGGTGCCGTTTGAAACAAAAACAAAAATTTTGGTAATACATATGTCTTGACTGTCGCGATTCTGCCCATCAGAGACAATTGTTTGCTACTCCAATTAGTCATATCTTTGGATACCTCTTGTAGCAATTTCATATAGTTATCTACCTTGATAGAGGAACATCTCTCCGTCAGCCAAATTCCCAAATATTGTACTTTGTGGGCCATGTTGATCCCTAACAGGCTTTGTACTTCCCTTTTCTGGTTCAGAGTCATATTTTTAATTAACAGTTTTGTCTTCTCTTTGTTTATACGTAGCCCCGCTATCCTACCATACTCCTCTATTTTACATAAAAGTTGTATCCCAGACGCCATAGGGTCCTCCAGGATAAAAACAAGGTCATCGGCGAAAGCCTGGACTTTGAATTCCTGAGCTTTAACTCGTAACCCTTTAATTTGTGTATCGCTTCTCACTATTCTAAGAAGGGGTTCTAATGTGAGGATAAACAGTAGGGGGGATAGCGGGCATCCTTGTCTTGTGCCTTTACCAATCACAATGTCACCCGCCTCTTCTCCGTTTACCAATATTGTCGCGGTTTGTCGTACATAAATTGCCCGAATTGCATTTTAAAAACTTTCTCCAAACTTCATGTTTTCTAATTGTGACAACATAAAATTCCAATTTACCCGATCAAAAGCCTTTTTTGCGTCAAGAAACATAAAGGCCACTTGTTTATCTGGCCGAGCTTCATAATATTCTAAGGCATCCAAAATAATAGTGTCTTGTTTACTGATTTCGTCCGGTTTATATAATTTCTTATAGTAATTCTGTACAATCTTTTTCCTTTCCCCTATTTTCCTGTTTCAGATTCCCCTCCTCGTCACACAATTGTTTAATAATTCTTTTGACCTCCTCTTTTCTTATTTTGTGGGCCAGCCATCTCCCAGTTTTATTTGCATGTTCAAAATAGTTCTGTTTCATTCTCTTAATATTTTGTGCTACTTCCTCTTGCGAGATCATATTTATTTGGTGTTTGATTAACTCTCCTTTTTCCCTGTGTCTGCTATTGTCTGGCTCTTTCTGAATCAGCAATTCTGTCTCTCTTAATTCTTTGTTCAATGTATTAAGTTTTCCCCTATACATTTTATTTCTTCTTATTAGATAGGCTATTGATGTTCCCCTCACAACTGCCTTCATCGTGTCCCAAACGTTTTGTATTGAAGTCTGTTCTTTACCGTTTTCTTTGAAAAAATAGCCCAGTTCCTTTTCTATTTGTTGTACGAATTGTTTCTCTTGTAATATGTTCTGGTTTAATGTCCACCTAGCTTTTATCCTTGACTTCCCTTTCCATTGCCATAAGACTGGGTGGTGGTCGGCCCACTTGTTCGTTATTATTTCAATGTTTACAGTATCCATGAGTAGTTCCGGGTTTGACCAGACCATATCGATACGGGACCATGAATTATGTGGTTGAGAATAAAACGTGTACTGTTGTATCTTGTCATTCATTGTTCGCCAGACATCGTAAAGGTCTAGTTCCTTCACCATATTTGCATAGGCAGTCGGTAGTTTCCTTCTTGTACTTTTCTTGTATATACCCTTATAATCCATTTTACCGTCTACTATTGCGTTGAAATCCCCTAGAATACATATATTTTGCCACTTTATTTCATTTATCCTCTTGTATAGATTTACATAAAATCTTTCTTGTTTTTGATTTGGAGCATAAATTCCAACTAGTAAAAATTTTTCCCCACCATTCATTATCTCTACCATTAGTACTCTACCCTCTTTGTCTGCATGTATTAATTTGGGGTTCAACCATTCCTTTATATACATCACAATTCCCCTTTTTCTAGTTTGTGCTGACGAGCAAAATGTTTTACCTAATTTTGGACAATTTAACAGGTTATTATATTTCTCTTTAATATGAGTTTCCTGAAGACAAATTACATCTAGCTTTTGTTTCACTAGATCCAACAGTACACGTTTTCTTTTGGAAGTTATGTTAAGACCATTTATATTAGCTGACAGTACATTCGTTTCCCATTCCCCAGTTCCTTTACAAGTTGTTCGCTTTTCTGGCACCTTTAGATCTTGTCTCAATTGGTGACCTTGCTCTTGAATCTTCTCTGCCATATCTCTCTCGCTCTCTGACCTCTCCCGTCTCTCGCCCCTCCTGCTGAGTTGCAGTTATAGTGTCCTCCTGTCTTAAGGTTCCTTCTTTATTAAACCTCTCTTCATCTGCTAGTAAGAGCTCCTGGAATTCTTGAGCTTTCTCCAAAGTATCTAGCCGGTACTTCTTTTCCCTCCATGTTATTAACAATCCTTCTGGAAGAAGCCATCGGAACTGGATTCTGTGTCTGTTTAATTGTGAGGAGAGGAAGTTGTATTTCCTTCTCTTCTCTCTGACTCTCCGAGGAATCTGCTTTAAAATGAGAATTTCTTTACCCTTATACGTTAGTGAGTCCCCTCTTATTGTGCTTAGAATGTCCTCTCTTAGTTGTCTTCTCAACACCCTCACATGTATCTCCCTCGGAAGTCGATGGCGTCTCGCAAAGCTTGTATTGATTCTATAGACTTCGTCCAGATCGTTAATGACCTCATTTTTCGGCCTGTCAAGAACTAGTCCCAGAATTTCTCCAATCAGCTCCCGGAGATCTTCATCTCTTGCTTCCTCCACGTTTTGTAGTCTCAGATAGTATGCTGATCGCTCTAATTCTAGGTGAAGGATGGCCTCCTCCAGGTTTGAATTTATAGATTCCAGTTTATCCTCTACTTTGTCTATCCTTTTTTCCGCTACTTCCGTTCTCTCCTTAACATTTTGAATTTCCTGCTCATTTTTCGACAGCGCTGCTTGTATCGCCCCTATACGCTCCTCAATCTTTCCCATATTATTTTTAACTTCCTGCATTTCATTCTTTACTCCCTCCAGGCCTTTGGTAACGTTTTCGCTCATCTTCAGTATTGCCTCCTGTAAAGAGTCCATTGTTACCTCCTGGCCTTGTGGAGTTGGGGCTGTCTTATCTCCCATTTGCCTGCCCTCAGGCGACTTTTCCCTCATCGGGGTAGATAAAGGAGTTTGCTTTTTACTCCCTTTGGTTAAAGTTACTGTTCTTGTTGCCATTTACGTTAATTCAGTTCTCCCCCTTTAAGCTGTAAATCTAGTACCTTCTGGTTGCTGCTTGAGTAATTATACAGTGCCCGGAGGATATGCAAGGTAGTTAAACTAGAGCAGAGCTATACAGCATATAATCAGTTAATTCTGCAATATCTGGGAGGCGTTTACTAACTAGGGGGAAAATGTTTCAGCGTGAAGAGACAAGAGACGGGAGAGGCCAGAGTTTCTGAAAGCATTTTAGAGCTCACCCATCAATCACTTCCTGTTGTCAATATAATGTTGTCCTTCTGTTGCCTCTAACCGTAATATGGCGCCGCCTTCTCAGTGTTTTAAAGCTGGCTCAAACCCTCCCAACTCACCAGCTTTTTCCCCCTTTTTCCCACGAAGAGGGCAGATCCAACCGACTGTCTTTCTCTTCTCCGTCTCGTCCTCCGTTAATCCTCCAGCTTTAGATATTCCAAAGACTCAGTCTTTCTCTTTCCGCTCCATCACTTGGCTCTCTTAGATCTTTCCTGTCCGTCTTTGCTGGCCGCTTCAACTAAATGCACCCACACACGAATCTGTGCTCATAACAGTTAAGTTATTAGTCCCTTCAAATTTAGGCTTTTAGGTCAAGTTCTTACGTTTGCCGTCTTTCAATCCGCAACGTTCCCTGCAGCTGTGCTTCCCTTCCTTTTTGAAGGCTGGCAGTCACGTCTTCTGGTCGGCCATTAACCAGCCGACCTCTTTTGCACGCGCTCTGAGGGAGCCTCTCGCTTTGTGGGGGGAGATCGCCTTTCTCCCTCCACTGCTCCGATGCTTCGCCTCTCCACAGGTCCTCGCACCTCGAAGGGACCTTGCCTACTACGGCCACGCTCGTGCAAAGACCAGGCGAACCGAACAGAGGATCTGTCGGCAGCTCGCTCCGGCGCGACGCCCTCCTTCCCTGACTTTAATTGCTTAATTACCTGTATAATTTCCCCCGAGGTTATCGGTTGATTCAATTTTTGCCTGTGCTCTTCTCTAACTGAGGGTGTTTTCTCTTTATCTAAATATTTGTCTATATCTAGACCATTAATTTTTTCCCCCTTATACAACTCTGTAAAATATTCCCGAAGTGCCTTTTGAATCTCATCCTGTTGAGTTTAAGTTTAAGTTTTATTTTATTTATATGCCGCCCTATTCCCTAAAAGGGACTCAGGGTGGCGAACAACTTAAACGGGAAGGGGAAACATACAAGTACAAAATAAACATATTAAAATGACCAACAACCACACATGTCGAGAGGGGAGGGGAGCTCATCAACCCCAGGCCTGCCGATACAGCCAGGTTTTAACGGCTTTTCGGAAAGCAGGGAGAGAGGTGAGGGTCCGAATCTCCGCGGGGAGTTCGTTCCAAATGGCCAGAGCTGCAACAGAGAAGGCCCTCCCCCAGGTCGTAGTCAGATGGCATTGGCTGGTGGATGGAACACGGAGGAGGCCGGCCCTGTGCGATCTAATGGGTCTTTGGGAGGTAATTGGCAGCAGGCGGTCTCTCAAGTACCCAGGTCCAATACCATGAAGGGCTTTATAAGTAATAACTAGCACCTTGAAGCGTATCCGGAGACTGATTGGAAGCCAGTGCAGCTCGCGGAGGATAAGTGTAACATGGGTGTATCGAGGTACACCCACAATCGCTCGCGCGACCGCGTTCTGGACCAGTTGAAGTCTCCGAGTGCTCTTCAAGGGCTGCCCCATGTAGAGCGCATTGCAGTAGTCCAGTCTTGAGGTCACGAGGGCGTGAG
This sequence comes from Thamnophis sirtalis, assembly GCF_051295495.1. Lineage (NCBI taxonomy): Eukaryota > Metazoa > Chordata > Lepidosauria > Squamata > Natricidae > Thamnophis > Thamnophis sirtalis. The sequence goes on along the minus strand of NW_028261384.1, from coordinate 60,528,157 downwards.
TGACTGTTGCGAGTGCCTCCCGGTTCAGGTAGGGACGCAACTGGTGCACCAGGCGAACCTGGGCAAATGCCCCCCTGGTCACAGCCGACAGATGATGTTCTAAAGTCAGCTGTGGGTCCAGGAGGACTCTCAAGTTGCGAGCCCTGTCTGAGGGGCGTAAAATTTCACCCCCCAGCCTGAGTGATGGAATACTAACCAAATTTTTGGGAGGGAAACACAACAGCCATTCGGTCTTGTCTGGATTGAGCACAAGCTTGTTAACCCCCATCCAGACCCTGACAGCCTCCAGGCACTGGCACATCACGTCGACCGCTTCACTGAGTTGGCACGGGGCAGACAGATATAACTGAATGTCGTCCGCATATTGATGGTATTTTATCCTGTGCCGTCGAATGATCTCACCCAGTGGCTTCATGTAGATGTTAAACAGGAGGGGGGACAGGACCGAACCCTGAGGAACCCCATATTTCAGGGGCCTAGGGGTCGACCTCTGCCCCCCGACCAACACCGACTGCGACCTGTCTGAGAGGTAGGAGGAGAACCACCGAAAAACGGTGCCTCCCACCCCCACCTCTCGCAACTGTCGCAGAAGGATACCATGGTCGATGGTATCGAAGGCTGCTGAGAGGTCAAGGAACACTAGGATGGAGGGATGACCTCCATCCCTGGCTCTCCAGAGATCATCGGTCAGTGCGACCAAAGCAGTCTCCGTGCTGTAGCCAGGCCTGAATCCGGACTGAAAGGAGTCTAGATAATCGGCTTCATCCAAGGACCGTCGGAGTTGAGAGGCCACCACTTTCTCAACAACCTTCCCAATAAAGGGAAGGTTGGAGACTGGACGATAGTTGTTCAAAATGGCTTGATCCAGCGATGGCTTCTTCAGGAGGGGTCTCACCACCGCAGTCTTCAATGCCGGTGGAAAGAAGCCCTCCCGAAGAGAGGCATTCACCATCGCCTGGGTCCAGCTCCATGTCACCTCCTTGCTGTTTGCGACCAGCCAGGAGGGGCACGGGTCCAGTATACATGTGGCAGCACTCACCGCTCCCATGGCCTTGTCCACTTCATCAGGGGCAACAGGTTGAAAGTCAGTCCAGAGATGTCGTTCAAGACCTTCCCCCGGTACCCCGGCTGGCTCTGCGCAATTGGAATCCAGGTCCATCCGAAGCCGAGCAAGTTTGTCCGCGAGGAACTGGACATATTCCTCTGCTCTACCCTGTAAAGGGCTACCTGCAACCCTCATGTTTAGGAGGGAGCGGGTCACCCTAAACGGGGCGGCAGGGCGGGACTCAGCGGACACAATCAGAGCGGCAATATAGTTGTTCTTGGTTGTCCGTATTGCCGAGAGGTATGCTCCGATGCAAGCTTTTAATAGTGCTCGGTCGGACTCGGATTTACTGGACCTCCAGCAGTTCTCTAGGCGTCTCTTTTGGCTTTTCATCTCCCGGAGGTCCTTGGTAAACCAAGGAGCCCTCCTGGATCCACTGCTGCGGATCGGCCATAAAGGCGCAATCCGGTGGAGAGCTTCAGCCTCCACCGAGTTCCAAGTAGTGACTAAGGTCTCCACTGAGCTGCGGGCGAGAGTATCAGGCATAACTCCAAGTGCCGTCTGGAAACCCTGGGGATCCATAAGACGCCTGGGGTGGAACCACCTAATCGGTTCCTCCTCTCTACAGCGGGGGATTGGTCTCCGAAAGTCAAACCTCAGTAGGAAGTGGTCTGACCATGACAGGGGCAAGATCTCACTACCCCTCAGATCAAGATCACAACTCCACTGCTCCGAGAGAAATACGAGGTCGAGTGTGTGACCCGCTGAGTGAGTCGGACCCTGGATTACTTGGGTCAAGCCCATGGCTGTCATGGAAGCCATGAACTCCTGTGCTCCATCAGAGTGTTCGCCGAGCGAAGGCAGGTTGAAGTCCCCCAGTATCATAAGTCTAGGGAACTCAACTGCCAGCTCAGCTACTGACTCAGCTACTGACTCAAGGAGCAAGGGGAGGGCTGTTGAAACACCTCCTTCCCTCTATAGGTCAACTTAGATATATTTCGAGATTTCCTTTTTTTCCTAATCTGATAAGCTAACCATCTGCCAGGTTTATTTGGGTTGCAGAAAGTATTGTGTTTTGCGTATAACAAACTAGTAGCTACCTGGTCAGAGATCAACATATGAAATTGAGATTTTAATATTGCAATTGCTTCCTTGACCTTTGTATCGCCTGGATTCAATGTTAACTCCAGCTCTTTCCTCTTAATTTCCTCTTCCAATTCTGTTCGTTTTACCCCTTGTTTATGTCTATGTGCTTTATTTATATTTATCAGTATTCCTCTCATACGCTTTGCTTGCATCCCATACTAATTCCATAGGTGTACCCTTATTCATATTAAAAACAAAGTATTCGGTTACCAATTTTTTACAATCATTGATATACTTTTCATATCTAAATAAGTTTTCATTCAATCTCCAAGACCTTCTTGCATGTACGACCCCTCCCAATTCCATCCAAACTGGGTTATGATCCGAAAGGACCCTAGCCACAATCTTTGTCTTCTTCACCCTAGAAAGCAAATATTAGTGATTAGTATGAAATCCATCCTAGAAAGAGATTGATGTCTATCTGAAAAGAAGGTAAAATCATATTCCTCTGCATTTCTTTCTCGCCAGATATCTCTCAGTTCAAAGTCATCCATCATGTCAAAAAAGGTTTTAGGTAACTTTGCTCGCATCTTAGTATTTGGGCGAGAAATCTTCTTATTTCTCTTGGTATCTATAACGCCATTCCAGTCACCCAATAGTATACAAGACCTATAATCTCACTGTACTAATTTAGCATGAAGATTTCTATAGAATCCGTCTTGCTGTTGATCTTTTCCTCTGCCACTGTGTCTTGCTGGTATAGTTCCTTATAATATTTTTCTACTATTTTTTCCTTTTCTTCCTTTTCATTTCATTTCATTTCATTTATTGAATTTCTGTGCCACCCAATCCCGAGGGACTCCAGGCGGCTTACAGAAATGAAAAAATATTAAAAAGAATTTTTAAAAACAATGGGACACAACAAAGTTAAAAAAGGAACACAACAAACACCCAAACAAAAGGGGGCTGGACCTCAATCAAGGGGTCAACAGCCCCAGGCCTGCCAGAAAAGCCAGGTTTTAATGGCTTTGTGAAAGGCTATGAGAGTGGGCAGGGCCCGGATCTCTGGGGGCAGCTCATTCCATAGGGCCGGAGCGGCAACAGAGAAGGCCCTACTCCTAGGCGTTGCCAGCCGGCATTGTTCCACTGAAGGCACCCGGAGAAGGTCCATCCTATGCGATCTTATTGGTCTAAGGGAGGTATGTGGCAGAAGACGGTCTCACAGGTATCCGGGTCCTACGCCATGTAGGGCTTTAAAGGTGATAACTAGCATCTTGAATCGTGCTCGGAGACCAATGGGCAGCCAGTGCAGCTCGTGGAGGATAGGTGTGATATGGGTGTACCTTGGCACACCCAGTATCGCTCGCACGGCTGCATTCTGGACTAATTGCAGTCTCTGTACACTTTTCAGGGGCAGCCCCAAGTAGAGCGCATTACAGTAATCCAGTCTTGAGATGATGAGGGCATGAGTGACTGTCTGAAGTGCCTCCCGCTCCAAATAGGGCTGCAACTGGTGCACCAGGCGAACCTGGGCAAAGGCCCCCCTGGTCACAGCCGACAGGTGGTGTTCCAAAGTCAGCTGCGGGTCCAGGAGGACTCCCAAGTTGCGAACCCTCTCTGAGGGAGGCAATTTTTCTCCCCCCAGGGTTAAGGACGGACTGGATAGACTGTCCTTGGGGGCAACATCCACAGCCATTCGGTCTTGTCAGGATTGAGTGCGAGTTTGTTCACTCCCATCCAGACCCTAACAGCTTCCAGGCACTGGCACATCACTTCCACCGCTTCACTGAGTTGGCACGGGGCGGACAGATACAACTGAGTATCGTCCGCATACTGGTGGTATTTAATCCCGTGCCGGTGGATGATCTCACCGAGTGGCTTCATGTAGATGTTAAATAGAAGGGGGGACAGGACTGACCCCTGTGGCACCCCATAATTGAGGGGCCTCGGAGTCCACCTCTGTCCTCCGACCAACACCGACTGCGCCCTGTCGGAGAGGTAAGAGGACAACCACCGTAAAACGGTGCCTCCCACTCCCACCTCCCGTAACCATCGCAGAAGGATACCATGGTCGATGGTATCGAAGGCCGCTGAGAGGTCAAGGAGTACAAGGACAGAGGAATGCCCTCTGTCCCTGGCCCGCCAGAGATCATCGGTCAGTGCGGTCAAAGCGGTTTTGGTGGAGTAACCCGGCCTGAAACCAGACTGAAAAAGGTCTAGATAATCTGCTTCATCCAAGGTCCGTCGGAGTTGGAGGGCCACCATCTTCTCAACAACCTTCCCTAAGAAAGAAAGGTTGGAGACTGGACGATAGTTTTTAAAAATAGCTGGGTCCAGAGAAGGCTTCTTGAGGAGGGGTCTCACCACCACCTCCTTAAGAGGCCATGGAAAGGATTCCTCCATCAAGGAGGCATTCGTAATTCTCTGGAACCAGCCTCATGATACCTCCCTGCTGGTCGAGACCAGCTAGGAGGGGCACGGATCCAGTAGACAGGTGGAGGCACTCATCGCTCCCATGGCCTTGTCCACTTCATCAGGGGTGACAAGCTGGAACTCATTCCAGAAAGTTTGAACAAGACTCTCTCTCGGCATCTCTGCTGGTTCTGTCCAAATGGAGTCCGGGTGTGCCCGAATCTGAGCGATTTTGTCCAACAGAAACTGAGCAAACTCCTCAGCTCAACCCTGCAAGGCATCCCCCGTTTCCCCCCCCATTCAGGAAGGAATGGGTTATCCTAAACAGGGCGTCTGGGCGAGATTCTGCGGATGCAATGAGAGCAGAAAAATGCGCACATTTTGCTGCCCTTATCGCCACTAGATAAGTCCTAATGAAGGCTCTTAGCAGTGTTCAGTCGGATTTGGGGTTACTAGCCCTACAGCGTCGCTCTAGGCGTCTCTTTTGGCGCTTCATCTCCCGGAGTTCCTCAGTAAACCAAGGAGCCCTCCTGGATCCACTGCCACGGAGATGCCGCAAAGGTACAATCTGATCCAGGGTCCCAGTCGCTGCTGTATTCCAAGCAGCGACCAGGGACTCTGCCGGATTGTGGGCAAGAGAGTCAGGTATCTCCCCAAGCTCCTTCTGAAATCTCAACGGGTCCATCAGGCGTCTGGAGCGGAACCACTTAATCTGTTCCACCTCCCTGCGGTGGGGGAGTAGCTTCCAAAAATCAAGCCTCAACAGGAAGTGATCCGACCATGGCAAGGGCGAGATGTCTATTTCCCTTAACTCGAGATCACATCTCCATTGCCCCGAGAGAAACACTAGGTCGAGCGTGTGTCCCGCTCTATGAGTCGGATCCTGAATTACTTGGGTCAAGTCCATGGCTGTCATGGAAGCCATGAACTCCTGGTCCCCATCAGAGTGTTCGCATAAGGACGGCAGATTAAAGTCCCCCAGTACTAACAGTCTGGGAAACTCAATCGCCAACCTGGCTACTGACTCCAGGAGCGCAGGCAGGGCTGTTGTGATGCAGCTAGGAGGTAGGTACGCCAACAGCAAGCCCACTTGAACCCCTAGGTCCAACTTCAAAAGAAGGGACTCACACCCAACAATCTCCGGAGCAGGGCTCCTGCGAGGCTCTAAAGATTCCCGGATAATAATCGCCACTCCCCCACCCCTTCTGTGGTGTCGTGGTTGATGGAGCACCTGAAACCCTTCTGGGCACATTTCTGAGAGGGGGACTCCTCCCTCATGGCCCAGCCAGGTGTCAGTAATACATGCCAGGTCTGCCCCCTCGTCAAGTATTAAGTCCCGGACGAGGGGAGCTTTCTGGATCACAGGCCTGGCATTTAGCAACAGCAACCTGAGACCAGGGCCCTGGTTTCTCCTGCCACCTGGTCCTTGAATTGAGCTTATGGGGCCGGAACAAGGGATTGCTGTGATGTAGCGAGCCCTCCTTCCCGGATAATGGCTAGCCCTGTAGCCCCCGTCATACCTGCCGCTCCCCAACATGACCAGAATGCTCTGGCCCGCCCCCATTCCAGAAGGTCCTTCCCCCCTCCCACGGCCCACGCTCCGCCCGGCAGGACACATATATCACACATTCTAGGATGAGGGGTAGGCCTGGGCCCCCCTACCACTTCTGCTTGAGCACTCAGTGGGGGAGGCACCAGGCCATGCCCTCAGTCCTCTTAGATGCACTCACAATCACTCTCTCATACATACTCCACTAAAATCCATTAAAACATATTAAAAATACAATAGTATAATAAAAATAGTTAAAATTAAGTGGGTTCATTCATCCAGCAATCACCCCATACACTCTTCATAAACAAACATTGTGCAGATCTTAACAAAAAGTACCACTCAAGTGGGATAGTGCAGAGATCACGGTCGGAAACCAATGATAATAAAGAGGAGGGGGAGTTCCACAGTCCTTCTCCCTCTTGTAGGTCCGGAGATGCAAGGAAGGGGGGGGGCAAAGGCCCAGAGTCCGAAATGGCTGGAGTGATTGTGGGGGGGGGCTCGTTGAAATTGATGATAAGTTCGTAGTCTCGACCCCCCCCCCAACCTCACGATGATGACCCAGCCGACCCGGCCTGGGATGCGGTCGCAAAAGGTCATCTTGAGGAGCAGCAGATTCTTGAGGAGCAGCAGATGGCGGATAGTAATTAAAAAGAGGGGGGGAGGGGAGGAGGGAGGCCTAGAAAGGCTGTTGCAACAGCAAAAGCCAGCCACCCAGTCCTGGCAAACATGGTTAGTCTACTCACCGCTCCTCCTCGGGGCGCCACTCCAGAACACCAGATACAAAGGTCTAACAATCTGAGTCTGGAGGTCCACTAGGCCCAGATCAATAAGCTCACTTCCTTCTGACCACGCCGCTCAAGCACTGTCGCCACCGCCGCCACCTTTTGATAACAAATTTTCCTTTCTTGGTCTAATAATTGATTTATGAATTTTTTTCTTTCTCTTTTTTCATCTTATATGCCAACCATCATCCTGGTTTATTTGCGTTTTCAAAGAAATTTTGTCTTAATGGCTTTTACTTTATTTGCCACTTTTTGTGTTCCATTAAATTCAATTTATGTTTTTCTAGGTCCATCAAGTTTTTAATTTTAACATTTTGTGGGTTTCTTTGTAGTTCTATTTCCAGTCTCCTCTATTCCTCCTTTATCTTCTTTCGTGTTTGTCTGTTTTGTTTGTTTCTTTTTCCTAAATAAGTTCTTACTAGTCTTCTAGTGTATGCCTTGTTGGTATCCCACACATTCTGTAGGGATGTGTCGTCCTTCTTATTCTCTTTAAAAAAAAGTTCAATTCTTTTTCCATATATTGTTGGAATTCTTTTTCATTTAATAGATTTTGATTTAATGTCCATCTCATTTTTTTATGTGTCCTTTCCATTTCATTATTATTGATTATGGTCTGCCCATATATTTATTTCTATATCAATCTTTTGTGTTTTAGCAATTCGATGTATTGTTGTCCAAATATCTATTCTTGGCCATGACATGTGTCTATTTGAATAAAATGTATATTGTTTTTCTCTCAAGTGTCTTCTTCTCCATACATCTTGTAGACTTAATTCTTCCATCATTGTAAAAAATGTTTTAGGCAGTATTCTTCTTAACTTCTTATTCAACTTTGCAGTTTTATGATCCAGCTCATTATTTACTATTGCATTAAAATCTCCTAATATGCATATTTCTTCATATTCCTATTCCATTATCTTTTTGTGGAGTTTTCCATAAAATTCTTCTTGATTGTCATTTGGTGCATATATCACTACCATCAATATATTTTTTTTATTATTCATCATTATTTCCACTATCAATATTCTTCCTTCTTCATCTTTAAATATTTGTTTTGATTGTATTATCTTTTTAATATACAATGACATACCTCTTTTGCTTTGATTGGTAAGTGTCATATATAGCTTCCCCAATTTTGGATAATCCAAATATTTTTGTGTTGTTTTTTAATATGTACTTCTTGCAGGCATAGTATATCTAATTTCAGTTTCTCTAATTTTTTAAATGTCCTCTTTCTTTTTATGCTTGAATTTAGTCCATTTATGTTTAATGAAATTATTTTTATTTCTTCTTCCATGCCTTAATTTTTTGTCGTTTTAGTTGATCTAGTGATTCTCACCTCCATTTGTTCTTTCATCTCTTTTGCTCTTGTGCCTTCTCTTAATGCCTTTTTTTTCTTGTTCTTTAGCTGGTCCTCTCTTTTCTTTCTCCTTCTCTTCTTGTAGTTTTGTTCCTCTTTCCTCTCTCCGTCTCTCTTCTTCTTGTGGTCCAAAGTGTTGTCATAAAATAACTCTGCCTTTTCTACTGTATCCAGCCTATGTCTTTGTTCCTGCCAAGTTACTAGTATCCCTTCTGCTATTAACCATCTGAAGTTGATTCCTTTTGTTTTATTAGGCATTTGGTCAGAAATTGATATTCTCTTCTTAGATCTCTCACCTTTCTTGGCACTTGTTTAAGGACTATTTTTCTTTAGATTTGTATTTTATTGTAGTGTAGCTTTCAGGATCTCTGTTCTCAGTTTTTTCTTAGTAAATCTTACGTGTATCTCTCTAGGTAATTCATTTCTTGTAGCATATCTTCTATGGACCCTGTAAGTTTCATCAATCCCGCTTAGCATCTTTTCCTTGGGTTCTTCCAATCTGTCTGCCAATATGTCGGTGATTTTTTTCTGCTAGATTCTCTTCCTTTTCATCTTCAGTATTTTGGAATTTTAAATAATAATCAGCCTTGTCTGTTTCTCACAAAATACTTATTTTTTTTGCTTCTATTGTTGTCCGTCTATAATCCATCTCCTCCATTTTCTTCTCTGTTGTTTCCACTTTTTCTTGCACATTATGCAGTCTCTGCTCATTTTTCCCATTATCTCTTTATCTTCTTTAACTTCATCCACTTTGTCTATTCTTTCTTTGAGGTCTTCATGCATAGCCTGTAACATACTCTTTAACTCCATGCTAGCTTTATCTTGTTGTATTGTTGTACTTGATGATTTTTGTACTGTAGGGCTGGAGGTTGTTGCTGTCAATGAGGAATATGCTGTTATCTTCTTCATCTTGTTGATTTCTTTTTCATAATCCAAATATCAAAAAAGAGAAAAGAGAAAGAGAGAGAGAGAGAAATCAAAATTTTGAAGATCGCCTCTCCAATTCTGATGGGCCAAACTTCAAGTTCTTGTTACCTTAATGCATTTGTAGTAGTAAAGTAAAAAGAAAAAAAGAAGATGGAAAAGAGAGGGCCAAATTCCAACAACAACAAAAAATAGTAAAAAGAAATTGACCACAATTGTAAAATAAAAATGCCTTTAGTCCCCCTTATTTCCTCCAAACTTCAAGTTCTCATTACCTTAATCCAATTGCAGTGGAAGGTAGAAAGACAAAAACCTAAACAAGAACAACCAACCAACCCCCCCTGCAAATTCCTACAAAGAGAGCAGAGAGAGGAAAAGTAATAAAAAAGAAGAAATGGTAACAATTGTAAGATAAAAATATATCTTTAATCCCCCTTTTCCCCTCCAATTCTAACAGTAAAAGAGAAAAGGAGGAAAGAAAAAGGAGAGAGAAAAAATAAAAATAAAAAGTAAAAATCCAGTAAGTACCCGCTAGGTGGAAAGTTACAAGGAAAAATCAAGAAAGAAGTTGATTTAAAAAAGGAACCAAGTACAAATCCATCTAAAGAAAATAATCTCCATTCTTAATATAAGCAAAAGCTCCACAGTTCCAAATAGTTCCAAAATGATTCCAGAGCTCCAAAGTTATAATCAGGAAAATGGAAAAACAAAAGCGCCCAAGATGATTCCACAGCTGGTGTTTTGTCTTATGAAGCAGTTTTTATCATTATTATAAAATCATGTGTTCAAGTTTATTTTTTTCCTCTCTGTTGCCACTAGATGGACTATTGTTACTGAAAAGAGTAGTTAGAAAAAAAGAGAATTCCAGGAGTAATCTCAGAGATCAATTTCTTCAAATATCAATATCAAAATTTAAAAATTTCACTGGCAATCAACTCTATCCAGACTGCTCTCTATTTCTCCAGACCATCCTCCCAAAACTATTTGATGAATCCTTTTATGAATGCCTTTTATTGGCATTCGCTTCTCTGCCACTACTTCCTGGAGGGGTAATCCAATCCCCCCCCCTTTTGCTTTCTCTCTTTGTTCTCTGTCAGTCAATCAGGGAGAAAAAAACAAACAAACTTTTAAATTTAGTGTGCCCCAGGGTATTATCACAATCTCATCAGACGTTCAAAGCCGCTTTTTTCTCTCTTTTTGTGAAGCCGCCTCAACTTTTGACAACTCGCAATGGCTGTCTTCTCATCTGGATCAAAAGCTATTGCAGATGTTGTGGAGGGTTTGCAGCTCCCCCTTCACTTCTGCCCATGGTCTCATTTCTCACTGTCCCTTCAAGACAGTTCCAGGCTCAAACGAGCCTCCCAGAGTGGTAGGATATTGTCGCTTCTCTGGAGCCCCGAAGTTTCCTTGCATACTGTTGAGGCGCTGGCCCCTCCTCCCTCCCAAGCGGGCTTCTTGCATCCAAGCAGACTTCATGCCCAAGCAGAGTCTTAGCTTTCCCTGCCAGCTTAGTATCACCCACAAATTTGGTAAGCTCCCCTTCTATTCCCTCATCTAAGTCGTTTCTGAAGACATTGAAGAGTACTGGGCCTAAGGCAGAACCTTGTAGGGTTCCACCACAAAACTGTGATGCCCTTATCCGCGCCGACATAAGTGCAGAGGCAAATCCGCGGCGTCCGAAGCGCTAAGAAAAAAATGACCCTACCGCCGCGACAACAGCGCGGTGACAGAAGGGCGTTCTACATGCTTCATTCTTTGCCTCCAAAGGTAGCCCTCCTCCTCCAGCTGACAGCGGCAGCGGGCACGGGGCAAAGCGGGCTGCCCAGCAGCAGCAGCCCGCGGGGAGGGTCCAGCTCAGCCGCGGGGGGCAGCAGGAAGCAGAGGAGGACGCGGCAGCGGCGGTGGCTGAGGCTCTCCCGGGCCAGTGAAGCGGGCTTGCCCGGCGGAGGCAGGCTGCCATCTTCTTCCTCAACAACATCTCCTTGGACGGGCGGCCTCCGCCGCCGGCGCCTCCCCCGGAGGAAGAGGCAGGGCGGGCGGGGACAGCGGCTGAGGCTCTCCCGGGGTCGGCGAAGCGGGCTTGCCCGGTGGCGGCGGCCGCCCATCCAAGGAGATGTTGTTGAGGAAGAAGAGGGCGGCCTGCCTCTGCCGGGCAAGCCCGCTTCGCCGGCCCCGGGAGAGCCTCAGCCGCCGCCGCTGCTGTCAGCTGGAGGAGGAGGGCTACCTTTGGAGGCAAAGAACGCCCTTCTGTCGCCGTGCTGCTGTCCCCGCGGTGATGACGCGCGGTGATGATGTCGCGACTTTAGCGACGCGATTTAATCTCCGCTATTTTGCGTAGCGCGGTTTTGTCGTGCCACGCCTTGTAGTACCCCACTGCTTACTTCCCTCCATGTAGACATAGACCCATTAAGGACTATTCGTTGAGTACTGTTTGTCAGCCAGTTATGAATACAACTGGTGGTGATGCTATCTATCCCACTTTTTCAGAGCTTCCCAAGATTCTTTTTAAAAAAATATGGTTTTATTGTTTTTACATTTTAAAATAGTGCTGCACAGTGAAGCCATTATGATCATACAATCACATTATATACAGATAATCTTGTCCATTAACTGTTAACCTGCTTAATACATTAACTATCCTTCTATCCAATCACATTATTTACAATTTGTTCCAGTCTTGTCACCTTGTCTTATACCAATAATAAAATATGTTTCAAACTTCATAATATTCCGATTCCCCTTTATTTTTTAGTTCAAGAGTGAGCCTGTCTGCTTCCGCACAGGCCAAAATTTTCCTAATTATGTCTAACTCTGATGGGATATTTCTTTTTTTCCAATACTGCGCATAGGTTATTCGCACCACAGTTAATACATGTATAATTAGATAGAGCACATTGGTATTGGTATTGATATTTTATTATTTGTATGCCGCCCTTCTCCGGGAGGCATACCCTCTGGTATGCCTAGGAGAAAAATTTCTGATTTGAACAAAATTTGAATGAATAGATATAAAAGATATAATAGCAGTAATACACTGCATTAACATATTAATGCAGTGGGCCAATGAGATATACCAAGTCCTACATGTTGGCCAGGAAGTTGTAAAAAATCCCAGATGGACACCAGATCTCTTCCAGCAACTATCCTTTTCCCCGCCGATGCACCAAGCTATCATAGGAAAATTCAACACAATAATAATTGTTACTTTAAGATCAGAGGCTTATTGTTCTCCAGTGCGCTGCTTGGAGAGTCCAAGCGTGGGTTAACACAGCCTATCTGCTCTTGGACTGAGTAATGTTTTTCTTGACCACGCCTCCCTCTGCCTCTCTATGTTCAGTTTAAAAACTCAGTCCGCCCATTGGGACTATTTTGGGAGTGCTCCAGTCCAAAGACAGATAGACTGGGGTCCCTAAATCCATTTTGACCAACTTTTCTTCTCATCATGCAGGCGGAAATATTCCATCTTCTCCAGATAGAGGCCATAGAACCAGTTCCAAGGGACCAGGAGGAGCGGGATTTCTATTCCATCCTGTTCCTGGTCCCAAGAGCTCAGGGGGGTGGAGGGCCATCTTGGACCTGAAAAGCCTGACTCAACATCTGGCTTACAAGAGGTTCAAGATGCAGTCCCTCCATTCCATCCTGGATTGTGTGAGAAAAGGGGATCTATTGACATCGATAGATCTGAAGGAGGCCTACCTGCATGTCCCCATCCATGCTGCCCACAGGAGGTTCCTGAGGTACTGTTCCAAGGGGAAGCACTACCAGTACAAGGCGCTCCCTTTCGGGCTCTCGTCAGTGCCCAGAACATTCACCAAGATCCTGGTGGTGGTAGCGGCTCATCTCCGCAACCATCCTGTCCATCTGGAATGTTATTTGGACGACATAATCATTCATTCTCTCACACCAGAGCAGGCTCAACGTGATGTCATGCTGACCATTCGGACGTTACAGCAACATGGATTCTCTGTCAACATGGAGAAGAGCCAGTTCCGGCCAGCCACGCACATACAACACCTGGGCGCCGTCATCAATTCCATCTCCTGTCAGGTTTTCCTGTCCCCAGACCGTCTGAACAATCTGAGGAGCAGGGTGAAACATTGCCCTCAGTCCAGGTCGGTGCCGATCATCCAGCTGTCCCAGCTCCTGGGGATCATGATCTCCTATCTGAAGTTGGCTTCCTGGGCCTGGCTGCATGCAATGGTTTCTTCTTCCAATGCAGAGAGTGAAAACCAGCAACTCCCATAGGCGTGTGCGCCTCCCGCAGAAGGTGACCCGATCCCTGGACTGGTGGAGGTCCAAGACGGTCATGAAAGGCTGTCTGTTCAAAGAACCAGAAAGGGTCATTGTGACCACAGACACCAGCCTTCTGGGGTGGGGCGCCCACTGTCAGGGTCAGCTTGCCCAGGGCCAGTGGTCTCAGAGGGAGGCTGCCCACAGCATCAACTGGCTAGAGCTGAGGGCAGTCCGACTCGCGCTATGCCGCTTTGCATGCTTGATAAAGGGAAGTCATGTACTGTTAATGACAATGTGGCAACAAAAACCCACATAAATAGGCAGGGCGGTACCCATTCAAGGGGGCTCATGCACGAGGCAGAGGCTCTGGGCAGGTGGGCGGAGCGACATCTGGCTTCTCTCAGAGCAGATCACATCACACCAGCAATCAGGAGGCAGACTGGCTGAGCCGACAGCGCATCGATCACTCGGAGTGGCGCCTACACCCGGACCTGTTCCAACAGATTGTGAGGAAATTCGGCAAGCCGCAAGTAAACCTCTTTGCCACACATTCCAACACACAACTGCTACGATTCTTCAGCCATTACCATTCACCGTTGGCGGAAGGGATAAATGCACTGAGGTGTGGGTGGCCCCGGGAACTCTTATACGCATTCCTTCCTCTGCCCCCCATTCCTCAGGTAGTGGCCAAACTCCTGACTGAACAGGCAGAAGTTCTACTGGTGGCACCGTTCTGGCCCAGGAGGTCCTGGTACGCAGAGCTTGTCAGTCTCTCCATTCAGAAACCGTGGCGAATTCCTCAGGATCAAGTCTCCCTCAGCCAGTGGGCCATCAGTCATCCAGATCCCCAGTGGCTACAGCTAGCTGTCTGGCACTTGAGGGGGACCTCCTGAGGAAACAGAACATCTCTGACAAGGTCATACGAACTATACAAGCATCCAGGAGACCCTCCACTACCAGAATATATGATGTGACCTGGGCCGCCTTTTCATCGTGGTGCAAGGCTAGAGACATTGTTGATTTTTCTGCCTCAGTCCTTCAGACCCTGGACTTCCTACAGGACTGTCTGGATAAGAGTCTGGCACCCAGTATTCTCAGGCGTCAGGTTGCAGCACTGTCAACCATCCTGGCTAGGGGTTTGTCTCATTCTCTGAGCCAGCACCCGCAAATTAAGAGTTTTCTGAAGGGCGCAGCAAACATCAGTCTACTGACTGATACCCGTCGTGGGACCTCCCATTTGTCTTAAGGGCTCTGACGGGTCCCCAGTTTGAGCCCCTGCATACGTCTAGTCTACGCCACCTAACCATCAAGACTGCCTTTCTGGTGGCTATTACTTCTGCACGCAGGGTGTCCGAACTGGCAGCTCTCTCAGTCAGGGAGGACTTGTGCGTGGTTCACACCGACAGGATTATATTGAGACTCGATCCTTCATTTACCCCTAAAATTAACTCTCTGTTCCATAGATCTCAAGAGATTATATTGCCTAACTTTTGTCCCAAACCTTCTCACCCTAGAGAGCGTGAATAGCATAAGTTGGATGTGAGGCGTGCTGTCCGGATTTATGTAAAGAGGACTAAGGAATTCCGTCATTCAGAGGCGTTCTTCATCTCTTTTCTTCCTGGGTTTCTCGGCCACAAGGTCTCATCTCACACCGTAAGTCGTTGGCTGTGCGCTTGCATTAAGCTGGCGTATGAACATCAGGGCAAGACGGCCCCATGCAGGGTCACCGCACACTCTACTAGGAGTGCGGCAGTGGCAGCAGCCTGGGCAACCCAGGCATCTATTCTGGACATTTGCAGGGCAGCCACGTGGGCTTCCCCCACTGCCTTTATAAAAAACTATAAAATAGACACCTTTGCCTCAGCCGAAGCCTCCTTTGGACAAAGAATTTTGCAAAGAGTTGCTGAAACTCGGGAGGCTCCGGTTCTTACCCACCTGGGACTCTATAGCTTGGGCATGTCCCACGCTTGGACTCTCAAAGCAGCGCACTGGAGAAAGACCATTGGCTTACCTGAATGGTCGTTCTCTGGGCGCTGCGAGGAGAATCCAAACCCACCCAGGGGGGTTTTCTTACAAACTGTGACTGTATTATTGACTGTGAACTCTTACTATACGATTGTCCTTTCATTTTTAAACTGAACATAGAGAGGCAAAGGGAGGCGTGGTCCAGAAAAACATTACTCAGTCCAAGGGCAGATAGGCTGTGTTAACCCACGCTTGGACTCTCCTTGTAGCACCCAGAGAACGATCGTTCAGGTAAGCCAACGGTCTTTTCTAATAATTTGGAACATTAGATATGAATACACATAAAAGATATAATAGCAATAATATACTGCATTAACATATTAATGCAGTGGGCCAATGAGATATACCAAGTCCTACATGTTGGCCAGGAAGTTGTAAAAAATCCCAGATGGACACCAGATCTCTTCCAGCAACCGTCCTTTTCCCTGCTGATGCACCAAGCTATCAGGAAAATTCAACACAAGCAATAATTATTACTATAAGATCAGAGGTTTATTGTTTCTCATAATTTGGAATGTTAGATATGAATAGATATAAAAGATATAATAGCAATAATATACTGCATTAACATATTTATGTAGTGGGCCAATGAGATATAGCAAGTCCTACAAGAACTGCTATAAATCAAAGAGCCTTGAGCCAATCTTGAACCTTATCTTTTATACTGTTCTTCTAACCACATACATGCTTCACAACCTCACTGTCACTTTCCGTGAAAACCTGTGTACATTACTTTTAATTCCTTATTTCCAACAGTTTCATTCTTCCTGTTTTAAATGAATCCATACAAGTGCATATTTTCCCAAAAAAACCATATTTCACAGTTAGCAACAGTTGAGCAGGATTACAAATATTTCTGGTAAATTTTGAAATCATCCTAGCTGAAAACCTTGGTTCATATCTCTTTCTTCTGGAGCCTTCTATCATCTATAGGACTTATTGAATCTAATCGATCAATAGGATATATTTCTTGGTTCTCACAATCCTCACTTCTTGTTCATAAGAACAGCGCAAAATGAAACTTACAAGTCAATTTCTGCACATAAGCTACCTTATATCAATTATGGAAGTAAGTGAAATAAATTAAAATCCTTAATTTGAGATGAAGGAGGGCAGTTACTTTGATTAAAAGGCATTTTAGCAAGGCAAATACATAAAAGAGGATAGACAGGCTGAACCATTTGAATGGTGGGATGTGCAACTCTAAATACTGCATGGTACAGAAGAGGAGCAATGCAGTGTTTGTCAAGACTGCAGGCAGAAGACCTCTCCTAATGCAAGTTGTTTCTTGCAGTCATCACTGGGCTTCCATGAAGCTGGTCTTTTGTTACTCAATGCTGGTGTGGCTTTGGGTGAAGGTTGTATGGAGAGCAGGGGCAAAGGTTACTAGCACTTGCCTCCCTATTGGGTAAAGCTTCAGTTTTTACCTTGTAGCAGTCAGGTGACCTGAGTTGAGTGGCTTCCTCTTCTGGGTCTGGTACTTCTTACAGTGCAAGGCATGCACCCAGGAGGTCAGATGTTGACATTTCCCAGCAGTATTAGTGGTCAAGATGATCTGGAATAGACCCTTCCAACAAGGAGCCAGGCAATTCTTTTGTTGAAATTCTTTCACCAGTTGCCAAGGATAGGCAAGGATGTAGAGTCTATTTTTTGGAAGCGCAGCAGCAACCTATGAATGACATGTCTTTAAGGTTGTGACAAGGGCAGGTAATAGTCTAACATGATACTGTCCAGGGCTTGTATGTCAGCCAGGTTCACCACAGACGAAGGAGAAGCAGACAATACAGGTAGAGCAAAAATGTTTAGCCACAACATGAACTCCAGGAGCAAATCATTTTTTTATAGCAGAAGACGCTCCCTTATGGTCAACATGGGCAGGCCCACATTGGAGACGAACAAGATAGGGAAAAAGAGCATGGACAAATGCGGCAGCCATCCAGGTGATGCCACATCCCTATGGAATCAACACTACAGTCAGAGTTGCACCATACACAGTGTTCAGAGACAGGAGTAGAGGCTCTGCGTGACAGCAACTTGAAAGGGCAGGTGCAGAGCATCCAACAGATCTTTAACATAGTCAGCATTCTTTAATGGAGATCCTTGATTTAATTTTTCATCCAGGTCCCACATTTTATGTATAGCATATTCTACTATCCTCTGATTAAAATTCACTTTTTTCATGAAGAGAAACATATTAGTATCTAGGACAAAGGACACTAATATTTGCACTCCTTAACACTACTTAAAATTATTTTAACAATTTCTGCCCAAATCCCCAAACCAAGGATGTAATTCAGTAGAAAGGCAAGTGTTTTTCAAGGAAAAGAAATGAGAAAGTTCTATGAAAGTTGTGAAAGAAATTCATGGTAAAATGCAGTGAGTTACTGACGAGAGAAACAGAGATAACTACTTAGTTGTTGTGAAGGGAAAAGCCAAGGTAAAATTATAATTGGGGAGGGAAAGAAATCAGGAAAGAAGTCAAATTAATGATTATATTGCTAAATTGTTTCTCCCTCAACACTGAGCAAGCCTAAAAATAACAAATTGCATTATGAATTATATAATCCCAATGGGTAAGAAGACTGCATCATTTCTTTATGCATGTCCCCGTCCCTCCTTTTTTTCAAACCTAAATTCCTGTAGTTGTATTTTACACAGCTTAAATATGCAGAAGGTTTTTTTTTGCAAAAACTTTGTCCAAATATCACACACTCACAGACAGACATATATACAATACTTCCTCTATGAATGAGTCACATTCAAAGCCACTCGTACAGTTTAAAATGGAATAAGACAAAGATTGTGGGCAGGCAGCTTGCAAATAAACTAGAAAGCAGTTAAATCTTCCGTGGCTAAAAACTTTACACTGGAAGTTCCAAAAGTTTGGCAAAAGTTTGCATGGTGGCATCTAGGATGTCTTTACCAAATCATAGACATAAACATTCTAGACGAGGAGCCCCCTATCACAAAGCAAGAATATCCAACACAAAACAGGTAGAAAAAGGCAACACACATTAACTATATGAATAGTGAATGTAATTCACTATAGCCACAGGCCAACGGAAAAAGGCCTTCCTTATCTATGGAAAAGTGGTCCGGCTCAGATGCTTGTGTTTACATTGATGGATCTGGATACGCTGGATCTCAGTGTGTTTCTATTAGTATTCGCTTGCCAATCTAAGGGCAGGTACTCTGCATTAGGTTTCCCCCCCTACTCCTACTCCTCCTTCTCCTTCTTCTCTCTCTTTCTCTCTTCCCCCACATCTTTGTTTATTTTCCTCCACTAAGACAACCCAGGGAAACAGCCATCTCAGGAAAATGAAAGGCAATTGAATCCTGCCAACACAGGCAGTCCTTATGTATGGAAAAGATCAATTCCTTCCCAAAGAAAAATTAAGGAGAAAGATGTGCCACCTCAGCAAGAGAGCCAACCCTTATCTATGGGAAAGATAGCAGGCACAGGAAATAAAACAAAACACCCTTCCAGCAAACAAACTGAAAATACACGTATCAATTAAATGCATAAAATATCAAAAACATTAAACCTTACCACACATTGTCAATGAAGGGGAAGCATGAATAGTATTCATCTTTCAAGAAATATAGTAATATTATAAGTGTGTGTGTGTGTGTGTGTGTGTATGTGTGTGTGTGTATATATATATATACACACACACACATACATACACACGTACACATACACACGCACACACACACACACACACACATATATATATACCCCCCCACACACATATACATATATATACATATACATATATGTTTTCATAGATTTTCATCGTAGATATATATGCTGGTCTTGTTGTATTCGGGTCTTTTCCCATGTAAGATTGTTCTTACATGGGTAAAGACCCGAATACAACAAGATCAGCATACCTACACCCGTGAAAATCTACGAAAACACACAAACACACACACACACACAAATTGATAAGTCTCTCATTCTCTTTCTATCCTCTGATAGCTGTTTACATATAGTATACTAATCTACTGATATATAGGTGATACTACCCCTTAATACTCCTTAAAATTGATTATTGAGTAGAGGAAGAGGGAGGAAAGAGAGGGGGGGAAGAAAGAAAGAAAAGAAAGAAAGAAAGAAAGAAAGAAAGAAAGAAAGAAAGAAAGAAAGAAAGAAAGAAAGAAGACTGGAGAAAGTTATGAGTGAGAGAAGAAAGTGGAAGTTCTGGAAAATAACTAAATTAAGGATCCATTTTTTGGAAAAAATGACAAGCATTACAAATCTAATAAAAATTGGCATGGGGAGGAAGCCAGCATCCCAGACGTCTTTGGCAGCTGCCAGCCCTTTGAACCAGAGATCCTCTGAGGATATGCTCCAGAGAGAAAGATCTCATTCAACCAAGGATCTTCAGACGATATTACAGGCTATGCAAGAAACAATGGTTAGAAATCACGAGGAATTGAAAAAGGCTATCAGAGAAGTAAGAAATGATACTGGAAAACTAAAGGAAAAATGTAGACAATGGATGATAAATTTGAAAAGTTTTAGGAACAGATTAATAAAAACGAACAAAGAATAAATGTAATAGAAGGAAGGATGGAGAAGGAAGAGAAAAGAATGGAGGAGCTGAGTTCTATGTTGATCCAGGCAAACAAAGAACTTGAGCTAACGGTCCCCACGTAAGAATCGGAGAAAGCGGCCCAATTTCTACAATTTCAGAACGTAAAGGAAGAAAAAGGCGAGGATTTACTGCATATGATGGCAGATCTCATGGCAAAGTCTTTGGGAATAGGAAAGGATGAGATGGCATGTGAGATTGACAAGACATATAGAATCCAAACAAACTACGCAAAAAAGAACAATCTCCTGAGGGAAGTTCATTAAAGTTCGTTAAAAAATTAATATACAACAAGGTGCTGAATAAAACAAGAAACAACCCGATAGTACACAATCAATGACAACTAATTTAGGCTTGAGAAGAATCAGAGAACTAAGAAGGCCCTATCAATTTTTAACATCAGTGCTGAATAAATATGAAATTAACTTCAGATGGTTGATGCCGGGGGGCATACTGGTAACTTGGAGAGATAGAAGATTCAGAATAGACACAGTGGAACAAGCGGAAGAACTAAAAAATAAAGGGGAATCGGAATATTTTGAAGTCTGGAACAGATATTATTATTGGTATAAAACAAGATGATAAGACTAGAACAAACTGTAAATAATGTGATTGGATAGAAGGATAGATAATGTATTAAGTAGGCTAATAGTTAATGAGTCAGCTCCTACTGGGGTCCCAGCCAAGAGACCGGCCATGAATGTTTTGCCCAGAAGGCACAACAAGTAAGGGAGAAAGAAAGAGAAACCTGTCCTTAAAGTCTGGGTGTGACCCTTCCCTTGTAGCCAAATTGTGGGACAGGCTTTAGCTAGCTAACCAAACCACAGCAAGTTACCTATTAACTACTCTATGTTCCCAAAGAGGGAACCTCCAGCTTACCTCTGATCCAAAGTAGATTGTGTCCGAAAGGAGCAGGCTGGTAATCTGGAAACCAAAAGCCAGGAAGTTGTAAAAAATTCCAGATGGACACCAGATCTCTTCCAGCAACCGTCCTTTTCCCCGCCGATGCACCAAGCTATCATAGGAAAATTCAACACAAGCAATAATTCTTACTTTAAGATCAGAGGTTTATTGTTTCTAATAATTTGGAACATCAGATATGAATAGATATAAAAGATATAATAGCAAGATATAATAGCAATAATATACTGCATTAACATATTAATGCAGTGGGCCAATGAGATATAACAAATCCTACAAGAACTGCTATAAATCAAAGAGCCCTGAACCGAACTTGAACCTTATCTTTTATACTGTTCTTCTAACCACATACATGCTTCACAACCTCACTGTCACTTTCTGTGAAAACCTGTGTACATTACTTTTAATTCCTCATTTCCAACAGTTTCATTCTTCCTATTTTAAATGAATCCATACAAGTGCATATTTTCCCAAAAAACATATTTAACAGTTAGCAATAGTTCAGCAGGATTACAAATATTTCTGGTAAATTTTGAAATCATCCTAGCTGAAAACTTTGGTTCATATCTCTTTCTTCTGGGGACTTCTATCCTCCATGTAGGACTTATTGAATCTAATAGATAGATAGGCAATATTTTTTGGTTCTCACAGTAGTGTCTATGAAAATACTTAGCATATTTTTTGGAGTATAAGACACACCTTTTTCCCTCAAAAAAAAGGCTGGAAATCTGGGTGCGTCTTATACACTGAATACAACATTTTTTGCCCCCCGAAAACCCACCCCCTTCACCAAAATGGCTGTGGATAGCCTCTAGGAAGCTTTTAGAGTGCTCCTGGGGGCTGGGGAAGGCAGACATGAGCGAAAAACATTCCCTTTTTTTGCTCAATTTTACCCCTCCCCCCCCAGCCTCCAGGAGCACTCTATAAGCTTCCTAATGGCTATCCATGTCCTTTTTTAAAACGAAAAACGGACCATTTTGGGGAGTTTTGCAGAGTGCAAAATCTTTTTTTTATTTGCCTCTTCAAAACCTTGGTGTGTCTTATACTCTGGTGAGTCTATACTCTGAAAAGTGAGGTATGTGCAGATTCTTTTTCATACCATAGGAAGGCATGCCATCCTGCTTGTAGGTCATAACCTTCCAATTTGAGTAATCCTTTGTTTCTTAACATTATCCATTCTTTTATCCATGTTAGAATAGCTGTGGTATAGTAAAGTTACCAGTGTGGTATGCCAAATCCTCCTTTTTCCTTGGTATCTTGCATAGCTTTGAGTTTTATTCTTGATTTTTTTTCCCTGCCGTACATTGGTTCAAATTTTAAAAAAAGCCTTTTTCTAATTTAAAAAAGAAAAAAGAAATTTTGGTAGCATATTCATCTTTATGCCTGCAATCCTACCCATTAGGAACAATTGTAATTTTTTTCACCTTTCTAAGTCTTTCTTATTATTATTTCTCTTTTTTGACATTTTGAATACCCAATTTCTTCATTAAATCCTCTTTCAGTTAGGATGGCATATTTTTAATCAACATTTTAGTCTTTGTCATATTTATTTTTAGACCTGCTACTTTCTGAGGAATTGACTCTTGTCAATTCCTCAGTAAGTTTCATACCAGACTTTAAAGGACCCTCTAACACAAAAACTACATTGTTCACAAAAGCCTGTAACTTAAAAAATTGTTCCTTTTTAATTTCTAATCTCTTTATCTGTTCCTCTTTATTGCACATTCCTAACTAAAATTTCTAGGGTTAATATAAACAACAGTGGAGATAGAGGCAGCCTTGTCTTCTGCCTTTCTGTATAGCTGTACTTTGCATTAATTCACCATTAATTATTAATTTAGCTTTGTGTATATTGCTCTAAGTTTATGAATTTATCACCAAATTCCATATATTCCAATTGTTGGTGTAAAAATTCCCAATTTACATTGTCGAATGCCTTTTGGGCATTGAGAAAAAGCAGTGCAGCCTCTTTTTCATTATGTAATTTGTAATATTCTAGAATGTCCAGCAGAGTTCTCATATTGTTTATAATCTGTTTTCTGGGAAGGAATCTGTTTTGATCTGTATGGATGAACAAGGTGAGGAATTTTTTCAACCGTACTGCAATTATCAGGGCAAAAATCTTATAATCTGCATTTTGCAATGAAATTGGTCTGTAGTTTTGTATAGACATCTGATCTGGGTCTTCCTTAAGTAAGAAGACAATAGTAGCCTCCGTCCATGATAGTGGGATCTTCACCTCTTTCAACACAGCATTATAAACCTCCAGCATTGGTACAAGCGTCTCCTCAAATTCTTTATATATTTCAGCTGGGAATATATTTGGCCCTGCTATTTTATTGTTCTTTTGCTTTTGGGTGGCCTTGGTTATATCTGGTGGTTTTATTTTTTCATTGAGCATATCTTTGGCAGATCTGACTTTTCCAAATACTGTAATATTCCTTCCTTTGAATAATCTCGGTTTTCTCTATATAGTTGTTCATAGAATTTCTGAGTAATCCTTTTCTTTTCATCTAATTGATAGCAAATTTTGCATTTTTCATCTTGTAATTTATTGATCCAATTCTCCTGCTTCTGCTTCTTCAACTTATAGGTTAGCCACCGCTCTGGCTTATTCGCATTCTCGAAAAAAATTGTTTCACTTTTTTATAGACTGTGCCAACATGGCTAATTCATATTTGATCAATTCCATACTTTCTTTTATACTTCTATTTTGTGGTTTCTTTTGAAGTTCTCTCTCTTAATTTCTGTATCTTTCTTTCAACTCTCTTGTTTTTTTGTTCTCATTATTTTTCATCCTAGCTGTAGCTGATATCGTGACTCCTCTTATAAATGCCTTAGTTGTGTCCCATAAGTTTTGTATGGATGTGTCTCCTGGCCAGTTTTCTTTGAGGAAAAATCTCAACTCTTGCTTGACTCTTTTAATGTATTCCTGGTCTTTTAGAGTTGTTCTATTGAATGTCCAACAGTAACTGCCCTTTTGTTTTTTCCAGGTGATTCTCATGGGATTGTGATCAGCCCATAGGTTGGGTTCTATATCTATCTCCTTCACTTCCAAAATTAACTCCATCGACATGCAGACCATGTCTATCCTTCACCAGGATTCATGTCTATTCAAGTAGAAAGTCTATTGCTCTCCTTCTGGACATATTTCTCACCATACATCATAGATATTAAGTTCTTCAGCCATTTGGAAAAACGACCTGAGCGAAGTTTTCCTCACTCCTTTTTCTTTCCACTTTTATAATCATTTATAAATGATATAAAATGATTATAATCATAACCATTTCTGGTCAACTATACCACTGAAATCTCCTAGCATGCAGACATTTTCATTTGCTGTCTCTCAGATAATGATATGTAATCTATGGTAAAAAATTTCCTGACCTTTATTAGGTGCATATATTACAACCAATAGCAACTTTTTTTGATTTAACATTATTTCTACAATTAATATTCTCCCATCCTCATGATGATAAATTTGTTTACTCGATCGTTTCCTTAACATATTGCTCTATTCCTCTTTTCTTTTGATTAACTAATGCCATATAAAGTTTACCTAATCTAGGATATTCCAAAGTCTGGATCTGTTGCTTTCTTATATGGACCTTTTGCAGTGCAATTATATCATAATCCAGATGTTTTAATTTATCGAAGGTTGTTTTTCTTTTCTGGGGCAAATTTAGACCATTGATATTCAGTTATAGGCTCTTGACTTCCCCCTACATAATTCTATGTATATTTAGGTCTTGTGCTTCTTGTTGCCCTTATCTCTCTTGCTTCTTTTAGTTTTTCCCCTTTTTTCTCTAATTCAGCTTTTTTCTCCTTTCTTATCTTTGATAACTCCTTTTCTCTTCTTATCTGCGCTCTGAGTCCTTGCATCCTTGCCTCCAACAGTTCTCCTTCTTCCTCCTCCACCTGGCCAACGAGATGATTAGAGAATTATTCCGCTTGCTCCACCATGTCTATTCTGAATCTTTTCTTTCTCCAAGTTACCAATATGCCCTCCGACATCAGCCATCTGAAGTTAATTTCCTGTTGGTTCAGCACTGATGTTAGAAAATGATAGGGCCTTCTTAATTCTCTGATTCTCCTCGGTACCTGTTTTAGGATTGTCATTTGTCATTGATTGAATACTGTTGGGTCGTCTCTTGTTCGATTCAGTACCTCATCACGTATTGTTTTTTAACAAGCTTTACATGAACTTCCCTTGGGAGATTGTTCTTTTTTGTGTAATTTGTCTGAATTCTATATGTCTCATTGATCTCGCTCGCCATTTCATCCTTTTTTATTCCCAAAGCCTTTGCTATCATATCTGGTAGATCCTCACCGTTTTCTTCTTTTATGTTCTGAAACTCTAGGAATTGGGTCACTTTCTCAGATTCTAATGTGAAGACTGTAATTTCAAGTTCTTTGTTTGCCTGGATCAACCTAGAGCTTAGCTCCCCTATTTTTTTCTCTTCGTTGTCCATTTTTCCTACTATTGTATTCATTTTTTATTCACTTTTATTAATCTGTTCCTGAAACTTTTCAAATTTATCATCCATCTTCTGCATTTTTTCCTTTAATTCTCCAGTGTCATTTCTCACTTCCCCTATATCGTTTTTTAATTCCTTGTGATTTCTAGCCATTGTTTCTTGCATAACCTGTAGTATAGTCTGAAGATCCTTAATTGAATTAGATCTTTCTTCTGGACCATGTCCTCACGGGATCTCTGGTTTTGGCTAGAGCCCACTAAATACATCTGGGATGCTGGCTTCCTCCCTGTGCTAATTTTTGTTGCATTTGTAACACTTTATCCAGAACTCCCACCTTCTTCTCTCACTCATAGCTTCCTCCAGTCCCTCTTTCTTTCTTTCCCCCCCTTCTACTCTCCTCCATCCCCTCTCCCCTACTCAATAATCAATTTTAAGGGATATTAAGGGGTAATATTGGCTCTATATAGATAGATTAGTATATTATATGAAATCAGCTATCAAAGGATAGAAAGAGAAGGAGAGGGACTTATTTATTTGTATGTATGTTTGTATGTGTGTGTGTATGTGTGTGTGTGTGTGTATGAATTATAATATTACTATTTTATAATCTAATATATTATAATCTAATTATTAATCTAAAAGTAAATTCTAAAATTCCTTATAATTGTTAATTATACTCTGTCTTAGATAGTAATCAACCCATCTCCTTAATCAATAATATTACCAATAGTATCAAAAACAGTAAAATTGATAATCTTATAGCAATAACAATAATATAGTTCTTTGATAATAGTATTATAACATTAATTCCAAACCGTTAAATTCAATCTTATATATGACCCTCCTATATTATCTAGACTCTTTTCAGTCGGGTTTCAGGCCTGGTTACAGCACGGAAACTGCTTTGGTTGTGCTGACCGATGATCTCTATCCTTGTGCTTCTTGACCTCTCAGCGGCCTTCGATACCATCGACCATGGTATCCTTCTGCGACGACTGCGAGAGGTGGGGGTGGGAGGCACCTTTTTGCGGTGGTTCTCCTCCTACCTCTCGGACAGGTCACAGTCGGTGTTGGTTGGAGGGCAGAGATCGACCCCAAGGCCCCTCAAGTATGGGGTGCCGCAGGGTTCGGTCCTGTCCCCCCTCCTATTTAACATCTACATGAAGCCGCTGGGTGAGATCATACGCCGGCACGGGATTAAATACCACCAATATGCAGATGATACGCAGCTGTATCTGTCTGCCCCGTGCCAACTCAGCAAAGCAGTAGAAGTGATGTGCCAGTGCCTGGAGGCTGTTAGAGTCTGGATGGGAGCAAACAAGTTGGCACTCAGTCCAGACAAGACCGAGTGGCTTCTGATGTTCCCTCCCAAAGATTGTCCAACTGTTCCATCTCTCAGGCTGGGGGGCGAAATTATATGCCCCTCAGAGAGGGTTCGCAATTTGGGAGTCCTCCTGGACCCACAGCTGACTCTAGAACACCATCTGTCGGCTGTGACCAGGGGGACCTTTGCCCAGGTCCGCCTGGTGCACCAATTGCGACCATACCTGGATCGGGAGGCCCTTCAGACAGTCACTCACGCCCTTGTGACCTCAAGACTGGATTATTGTAATGTGCTCTACATGGGGCTGCCCTTGAAGAGTGTTCGAAGACTCCAATTAGTCCAGAATGCAGCCACGCGAGCGATTGTGGGTGCACCAAGGTACACCCACGTTACACCTATCCTCCGCGAGCTGCACTGCCTACCTATTAGTCTCCGAATCCGCTTCAAGGTGCTGGTCGCTAACTATAGAGCCCTACATGGCATCGGACCTGGGTACCTGAGAGACCGCCTCCTGCCAATTACCTCTCTCAGACCAATTAGATCGCACAGGTTGGGTCTCCTCCAGATTCCATCTGCCAGCCAATGTCGGCTGGCGACTCCCCGGGGGAGGGCCTTCTCTGTTGCAGCTCCGGCCCTCTGGAATGAGCTCCCTGTTGAGATCCGGACCCTTACTACCCTCCCGGCCTTCCGCAAAGCCACCAAGTCCTGGCTGTTCCAGCAGGCTGGGGGGAGCTGAGAAGCATCTACCTCCACGGAAATTGTGAATGTTGGTTTGTTTTTAATATGTTGTCTTTGTCTCGTTCCCCCCTTTCCCTTGTCTTTTGTGAGCCGCCCGGAGTCCTCCGGGAGTGGGCGGCATACAAGACAAATAAATAAATAATAATAAAATAAATAATAATTATATAATTATATAAATATTCTGAATCCACTTAATCTTCTTTCTTTTCCTCCAAAATCGTTTCTTTTAATAATGTCCAAAAGTCATTATCAATGTTCTCCAATAACCAGATCTCTTCTATCCAAAAAGTATAGTCACCAAAGATTCTGCTTTCTCTTGAAGTAAACCAGAGAGGTAAATTCCAGATTTCACCAGTAGATGTCCCTCTTCCACAAGCTGTCAAGATACAGACTAACAAAATGCACAGTCAGTGAGAGTCATTTTATTTGTCTGTTTCTTCTTCAGACCTCTTAGTTTTTCTTTCAATAATTTACCTATTTTCCTCTAGTGGCTTCAATGTTATCAAAGTTGTTCAAAATCAGCTCTTGTTGTAATAACTAGTTGGGTTTAAATTATGGCTCCCCAGTCAGTTCAGAGAAAGAAAGAAAAGTTTCCTGCCTCCGTTTCAACTATCAGATCTTCTTGCTTGCTTCCGGCATCCAACTTTGCTCAGCACTTTCTTCTTGCTGCTACAGTGGTTGGGGGGGGGGGGGGGGAGGGGAGGATAGAAGGAAAGATCCACTCCCAGTCCGAGCTTCGAGCCCCTTAGCCTCCTGGGCTATTTTGGCATAAAATACCTTTCACCAAAATCAGGAATCGAATAAGCCACCCACGACTCTTCCGCTTCCTCTGCTTGATCCCTGCTTCCTCTGAGCAGCTATCAGCACTCTGAAATGGCTGTGACAGGTTGCCTCTTCCACTTTGTCAGACAAACGCAGCGGTGTATCTTAGTGCCTCACATAATAGCGGTTGTCAACAGCAGTCATTTTAAGAGCTTCACGCTCTTTTTGATCGAATTAGCTAACTTAATTGAGAGAGAGCAAATATCGTTCCTGACAGATTTCCGTGCCGCTATTCCTGGCCGGTGCGGGGAATTGGAATCCCCATATTATTTAGGGTGCCTAATTCAAGTTTAATTAGAGCCGCATTGTTTAAACTGTCTGTGAGCCGCCGGGAAAGAGCAGACAGCTCCTTGATACGCGAGATTTGGCAGCAGCTGATTCACACAATACTGCACTTATTGAAGTACTCTGTGGCATCTAGCATGCAGCTTGAGGGCAGCAGAGCTGCAGTAGAAGCAGTGCAAAGGGCAGTAGAACTGGGGAGGCAGCCTGAGGCACAAGGGTCAGTCCCAGGAGTCTCTTCAATGGCTGAGAAGCCAAACGCCTCCTGTTATTCAAAAAAATGCAGCTCCAAGGCCAGAAAGACTGCTAAGGCTCTTAAAATATCTAAGGCTGCACAGAAAGATGAATGTAAAAGGCAGACAGCTCTGGAAAAGATCTGCAATAAGGCTAGTAGCAGACAGCCTCTCCTGTCAGATTTAAGAGGCGAAGCTAGGCAGTCTAACCCAACTGACAGGCTGCAGTTGTCACCAGAGGGAGCTAGAGAGCAGGAAAATTTCCAGTGCTCTATTCTGCCTAGCAACAGTGCAGATGTCTAGGGTTCTGCAGATATTTTAACAGTTTCTGCAGCCTCTTAGAGCCAAACAGGGGGCGGGGGAATGGCCAGGTGGAACAGCTTCCAGAGGCCATTTTCACTCACACAACTAGTGGGCTTTGCCCTGAAATGGGGTCTTCAGCTCCTATACAAGACAATATGCAGGTAATCATAGCTGAGGTAATAAAACAGGGCATTGCTGCAGCCTCCAACAATATGAGTGACCTTCTGGAGGATTGGCTTATTCATTAGATCCACCCCAAAATATCAGCTCCCAATTTCAGGGTGTATTTCCAGACCCTGCGCCCCAGATAACAGAGGAAGATGAAGGACAGAGAGACAGTCAATTATCTGAGAATGAGGATAGGGGCTGGATAAGCCAGACTTTATTGGACTATTCTAACAGGGCTTATTTTGGTCTCTGCTATTTAAGGAGCATAGTGTGGCTTGACTGGGCTCTACACCTATACAGCCTGGATCCAGCAACCCTGATCCAACTGTGTCACTGTTTGCAGAACCCATTATAGAATCATCCCCTCAACTTTTCATTGATGTGATTCAGTGACAGTGGGATTCTCTGGGGACCACACCAATCCATCAGCAGGGCATTTAAAAAATTATAATGTGGCTCCAGACTTTTCCAAGATTCTACAGGTCCCAAAAGTTGACATGTGGTTAACAGTGCTCCATATGTCAACCACCATGCCAGGGGATCCTGAAGATTGCCTCAAGCCTCAGGACAAGGGTGCAAAGCAGACGCTGCAGTGAGCCAACCAAGCAGCGGCATGGGCGGTCTGAGCATCTACAACTGCTTCATTCTTCAATAGAGCATCTTTGCTGTGGCTTCACCAGATGCAGGAGAGGATCCCGGCGTTGTATATCAAATCACACCAGGACTTGAACAAACTTGTGGTCGCAATCTAATTTTCAGTGAATGCCACACTCAACGCCACAAAGTTTGCTGCCAGATTCATTGGCTCCACGGTAGCAACCCACCATCTGATCTGGCTTCGGCAATGGCAGGGTGACAGCCATAAATGGCAGGGTGATAGCCACAAATGGTGATTAGCTGCGGCCCCTTTCAAAGATGAACAACTCTGGTGAACTTCTGGACCCTTGCCTCATTGAATCCAAGAATAAGGGGAAGATCCTACCTTCTGTCAAACGGAGAGGCACCTTTCGTCCATACTCCTCTCATTGGTGGTCGATTGGCCCTATTTGCTGACCGCTGGGAGGAGACTATATCGGATGCTTGGGTTATGGAGATTGTGAGGTCAGGTCTAACTTTGGAGTTCCTCTCCATGCCCCAAGGTTCTTCATCCACTGCCCTGTATCAAAGACTCTTCTAAGAAGGCCCTTATGACTTTGGCAATTCAGCACCTGCTGGAAATTGAGGCCAAAGAATGGGTTCCAGAAGGGCAACAGGGGCAGGAGTTTTACTTGATTCTGTTTGTGATTCCAAAGGACTTGGGGGTTTGGAGGGTGATTCTAGACTTAAAGAGGCTTAACTGCCATCTTGTATACCACTGGTTCAAGATGTACTCCCGTCATTCCATTTTGGCAGGCATCCGGCATGGCTTTTTGCTCACCTCCATTGACCTCATCGAGGCATATTTACACATTCCCATTCGGCCCCAGCATCACCAGTTCCTCTGGTTCCACTATGCAGGCGTCCATTATCAATACACAGCCCTACCATTCGGTCTCTCTTCTGCACCTAGGGTGTTTACTGAAATTCTGGCTCCATTGGTGGCCCATCTGAGGGCTATTCCTGTCCGCGTCCAATTTTATTTAGATGACATACTTATCCAGTCCTCCTCGGCCTGTCAGACTACAGTGGACTTGAGAACCACCATCCAGACTCTCAAGTACCATGAATTCTCTATTAACCTAGAGAAAAGTCATCTCACCCCAACCTATCACATATTGCATCTGGGAGCCATCGTTGATACCTTGGTGTGCCGGATCTATTTATCTCAAGAGAAACAGACCAGTCTTAAAGAACTGGAAGGGTGGGTTATAAGCGAGCGGACTGTGTCCTTGGCCATGCTATCAGAACTCCTGGGCAAAATGGTGTCCTGTATCTCCATTGTTCCTTGGGCATGGCTGCACACCAGGGACCTTCAGTGGTTTCTTTTACCATTTCAGAGGACGCACAGAAACAATTCGGCAGCCAAGGTTTGAGTTTCCCTGGACATCATCTGGTCCCTCCTTTGGTGGATGTCCTCAGCCATCTCAAAGGGATGCCTTTTCAGGGAACCAAACTGCCTAACGGTAACAACGGGCACCAGCCTGTCTGGCTGGGTGGCACATCTCTCTTCATTGATGACTCAAGGTCAGTGGGGGCCAAGGGACCAAGGCAAGAACATCAACTGACTGGAGCTACAAGCTGTCCACCTGGTCCTGAGACACTTCCATCAGACAGTGTCAGGCAACCAAATCCTGATGTTGATGGACAATGTGGTCACCAAGGCCCACATCAATTGTCAGGGGGGATCCGGTCCAGTGTACTCATGCAGGAAGCAAAGGCACTGTGCCTCTGGGTGGAACGACACCTACTATTCATCGTAGCCGAACACATTTTGAGGATGTCAGACGTAAGAAAGTGAAGACTCTTGAAATGGAGTATTTCAAAAGGAAGCTTTTATTAAGTAGAAGCTATTAAGTCCAGTCTCCAACCTCCCCTTCGTGGGGAAGGTTGTTGAGAAGGTGGTGGCCTTCCAGCTTCAGCGTACCTTGGAGGAAGCTAACTATCTTGACCCCTTCCAGTCCGGCTTCAGGCCCGGTTGCAGCACAGAAACCGCTTTGGTCGCATTGACCGATGATCTCTGGAGAGCCAGAGATGGAGGCCATGCGTCCATCCTGGTTCTCCTTGACCTCTCAGCGGCTTTCGATACCATTGACCATGGTATCCTTCTGCGACGACTGCGGGAGGTGGGGGTGGGCGGCACTGTTCTGCAGTGGTTCTCCTCCTACCTCTCGGACAGGTCGCAGTCGGTGTCGGTGGGGGGGCAGAGATCGTCCCCGAGGCCCCTAACTTATGGGGTGCCACAGGGTTCGGTCTTATCCCCCCTCCTATTTAACATATACATGAAACCGCTGGGCGAGATCATTCGGAGGCACGGGATAAAATACCATCAATACGCGGACGATACACAGTTGTATCTGTACGCCCCGTGCCAACTCAATGAAGCGGTGGACATGATGAACCGGGGTCTGGAGGCTGTTAAAGACTGGATGAGAGCTAACAAACTGGTACTCAACCCGGACAAGACCGAGTGGCTGTTGTGTTTCCCTCCCAACAATTCGGCCGACGTTCCAACACTCAGGCTGGGGGGTCAAAATTTATACCCCTCAGACAGGGTCCGCAACTTGGGAGTCCTCCTGGACCCACAGCTGAGTTTCGACCATCACTTGTCAGCTGTGACCAGGGGGGCATTTGCCCAGGTTCGCCTGGTGCGCCAGTTGTGGCCCTACCTGAACCGGGAGGCCCTCACAACAGTCACTCGAGCCCTTGTGATCTTTGGCTGGAATACTGCATTGTGCTCTACATGGGGCTGCCCTTGAAGAGCATCCGGCGACTGCAGCTAGTCCAGAATGCAGCCGCGCAAGTGATTGTGGGCGCACCACGGTTCGCCCACATAACACCGATCCTCCGTGAGCTGCGCTGGCTACCTGTGGATCTCCGGGTGCACTTCAAGGTCCTACTTACCACTCATAAAGCGCTCCATGGTAGTGGATCTGGCTATTTGAGAGACCGCCTTCTGCCGATTACCTCCCTCCGTCTCATCAGATCGCATAGAGTAGGCCTCCTCCGAATTCCATCCGCCAGTCAGTGCCGACTGGCGACTACGCGAAGGAGAGCCTTCTCAGTTGCAGCTCCGACGCTATGGAACAATCTCCCTGTGGAGATCCGCACCCTCACCACCGTCCAGGCCTTCCGCACAGCCCTCAAGATCTGGCTATCCCGTCAGGCCTGGGGATAAGATTTTACTCTCGCCCCTCCCGAATGTTGAATGAATGTTGTGTTTTTACTGCTAATTATTTGTTACTCACAGTTCTTTTGTGTTTTGTCCTGCACTCCCCTCCCCTATTATTGTAAGCCGCCCTGAGTCCCCTCAGGGAAAAGGGCGGCCTATAAATGTTTAATAAAAAAAAAAAGAAAGGATACCTTTAAGTTCAAAGCAATGACTGAATCCCCTTAGGCAATGGAAATAGAATTAAAGCAGTAGAGACCCCTCCCATTAGTTAGAATGCAGATTTTAGCCAATACACAAGTGTGAATATGTTTCCTTTATCAATTGCCCTGAGAACCGAATAAACATACATTCCAATGGCTATCTTCCATTAGACACTAAAGTGAACTGTCCCACATGGCAATCATAAACATTCCCCAAAAGGTGAGGGGATCTCAATGTATTTCGGTGCCAGGAAACCAGTTGTAAAATTAGTTGTCACAGGCACTGCTAATAAATCGACTCCATGGCCCCCCTCCTCCCAATTGAGTGGCAGCATCACTTTTAGGGATCTGACAGGCAGACTGGCTCAGCAGAGCTTTAGTCAACCATGCAGAATGGCGCCTGCACCTATCACTGTTCCAGGAGCTCCCGGCAGTAGATCTCTTTGCAACCCTGGACAATGCTCAACTGCAAAGGTTCTATTCCAGATTTCCTGCCCCAGGGGCAGAGGGGTTAGATGTTCTCAGGAGCAGGTGGCCTCTCTTTCTCCCCGGAAGGTCATCTCAGAGAGGGCGGACATTCTCCTCCTTGCTTCCCACTGGCCCAGGTGCTGTGGCACCGTCAAGAAGGATCCCTCAGAACAGGATGTCATTCAGCTAGGGGGCGCTAGTCCATCCGGACCAATAGTTCCAGCTGATTGCCTGGCGCTTGAGTGGAACATCCTGTGGGAGGACAATTTTTCCTCCAGGGTCATCAAGACCATCCAGGCCTCTAGGAGGCCTTCCACAGAATGCATTTACAACTCGACCTGGTGGACTTTTTGCACCTGGTGTATGGGGAAAGGGATCTCTCCCACAGGGGTGACTGTTCCACAAATATTAGCATTTCTAAAGGATGGCCTGGACAAAAGCCTGTCTCTGAATACCGTCAAGAGACAGGTGGCAGCACTGTCTTCTGTGCTGACATGAAGGAAACTTACAGTCCCTGACACAGCATCCTACGGTAGGCCAATTTTGGAAGGGGGCAACCAACCTGCATCCACCTGTGGTGTACAGGTATCCTTCCTGGGACCTGACCAAGGTCTTGAACTCATTCGACAGACCTCCTTTTGAGCCCTTGTGAACAGTCACTCTATGTTTTCTCACTCTTAAGGTGGCATATCTGGTTGCAATCATATCAGCCAGGAGGATTTCAGAACTGCAGGCCTCTCTATAAGGGAGGACCTCTGTATCTTCCACCCTGACAGGGTAATTCTTCATCTAGATCTCTCCTTCATTCCCAAGGTATGCACCTAGTTCCACAGAGCCCAGAAGCTGATACTTGCAAACTTCTGCCCGGCTCCCTCCCATCCACTGGAAAAGAAGTGGCACACCTTGGACATGAGGCGGGCTCTCAATAGATATTACCTACAAAATGAGAAACCCCAAACCTTGCAAAAAGAATATGCCCAAATTGAACATAATAATGACCAAACAACTTCTAAAAGAGTTAACCCCTTAGAGGAAGAAGACAGATGGAAACATGTCACTCATAGGAAAAAACCACAAACCAAGTATAAAACTCCCATACAAAGCGATGCAGTTTAGTTTAGTTTAATGAAATTTGTATGCCGCCCACTCCCATTGGGACTCTGGGCGGCTCACAGGGAAGATAAAAGCATTTAAAAAATTTTTAAAATAAAAAATACAATATTAAAATTAACACAACATCCATTCTGTCCAAGAGGGGCTGGATATTAATCAACAGCCCCAGGCCTGCCGGAACAGCCAGATCTTGGTGGCTTTACGGAAGGCCGGGAGAGTGGTGAGGGTCCAGATCTCTACGGGTAGTTCGTTCCATAGGGCCAGTGCAGCTACAGAGAAGGCCCTCCCCCGAGAAGCCGCCAGCCGGCATTGTCCGGTCGATGGTACCTGAAGGAGGCCCAACCTGTGCGATGTTATTGGTCATTGGGAGGTAAATGGCAGGAGGCGGTCTCTCAGGTAGCCAGGTCCTAAACCATGTAGGGCTTTAAAAGTAACGACTAGCACCTTGAAGCGTGTCCGGAGACCAATGGGGAGCCAGTGCAGCTTGCAGAGGATAGGTGTAACATGGGTGTATCTAGGTATACCCAATATCGCTCGTGCGGCTGCTTTCTGGACCAACTGTAATCTTCGAACACTCTTCAGGGGCAGCCCCATGTAGAGCGCATTACAGTAATCCAGTCTTGAGGTGATGAGGGCGTGAGTGACCATTCGAAGTGCCTCCCGGTCGAGGTAGGGCCGCAATTGGTGCACCAGGCGAACCTCGGCAACCCCCCCCCTGGTCACAGCTGACAGATGGTGTTCTAACATCAGCTGCGAGTCCAGGAGAACACCCAAATTGCGGGCCCTCTCTGAGGGGTGTATAATTTCACCCCATAGGCTAAGAGGTGGAATGTCTGGACTATCCTTGGGAGGCAGCATCAATAGCCACTCGGTCTTGTCTGGATTGAGTGCAAGCTTGTTCACTCCCATCCAGACCCTGACAGCCTCCAGGCACTGGCACATCACTTCCACTGCTTCGCTGAGTTGGCACGGGGCGGACAGATACAACTGAGTATCGTCCGCATATTGATGATATTTTATCCCGTGCCGCCGAATGATCTCACCCAGTGGCTTCATGTAGATGTTAAAAAGGAGGGGGGACAGGACCAAACCCTGCGGCACCCCATACTTAAGGGGCCTAGGGGTCGATCTCTGTCCCCCAACCAACACCGACTGTGACCTGTCCAAGAGGTAGGAGGAGAACCACCGTAAGACGGTGCCTCCCATTCCCACCTCCTGTAACTGTCGCAGAAGGATACCATGGTCCATGGTATCGAAGGCCATTGAGAGGTCAAGAAGCACAAGGATAGAGGAATGTCCTCTATCTGGCCTGCCAGAGATCATCGATCAGCTCGACCAAAGCAGTTTCTGTGCCGTAACCAGTCCTGAAACCCAACTGAAAGGGATCCAGATAATCTGTTTCATCCAAGGTCCACCGGAGTTGAAAGGCCACCACCTTCTCAACAGCCTTCCCGACAAATGGGAGGTTGGAAACTGGGCGATAGTTGTTCAAGATGGCTGGATCCAGGGAAGGATCCCTTCTTAAGGAGGGGTCTCACCACCGCATCCTTTAGGGGGTGTGGGAAGGATCCCTCGCGAAGAGAGGTGTTAACAATCCTCTGGAGCCAGCCACGGGTCACCTCCCTGCTAGTCGAGACCAGCCAGGAGGGACACGGGGCCCAATAAACAGGTGGAGGCACTCACCACTCCCATGGCCTTGTCCACTTTCTCAGGAGCGACAAGTTGAAAGTCGCTCCATAAGATCCGATCAAGACCTTCCCCCGGCATCTCGGCTGGTACCGTCCAAGTGGAGTCCAGGTCCGTCCGAATCCGAGCGATTTTATCTGACAGAAACTGAACAAATTCCTCAGCTCTACCCTGTAAAGGCTCGTCCGCATCCCTCCCTTTCAAGAGGGAGCGGGCTATCCTAAACAGGGTGGCTGGGTGCGATTCTGCGGATGCAATAAGACCGGAAAAATGAGTGCATTTTGCCTCCCGTATTGCCACTAGATAAGTCCTAATGAAGGCTCTTAATTGTGTTCGGTCGGATTCGGAGTTACTAGCCCTCCAGCATCGCTCTAGGCGTCTCTTTTGGCGCTTCATCTCCCGGAGTTCCTCGGTAAACCAAGGGGCCCTCCTGGATCCACAGCCGCGGCACAATCCGGTTTAGAGCCTCCGCCGCCGCTATATTCCAAGCAGCGACCAAGGACTCTGCCGGACTGTGGGCCAGAGAGTCAGGTATCTCACCAAGTGCCATCTGAAATCCCATAGGGTCCATCAGGCGCCTGGGGCGGAACCACCTAATCGGTTCCACCTCCCTACAGTGGGGGATTGGTTTCCGAAAGTCAAGCCTCAATAGGAAGTGATCTGACCATGACAAGGGCAAGATCTTAATGCCCTTCAAATCTAGATCACGCCTCCACTGCTCTGAGAGAAACACGAGGTCGAGCGTGTGACCCATTGTATGAGTCGGACCCTGAATTACCTGGGTCAAGTCCATGCTGTCATGGAAGCCATGAACTCCTGTGCTCCATCAGAGCGTTCGCCGAGCGATGGCAGGTTGAAATCCCCCAGCACTATAAGCCTGGGGAACTCAATCGCCAGTTCGGCTACTGACTTGAGGAGCACAGGCAGGGCTGTTGTAACGCAGTTGGGAGGTAGGTACATTAGAAACAAACCCACTTGACCCCCAAGATCCAACTTCACCAGAATAGACTCACACCCGACAGTCTCCGGAGCAGGGATCCTACGAGGCACTCTTGAGTCTCGGATGATGACAGCCACTCCCCCACCCCTTTCTCTGGTGTCGCGGCTGGTGGAGCACCTGAAACACTTCTGGACACATTTCAGTGAGGGGGACTCCTCCCTCTTGGCCCAGCCAGGTTTCAGTAATACATGCCAGGTCTGCCCCCTCGTCTAATATTAGGTCCCGGACGAGGGGATCTTTATGAACCACAGACCTGGCATTTAGCAACAGCAGCCTGAGACCAGGGCCCTGACAACTCTCGCCATCTGGTCCTGGAGTGGAGCAAACAGGGCCGGAAGGGGGGATCGCTGTGACATAGCGAACCCTCCTTCCCCTGTAATGGCTAGCCCTATAACTCCCGTCAAACCTGCCTCTCCCAACTATGACCTGGATGCACCGGCCCATCCCTGCACCTGTAGGCCCCACCTGCCCTCCCATGGTCTCCGTTCTCCCCGGCAGGCCAGTCATGCCACACATTCTGGGACAAGAGGTGAATCCGGGCCCCCATCCACTTCTGCTTGTGCACTCAGTGGTGGGGGCTCCAGGCCGCACTCTCAGTCCCTCCATCCATACCGGCCAAGCACTCTGCGCATGCATACCCCACTAATTAAAATACAGCAATACAATAAAATGGCTAAGCAAAATTCATTAAATTAAAACTATGGGATCATTCAATCAAACACACACATACCACATGCACTCACCATACCAAAGGGAAAATTGTGCAGTTGTTAAAAACAGTGCAAATTCAAATAGAGTTTGTGGGTGGGTTCGCCAAGAGTCCAGTCAGGAGGGTTTCACGAAGATATAAAGAGGAAGTAATTTTCTTCCTTGCGTGGGAGATGATATAAGTGATATTGCAAAAGAGAGGTCCAGAAAGTTCCAGGAGGGCTATGATGGAATGCCTTAAGTCCAATGTCCAGTATCCAGTGTCGAACAGGCATGAGTAGAAAGCCAGTTAAAAGAGCCCCGTCTGAATAGGAGCAAACTGAGGACCAGAGAAGAAGGGAAAGGCCGCAGTATAGAGAAGGCCTAGAGGGTATCCTAAGGGGCCAGGTCAATGACCACAAGGCCAACTGCCAGGTCTTATGTCGCCCCATGACAAACCACAGGACCCACAGGTTCTAAGCAATCAATTTAATGGATTCTCACTAGAAGAAAACAAACGTCCCTAATAAAGTAGCACCATCAAATACTTCTGTGATAGATAGAAAAATACCCCAAACTTCCCTAGGAAAAAAAAGGTGTTGGTAATAGGAGATTGAATTCTCAAGGGAACAGAACCAGCGATCTGTAGATCAGAGAGCCTATCCAGAGAGGTATGTAATCTCCCTGGAGCTAAAATCAAAGATGCGTCTGAGAACCTAACCAAAATAATAAAACCCACAGACTACTACTCCTTACTACTACTACATGTAGATACAAATGACACAAAAAAGGACTTGAAAACAATATTGAATGATTACAAACAGCTAGGAAAGGAAGTCAAAGACTTAGGTGCACAAGTATTATTTTCATCTATACTGCCAATGAAAGGACAACATCTGGTAAGAGAACAAAGAATTCTAGAAGTGAACCACTGGCTAAAGGGTTGGTGTTGCCAAAAAAAACTTTGGATTCATGGACCATGAATCTCATTGATGGGCTTTTGGCAAGGGATGGGTTGCACCTCACAAACACTGGGAAGTATGTTTTTGGAAAATGACTGGCTCAACTTTAAAGCCCTCGACTGGAGGACTTTAAATTAAAGTTGAGGGGGGAGGATGACCAGTCTTCAGGATCTCCAGGACCTAGTTCCAAGCAAAAACCCCTAGAAAGCAAGTCAAATAATGAAGTAAGGAGGTATGGGAAGGAAGACATACTCAAACACCAAATAGGAGACATAGGAAGCATACCCAGAGTCAGGCATAAAGCTCTCAAGTGCCTATAAACAAATGGACAAAGTCTGGAGAACAAACTGGGTGAACTTGAATTATTAATACATGTAGATAGATATGACATAGTTGGAATAACAGAAACTTGGTGGGACGAAACTCACAACTTGAACATACTGATAGAAGGATACAACCTCTTCAAAAAAAAACCAGACCCCATAAAAGAGGAGGAGTTGCACTGTAGGTAAAGAACCACTATATTGCTACAGAATTACATGAAACCAAAGACAAAACCTCCTAGAATGCATATAGGTCAACATAACAGAAAAAAAGAATGACATGGCTGTAAGTGTGTACTATAGACCACTCAACCATAGAGACAATTAAGCAGTGGGGTACCACAGGTTCTGTTTTGGGCCCAGTCCTCTTCATTATCTTCATAAATGACATAGATGAGGGAATAAAAGGGGAATTTACCAAATTTGCAGATGATTCTAAGCTGGCAGGAATAATTAACACTCTAGAAGATAGGCTCAAGATCCAGATGGAGCTTGACAGACTTGATCACTGGGCCGTATCTAACAAAATGAAATTCAATGTAGAGAAAAGTAAAGTCCTACACTTAGGTAACCCCCCCCCCCCAAGGTACAGATATAAACTGGGTGAAACTAGGTTTAATAACACTGACTGTGAGAGGGTTCTTGAAGTCTTAGTAGACAACCAGTTAAATATGAGCCAGCAATGTGCAGCAGCTGCCAAAAAAGCCAATGCAATCCTAACTTGCATTAATAGAGGGATACAATCAAGAACAAGTGAGGTAATAATACCACTCTATAAAGTTCTAGTAAGACCACACCTAGAGTACTGCATCCAGTTTTGGTCACCACAGTTGAGACTCTAGAAAAAGTGCAGAGGAGAGCAATCAGGATGATTAGGGCAGTGTTTTTCAACCACTGTGCCGCAGCACACTAGTGTGCCGTGACATAGTGTAAGGTGTGCCGTGGGAAAAACACCCGCCGGCATTGCATCCCAGCTGGCGGGCAGAGGCTGAGTTGGCCGGCCGGCCTCTCCCCGGCTACCTCGGCCGTACCTGGTGGGGGGCGGGGAGGCGGCGCGCTCCAGGCCACCCCATGCCCCAGCCGCATCCCCGGGGCCGCAGGAGCTGCCAGTTGGGAGGAGCGTCTCGTCTCGTCGCCGGCCGCCTCCAGGATTGCTAAAAATAGCGGCGGGCAGAAGCAGGGAGGGTCTTGGGCTCCGTTGGAGGGTGGCCCCTCTGCGCTGCGCTCGGGGCTGCTCTGGCGGCCGTCGGGCCCCGTTGGCCCCTCGGCGCTCTTGCCACGCGCGCCCAGCTCCAGCCCACTTCCCCCCCGCCAACGCGGGGCCCTGGAGCAATGGAGGAGAGCGAAGAGCTGCTCCAAGGAAGGGCGCAAAAGGCGAGGTTTTTGAGGAGGCTTTTCCCGTGGGATTCCCGTCGCAGGAGGAAAGCACGGAGCCCAACCAAGCCAACTCGGGCTCCGCCTCCCTTTTTGTATGTCCTCCTCCTCCACTACCACCGGGGGAGAAAAGTGCCAGCGCCGTCCCGGAACAGGCTGCGCCAAACGGCCACGCGCCCAGGCTCAGCGGGAGGCCAAGTCTGCGCGCCCCACCTCACCTGCGCCAGTCAGGGAGGGGGAAGGAGGGGGAGGGGGCGAGCGCCGCACCTGGCCAGCCTCAGGGAGGACATCGCCGCGCCGCCCCTCACGCTCCCTTCGCCGGTAGGATGTGATATTTGAACTGGCTGCGGAAGGGGGGGCGCGTAGTCATACCTCTCCCCCATCACCTGAATCTCCACCCGCTTCCCTTTCCCCGGGCCGCTCCAAAGGCGCATCCTTTTCTCCTCCCCCCCCGTGGATCCTCCACGCACGTGGCTGGTGAGATGAGCTTGCTGGTGTGGAGGGATCCAAAAAGTAACATTTTTTTTTACCCTTTGCTTTAAAAGAAATGAAAACTTTTATCCAGCAAAGGAGAAGTTCAGAAAGGTGAGGAGGACTTAAATTCGAAGCTTTTATTCCGTGCGAGGGTTGTTTTGCTTTACTTAATATGTGAGCTTGGGTGGAAGGGGATGCTGGGCAGGGGTCTGAGCTGGGCCTGCATACAGAGGCCAAGAGACCCTCCCAGCCAGCCCCTGCCCTCCCAGCCAGCCCCTGCCCTCTGAGACCATGGGAGTGAGGATCCCACCTCCACAGCCAGCCACAGGAAAGGCTCTTCAGGGGGTCCACTGAGAACCCAAGCCCAGGGCTGCTTTCTTTTACGCACACCACACACACACACACGCACACACACACACACACACACACACACACACAAGCAGACAGTTCACCAGACCAAGAATCAGCCCCTGCTGCTGGGCAAGAGCAGAGGTCAGCTGGGGCCGCATTAGCAAACGATGGCTGGACAGAGTCTTGCTTCCCAACCTTGGTTGACTGAAATAACACACACACACACACACACACACCACTGAGCTGGCCTTCCATCGTGGCCTGGCAGGGAGGCTCCTTACTCAGTGTTGACCAGGGTGCACCATTTTCTAATGGTGGTGTGCCTCGTGATTTTTTTCATGAAAAAAGTGTGCCTTTGCACAAAAAAGGTTGAAAAACACTGGATTAGGGGACTGGAGACTAAAACATATGAAGAACGGTTAAAGGAACTGGGCATGGCTAGTCTAGTGAAGAGAAGGATCAGGGGAGACATAGCAGTATTCCAAAATTTGAGGGGCAGCCATGGAGAGGAAGGGGTCAAGCTATTTTCCAAAGCACCTGAAGGCCAGACAAGGAATAATGGATGGAAACTTCTTTTTGCTCCTCTGATCTCCTTTGTGAATACATTTCTGGCCTGATTGTACAGCATTCTATTGATTTTTCTGTAGTCTTCCTCTTTAGAATGTATTTATATTGCATTTGTATTTATTATACTTGTATGCCGCCCTATTCCCGGGGGACTCAGGACGGCGAACAAACACATGGGGAAGGGGGCAATACAAAAACAAACGAGACAGAGAGGATACAAAGACAAATTAAAAACTACACAACAATCAACAATTCGAGTGGGGCTGGGAACTCATCAGCCCCAGGCCTGCCGGAACAGCCAGGTCTTGACGGCTTTGCGGAAAGCCTGAAGGGTGGTGAGGGTCCGAATCTCCACGGGGAAATCGTTCCAGAGGGCCGGAGCAGCCACAGAAAAGGCCCTCCCCTGGCGGGTCGACAGTCGACATTGTTTAGCTGATGGTATCCGGAGGAGGCCTAATCTGTGGGATCTAATTGGTCGAAGGGAGGTAATTGGCAGGAGGCGGTCTCTCAAGTACCCAGGTCCGATACCATGCAGGGCTTTAAAAGTAATGACTAGCACCTTGAAACGCGTCCGGAGTCCAATAGGCAGCCAGTGCAGCTCGCGGAGGATAGGTGTAACGTGGGTGTACCAAGGTGCACCCACAAATGCTCACGCAGCTGCATTCTGGACAAGCTGTAGTCTCCAAATGCTCTTCAAGGGCTGCCCCATGTAGAGTGCATTACAGTAGTCCAGTCTTGAGGTCACAAGGGCGTGAGTGACTGTTCTGAGGGCCTCCCGGTTCAGGTAGGGACACAATTGGTGCACCAGGCGAACCTGGGCAAATGTCCCCCTGGTCACAGCCGACAAATGATGTTCTAAAGTCAGCTGTGGGTCCAGGAGGACTCCCAAATTGCGAACCCTGTCTGAGGGGCATATAATTTCACCCCCCAACCTGAAAGATTGAATACAAGGTCAATCTTTGGGAGGGAAAAACACAAGCCACTCGGTCTTGTTGGGATTGAGTGCAAGCTTGTTCATACCCATCCAGACCCTAACAGCCTCCAGGCACTGACACATCACGTCAACCGCTTCATTGAGTTGGCACGGGGCGGACAGATACAGCTGTGTATCGTCTGCATATTGGTGGTATTTTATCCCGTGCCACCGAATGATCTCACCCAGTGGCTTCATGTAGATGTTAAAAAGGAGGGGGGACAGGACCGAACCCTGCGACACCCCATACTTAAGGGGCCTAGGGGTCGACCTCTGCCCTCCAACCAACACCGACTGCAACCTGTCCGAGAGGTAGGAGGAGAACCACCGAAAAATGGTGCCTCCCACCTCCCGCAACCGCCACAGAAGGATACCATGGTCGATGGTATCGAAGTCCGCTGAGAGATCTAGGAGCACTAGGACGGAGGCATGACCCCCATCCCTGGATCTCCAGAGATCATCGATCAGTGCGACCAAAGCAATTTCCGTGCTGTAGCCAGGCCTGAAATCAGACTGGAAGGAATCCAGATAATCGGTTTCATCCAAGGACCGCCAGAGCTGAGAGGCCACCACTTTCTCAACAACTTTCCCAACAAAGGGGAGGTTGGAAACTGGATGGTAGTTACTTAAAATGGCTGGACCCAAAGACGGCTTTTTCAGGAGGGATCTCACCACCGCTGCCTTTAGGAGGGGCGGGAAGGATCCCTCCAGAAGAGAGGTGGTGATTATCATCTGGATCCAGCCGCGTGTCACCTCCCTGCTGTTTGCAACCAGCCAGGAGGGGCACGGGTCCAGCACGCAAGTGGAGGCACTCACCGCTCGCATGGCCTTGTATACTTCCTCAACTTTGTCCGCTATGAACTGGGCAAATTCTTCAGCTCTACCTTGTAAAGCGTCACCCGTGTCCCTCCCTTTCAGGAGGGAGCGGGTTATTCTGAACAAGGCGGCTGGGCGCGATTCAGCGGATGCAATCAGAGCGGCAAAATATGCGCTTTTTGATGCCCATATTGCCAGAAGGTAGGCTCTGATGCAAGCTCTCAACAGTGCTCGGTCTGACTCGGACTTACTGGCCCTCCAGCGGCGCTCTAGGCGTCTCTTTTGGTGTTTCATCTCCCGGAGATCCTCAGTAAACCAAGGAGCTCTCCTGGATCCACTACCTCGGAGAGGCCGTAAAGGCGCAATCTGATTAAGAGCCTCCGCCGCCGCTGAGTTCCAAGCAGTGACCAAGGTCTCTACCGGACTGTGGACGAGAGTATCAGGTATAATGCCAAGCGCCATCTGGAAACCCAGAGGGTCCATTAGGCGCCTGGGTTGGAACCACCTAATCGGTTCCT
Organism: Thamnophis sirtalis; assembly: GCF_051295495.1. Lineage (NCBI taxonomy): Eukaryota > Metazoa > Chordata > Lepidosauria > Squamata > Natricidae > Thamnophis > Thamnophis sirtalis. The sequence continues at coordinate 60,483,551 of NW_028261384.1, read as the reverse complement.
CCTCCCTACAGTGGGGGATTGGCCTCTGAAAGTCAAGCCTCAGTAGGAAGTGGTCCGACCATGACAGGGGCAGGATCTCAGTACCCCTCAAACCAAGATCATGACTCCACTGCTCCGAGAGAAATATGAGGTCGAACATGTGACCCACTGAGTGAGTTGGGCCCCGAATTACTTGGGTCAAGTCCATGTCTGTCATGGAAGCCATGAACTCCTGCGCCCCATCAGAGTGCTCGCCGAGCGAAGGCAAATTGAAATCCCCCAGCACCATAAGCCTGGGGAACTCAACTGCCAGCTCGGCTACTGACTCGTGGAGCAAGAGGAGGGCTGTTGTAATGCTGTTGGGAGGCAGGTACGTTAATAACAAGCCCACTTGACCCCCAAGGTCCAACTTCACCAGCAAGGACTCACACCCAACAAGCTCCGGAGCAGGGATCCTACGAGGAACTAAAGACCTTCGGATAACGATAGCCATTCCCCCACCCCTTTTCTGATGTCGCAGCTGATGAAGCACCTGAAAACCCTCTGGGCACATCTCAGTGGGGGGGACTCCTCCCTCCGGGCCCAGCCAGGTTTCAGTAATACATGCCAGGTCTGCCCCCTCGCCTAAAATTAGGTCCCAGACGAGGGGAGCCTTGTGAACCACAGACCTGGCATTTAGCAACAGCAGCCTGAGACCAGGGCCCTGACTACTCACGCCATCTGGCCTTGGAGTGGAACTAATAGGGCTGGAAGGAGGGATCTCTGAGACGTAGCGAACCCTCTTTCCCCAGTAATGGCTAGCCCTAAAGTCCCCACCATATCTGCCCCTCCCTGTTATGACCGTAATGTTCCAGCCCACTCCCTGGTCCGTGGTCCCCCCATTCTTCCCTCTGGCTACCGCATTCTCCGCCAGGCCCTTTGAATCAAACATCCTAGGCTGGGATTAGGCCTAGGTCCCCCCTGACACTTCTGCAGAGCACTCAGTACAGAGGGTACCCAGTTGTGCTCCCAGCCTACTCAGACATACACAATCACACAACCAAACACTCCCCACAAAGTGATTAAAAAAACACAAATACAGCAATATAACTGCGCATGTGCGAGACCAAGATGGCTGCGAGGCTCCATCCACTCTAAACTACCTAACGAAAAATGCAGATAAACCGCGAGTAACAACCTTAAAATATAATATGAGAGGCTTGTCCGGGAGGCTTGAGACCCTGGGAACCCGAAAAGATCAGCTAGCGGTAGGGGTTACCTCTTCGGGGATAGCCCCGGACCGCAAGGGCTCCAGCGTCTTCAGCGGCTTCCGTGCTGGTCTGGCCGCTCGGCAGCGAGGAGGGGAATCTCGGCCTGGAAGCGGCGGCGGCGTTCTTCGGCGGCTCCGGCGCCTATTTCATCTTTCAGCTTTGCCTGTCCGCGACGGGAGCGCCCTACGACCGTGGGACCACCCCCAGGACCATCTCCAAGCCGTTTGGACGTTACGACCGCGGACCGCGTGGATTCTGGCGGTTCCAGCGGTCTCCGTGCTGTTTCGTCCATATCAGCTGTTCGGCGGCGAGAAGAGGAACCTCAGCTCGGTGGCAGCGGCGTCGTTCTTTAGCGACCTCATCGCCTGCCCCACTTCCCCACTCTGTCTGCCTGCAGTGGAGACGAGGAACGGGGGAGACCTCCCTTGGACTTTACAGACCTCGATGATCCCATTGGCTCTAGGGATTCCGGTGGTTCTCGGGCTGCCTCGGCCATTTAACACTGAGGAAGCAAGTTCCATCTGGAGAACAGCGACGGTGTCCCCTGGCAATTACAACGCCTGTTCCATCTTTTTACCCTGCTTATTTTTAGTGGTGTGCCTTTGGGAACTCCTTGGAGTGGTTTTACCCCCAGAAGGAAAACTTTGGACCCGGGCTGCGGGTGGACAGACGATGGCAGCATTGTGTGTTCGCACTGAACCCCCGCAGGACCTTTTGACCAACAAATTTGCAGAAGAAGAGAGAGGCTATAAGACACTCCCCCATATATTCCATCTGAACTATAATTGGTCCCTAGCCACTTTAACTCTGAACATTAAGAGCCAATTTGGCCATCTGAACTCGCACTTTAAATTTTAATCAACTGCGCAACTATTTTAGTTTCTTTCTTTTCTTTCATCTTTCTCTTCCTTCTTTGTATGGGGTATGCATGAGATACATATGAGATGAATGAATGTCCCACTTTTTATATATATTGTTGTAAATTTTTGTGTTTTAACTCTTACGTGGGGACTGTTTGGGGGAGTGCATGGGTATGTATGATTCGGAGGACCTGCCGGGAGATGTGGGGGCCATGGGGGTGGTTGAGGGGACCAGAGACACGGGAGAGGGTCGGGGTATTACGGTCATAACAGGGAGGGGCAGACACGGCGGGGACTTTAGGGCAGGCCATTACCGGGGAAGGAGGGTTCGCTACATTACAGAGATCCCTCCTTCCGGCCCTATGAGTCCCACTCCGAGACCAGATGGCGCAAGTAATCAGGACCCTGGACTCAGGCTGCTGTCGCTAAATGCCAGGTCTGTGGTACATAAAGCTCCTCTCGTCCGGGACTTAATTGTAGACGAGAGGGCAGACCTGGCATGTATTACTGAAACCTGGCTGGGCCCAGAGGGAGGAGTCCCCCTTGTAGAGCTGTGCCCAGAAGGATTTCAGGTGCTACACCAGCCGAGAGCCCAGGGAAGGGGTGGGGGTGTGGCCATTGTTATCCGGGAGTCGTTAGTTCCTCGTAGGGTCCCTGCTCCGGAGCTTGCCGGGTGTGAGTCTCTGCTGATAAAGTTGGACCTCAAGGGTCAAGTGGGTCTGCTGTTAACGTACCTGCCTCCCAACAGCGTTGCAGCAGGCCTCCCCTCGCTCCTCGAGTCGGTAGCCAAGCTGGCAATTGAGTTCCCTAGGTTGATGGTCCTGGGGGACTTTAATTTGCCGTCGCTCGGTGAAAACTCTGATGGGGCGCAGGAGTTCATGGCTTCCATGACAGCCATGGGCTTGACCCAAGTAATTCGGGGCCCAACCCATTCGGCGGGTCACATGCTCGACCTCGTATTCCTCTCGGAGCAGTGGATTTGTGATCTTGGTCTGAGGGGTAACGACATCATACCCCTGTCGTGGTCAGACCACTGCCTACTGAGGCTCGACTTCCGGAGACCAAACCCCCACTGTAGGGAGGAGGAACCGACCAGGTGGTTCCGCCCCAGGCGACTTATGGAACCGTTAAGGTTCCAGACGGAGCTTGGGGTTATTCCTGATACTTTCGCCCACAGTCCGGTGGAGACTCTGGTTGCTGCTTGGCACTCGGCAGCATCGGAGGCCCTCGACCGGATTGCGCCACTACGGCCCCTCCGAGGCGGCGGATCCCGGAGACCTCCTTGGTTCACCGAGGAACTCCGGGAGATGAAGCGCCGGAGGAGATGCCTAGAGCACCGATGGAGGTCCGATAAGTCCGAATCGAACTGAGCAATGGTAACCACCAGCACCAAGGAATACACCAGGGCACTTAGGGCAGTGAAAAGATCTCACATAGCCACCTTGGTTGCGTCCGCTGAGTCCCGCCCAGCCGCCCTGTTTAAGATAACCCGCTCCCTACTAAATAAAAGGGAAGCGGGGGAACCCTTGCAGGGCAGAGCTGAGGATTATGCCCAATTCTTAGCGGACAAAATTGCTCGGTTTCGGTCGGACTTGGACTCCATCCCCGCAGTTCCAGCCGTGGCACAAGAGGATCAAGTAGACCAGCTCTGGGTTGAGTTTCAAGATGTTACCCCCGGGGATGTGGACAAGGCCATGAGGGCTGTAGGTGCCTCCACCTGCGTACTGGACCCGTGTCCCTCATGGCTGGTCACTAACAGCAGTGAGGTGACACGAGGCTGGATCCAGGCGGTTGTAACCGCCTCTCTTCGGGAGGGGAACTTCCCCGCCGCACTGAAAGCGGCGGTGGTGAGACCCCTCCTAAAGAAGCCATCTCTGGATCCAGCTGTTCTTTTTTTTTTTTTTTTTTTTAACAGAACTTTTTTTATTTTTCTTTAAAAAAAAAAACACAAATATGTCATCATTTGTCAATCATTAAAACATTGAAGTACAATTTTTTTTTTGTGTACCCCTCCCTCCCTCCACCCCCCCACCCCCCCTCCTCCTTCCCCCCCCCCGACTTCCCAGAACCCGTACACGGTATAGAATTTTAACTAACACAGTCTAAAATCTATTGAGAAAAAAGAAATAAAGAAATTAATGACATTCTAGATTGACCTTAGCTTCTTCTTACTGAACTAACTTTAAACAATTTAAATCATTTCTGATCTTAAGCATAGGCTAACTGGAATTTCTTAGTCCCGTATTTATTTTGTATATAATCAATCCATTTTTTCCAGTCTCGTTTATATCTCTCATTTGAATGATCTTTGAGATATGCCGATATTTTAGCCATTTCAGCTAAGTTTGTTACTTTCAATGTCCATTCTTGAATTGTAGGCAAGTCTTCCTTCTTCCAATATTGCGCCACCAACAGTCTTGCTGCAGTTATCAGGTGCAGAGTCAAATTGGTCTCTACCACTGTAAAGTCAGTACATATACCTAGTAAAAATAACTGAGGACTAAACTTTATCCTTCTTTTAAAAACATTTTGCATGACCCACCATATTTTTATCCAAAATGCTTTAACCTTTTGGCAGGTCCACCATATATGATAATATGTAGCATCGAGAGAACCACATCTCCAACATTTAGGCTGTACATTCGGATACATAGAAGCCAACTTTTTAGGATCTAAATGCCATCTATAGAACATCTTGTAAAAATTTTCTCTCAGATTTTGAGCTTGTGTAAATTTCACATTTCTTACCCAGATTCTTTCCCATGTATCCAACATTATTGGTTCCTCAATATTTTGAGCCCATTTTATCATACAATCTTTAACTAATTCTGTTTCCGAATCCATCTGTATCAATACATTATATATCCTCTTTATATGCATTAAGCTTTGATCTCTTATTTGTTTAAACAAATTATCCTCAACTTGAATAAAACCAATTTTTTGATCTATTTTCCACCTAGCCTGTAATTGCCCATACTGGAACCATGTTTGAACTACCTTCTCCTCTTTTAATACCTCTAAAGATTTTAATTGTAATACCCCCCTTTCCGAGGTAAGAAGCTGTCTGTAGGTAATTCTGTCCTGTTTTTGTGCTGTATTCATATTTTCAATTGCGTGTCTAGGAATTGCCCACATGGGTATCTTGTCATTTAATTTATATTGATATTTCTTCCAGACCCGCAATAAAGCATTTCTTAAAATATGACTTTTAAAGTTCTTATCCAATTTTTTGTTGAATAACAGGTAAGCAGCTGTTCTTAATAACTATCGCCCAGTCTCCAACCTTCCCTTTCTTGGGAAGGTTGTTGAGAAGGTGGTGGCCTTCCAGCTCCAACGGTCCTTGGAGGAAGCAAACTATCTTGACCCCTTCCAGTCAGGCTTCAGACCCGGTTACAGCACAGAAACCGCTTTGGTTGCATTGACCGATGATCTCTGGAGAGCCAGAGATGGAGGACATTCCTCCATCCTGGTCCTCCTTGACCTCTCAGCGGCTTTCGATACCATCGACCATGGTATCCTTCTGCGACGACTGCGGGAGGTGGGAGTGGGAGGCACCGTGTTGCGGTGGTTCTCCTCCTACCTCTCGGACAGGTCGCAGTCGGTGTTAGTTGGGGGGCAGAGATCGTCCCCTAGGCCCCTAACATATGGGGTGCCTCAGGGCTCGGTCTTATCCCCCCTACTATTCAACATCTACATGAAACCGCTGGGAGAGATCATCCGCAGGCACGGGATCAGATACCATCAATATGCGGACGATACCCAGTTGTATCTGTCCGTCCCGTGCCAACTCAATGAAGCGGCAGATGTGATGAACCGAGGCCTTGAGGCCGTTATGGACTGGATGAGGGTTAACAAGCTTGTACTCAACCCAGAAAAGACCGAGTGGCTGTTCTGCTTCCCTCCCAAAGATTCGACCAATATTCCATCACTCAGGCTGGGGGGTCAAATTTTATACCCCTCAGAGAGGGTTCGCAACTTGGGAGTCCTCCTGGATCCACAGCTAACGTTTGACCACCACCTGACGGCTGTGACCAGGGGGGCATTCGCCCAGGTTCGCCTGGTGCGCCAGTTGCGACCCTACCTGAATCGGGAGGCTCTCACAACAGTCACTCGGGCCCTTGTGACCTCTAGGCTGGAATACTGCAATGTGCTCTACATGGGGCTGCCCTTGAAGAGCATCCGGCGACTTCAGCTAGTGCAGAACGCGGCCGCGCGAGTGATTGTGGGTGCACCTCGGTTCACCCACATAACACCTATCCTCCGCGAGCTGCGCTGGCTACCTGTCGATCTCCGGATGCGCTTCAAGGTGCTATTAGTCACCCATAAAGCCCTGCATGGTAGTGGATCTGGGTACTTGAGAGACCGCCTTCTGCCAATTACCTCCCTGCGACCAATTCGATCTCATAGATTGGGCCTCCTCCGTATTCCATCGGCCAGCCAGTGCCGGCTGGCAACTACAAGGAGGAGGGCCTTCTCAGTAGTAGCCCCGACCCTTTGGAACGAGCTCCCTGTGGAGATTCGTACCCTCACCACCGTCCAGGCCTTCCGCACAGCCCTTAAGAACTGGCTAGCCTGTCAGGCCTGGGGACAAGGATAGTCGCCCCTCCCGAATGATGAATGAATGTTGCTTATTACTTTTATTATATGTGTCTACGTCATTGTTTGTATTCCCCCCTTCCTGATTTTATGTGAGCCGCCCTGAGTCCCCTCAGGGAAAAGGGTGGCCTACAAATGTTAATAAACATTACAAACAACATTACAATATAAAATAAAAGTGGGCACAATCAGTCAACCACAGTCATACCACATACACTCACCATACTATTTAAAAAGTTGTGCGATGGTGCGATTTGAGATCGTGCAAGAACGTTCTAGAATGAGGGAGGGAAACTAAAGTCCCAATCTTCTCCCATAGGAAGAGCAGAGTCCGAGAGTCAGGGGTAAGCAGCACAATAGCAGCAATTGGAGGGACAGTTCCCAGAGCAGGTATCTCAAGGCCGGTCATCTCCAATAGTCTCAATGGCCTTGGTGAAACAGGGCTCCCACAGGCAGCTGGGACACAGCGTCCTGGAATCGCAGCAGTCTCAATAATATCAGCGGTCTCTAGAAGTTGAACTGTGGCACTCCCAAGTGGCCTCGGCGTTCCAGGCGGCTCCAAACCCCTTAAACCAGCTGGGCCGCAGCGTTGGCCAAATGCAGCAAAGGCGGCAGTGAGGCTGTTACCAGCTGGAACTCCCCTCCATGGAAAAAAGGGGGGAGGCGCACGCCCTCGCAGTTCCGCGGTGTTTCCCACATCCCAGGCAAGCTGCAGCAGTTCGTCTGTTCCAAAAATGCTCGTGCCACCCCTGTTCGCCTTGGGGGGGGAGGGAGGCTGTTTATATGTAACTACAGTCGCCATTCGCTGTTCGCACCTCCCGCACCATCCGGAGGAAGGGGGGTGCCGTTCATATGCTTCTTCCCCACCACCTCCCAGGGCTCAAAACAAAACGCAGCAGTTCTTTCGGCTGCAAGCTGCCCATATCATCTCCGTGGGGGGGGGGAAGGCCATTCGCAGTCTCTGTGGGGGGGGGAGGAGGGCGGAGCCGTTCGTATGCTTCTTCCCCACCACCTCCCAGGCTCAAAACAAAGCGCAGCAGTTCTTTCGGCTCAAGCCACCCGTATCATCTCCGGGGGGGGGGGGAGGGAAGAATGATGTAGCTGCTTAAGTTTAGCTGTGAAGCAAGGTTTATTGTCACTTAAGTTTAGCTGTGAAGCAAGGTTTATTGTCACTGTATATTTGCATGTTTCTCAAAGGCACACATAGGTTTTTACAAAAACTCACATATGATGTTACAGTATCTGTGAGTTCATCCAAGTCTGCAGAGGACCTTTGAAAATATTCCAATCAGTTCAGTCAAGGCAAGCCTGTAGGTTTCGCTTTGCCTCCTCAGTCCTAGTCCTCACTGATTTAATTGTTGGTTTCATGGTTTTAAGTCTTTGTCTGTAAGCAGGTACAAGGTATCCCACAGTTGCTCATGGTAAAGACCGATAAGCATCTTTTAATGTTGTGTAGCAGTTGTCTAAAGAAGGGGTGGGTTTCACTTTTTTTACTACTGGTTCTGTGGGCGTGGTTTATTTTGTGGGCATGGTTTGACAGTAATGTGACCGGGTGGGAATGGTTTGGTGGTCATTTGACTGGGTGGGAGTGGCCAAGTCGATATCACTGAATTGTTTGCCTCAATGAATGACCTAAAAAAAGAAGATATAAAAAAGAAAATGTATTATTTTGTGTACTTACTACTTAAATAAGAATAAAATAAGTACACAAAACAATAAAAGAGTTACTTATAGAAGGAAGATGACTGTCCTGTCTGCCTTCAATATCACCAACTGACCAACAATAAAACAGCTGCACACTATACTTACAAAACTTTAATTGCATGCACTACATAAGGATGAAACAATAAAATAAAACAGCTACACACTATACTTACAAGGATGACTGTCCTTGCCTGCCTTCAACACCACCAACTGCCCACCTTGCTCCAATGAATTACCTGCACAAAGAAGAGACACAGAAAGAAAGACTTTAAATGCATGCACATGCACCTTACATAAGAATAACACAATGAAAAAGACATACTCAAGTACTTACTTGTGTTATTGGTTTTGTGGTTGAAGATGTTTCCACATCGTTCTTTTGTTTGCGGCCTCCTCAGTTGCACTTTTCTTATTCTTCCTTCATGGATCATCAGCCGTGTGATGGTGTGCTCTGAGCCACTTTTTGACAGAAGGAATTGGGTCCCATTTTGTTACAGGTAAGCCAATAATGCTAATTATCATGAAATTGCTAAGATTTGGAACAGGCAGGTTCTTTGTTCTGAACATATGAGGTTCATTTTTTAAAATTATTTTTTTTATTTTTTGAATAGACACAAACAAGACACAACAAACACCATAAAAACATATTCCATTACAAATTATAAAAAGTGTGTCAATTGGTTACAAGAACTTTCGTGCATTCCTTCACCTATAATCCATATCAAAATATATATATTTCACATCAAATATATTTATATATATTGCTATCATCATACCTCATCCTTCATATGACTATAGCTGTTTTAACATCCCTTTATAACAAATATTTCGAAATTCAAAGCAAAACTACATAATGGCATTTCATTGTCTATTTTCAATATCATCCAACAACATTCTATCTTTGTGAAACGTTCTAAATAAAAATTAATTATGTGTCAGGTCTGCATTTATATTTCTTTTAGAATTTTGGTCTGCCACACTTTCTCTTTTCATTATTCTGTTTCTTTAAGTATAGTCGATGGGAGAGGGGAATAGAAGGAGTAGGATTTTGGAATGTATTATTTTCATTCTTTACTAGAAGTCAAGGTCATCCTTTGTCTCTGCACTTTCACACCTGAGCAGAAGCAGTTGGCAGTAGACGCCAGAGTGGAAGATGAAGATTGAACCATGTGATGGATTGTGGGTGTGGGGACAAGATCATGAACTTTTAACTGGGTGGGATTCTGATGTAACTTCCAGAGTTGGAATCCCACAGAACGATGCCAACATGCCTGTCTTATTAAATTGGAACTTTAAGCATAGTTTTGCCTTCGACTCTGATTTAATTCTGCATGGTATTTGGAACGCTGACATAATTCCAACTCTCTCTTCAAAATAAATCACCAGCACCCCTCCCTCACGGGGGGGGCTGGCGAGGTTTACTGTTTCTCCAACACTGAACCACACTGGTCAGCGTAAAACATCAGCAAACAATTAGGAGAAAGCCTTTTAAGATAAGAAGCTGAGATGAGATGTCTCTCTACAAATCTTCAAAGGTGAAGCAGTTTCGCTTTTAAAATTTATTGCGCTGGCAAGAAGCCTAGCCTGTGGGGGATGCAAAGAAGTAGAATGGAGGAGCTTATTCTCAATGTGGAGAATGGATGGCATGAAGATCTGATGAATGGAGATTCCAGCCACCCTCATGCAGTCAGCTCCGATGGAGATCCCGGACCATTCCGGACAATTAAATGTGAGTGCATACTCCCCCTCCTTCCCCCCAGCCAAGGCTTGGGAAAAACCCTGGAGTGGAGATTTTGACTCCTTCCAAACGGGGATATTTGAAATGAGCCAATGCCCTGCAACTGAGTTGAAGACAGAATCCCTATCAAGATGGGATTTTCAACCCAGCCAGCAAGAAGGGATTTGGCAAACATCCTCCACTTACCAGCCACCACTAAATTGGGTTTTCTTCCCAGAGTATGGATGGTTAAGATTCCAGTAGGTATCTCCTGGACCATCAACATGGGAAAGTCCCCCAAGCCAGCGGAGGGGCCCTTGGGCCAGAAATCCTCCAAGTCAGCAGAGGGGCCCTTGGCATATAAACCCCCCTAACCAGCTATCATTGGGTGAACTGCAACCTGTGAATCAGGCACCCTCAGGATGGGTCTTAATCCCAGGTCATGGATGGAAGGGTTTCCAGTTGGTACCTGCCCTTCTATGCCCATCTATGCTAACCCGGGGACTGACTGAGGCCTTCCTTGCGGTCACTCCCCAGGCTTATGTAGATCGCGAAGCCCGCTGGTGCTTTCGGTCATTGCTTCCCACCCCCAGCACCCCCACAAAGTCGCCTTCTGAGCTCTGGCAGTCTTCGCAGTATGTACACAAGGCCAGGGAGTGGCAGAAAGCAAGTCCTCAGCCACTCCCCGGGCTCGCATAGACCACAAAGTCTGCTAGCACTCTCAGTAGTTTTTTTGCTGCCTCCCCCTACACTCCACGCCCCACAAAGTCACAACCAAGGCCTGCAGTAGACTTACTTACCTTTAGGCAGCCTCAGGTGGAGGCAGCAGTTCCGTTGGGGTGCAGCAGGCAGGCCGGGAAGTCAGCAAGGACTCAATCTCAGGAAGTCACCAATGGACGATGCAAGGGCAAGGGCAGTAACAGTAGGGGAAATATGAAAGGAACATGTTGCGAAGAGAAGTTCATACAAGATTTATTAAGAAAGTAACTAGAATATTAATGCTACAAATGGCAAGATATGGCAAGATATATAAGACTGCACTATTCCTGGAAAGATACAGGTTGATGCAATGAAAATGTATAATAAAAACGAAGCTAAATTTAGTTTACTATTAGTATGTATAAAATGAAGTGACAATAGCCATAGTTAAATAATGATTAATAATAACAATACATATAGATACACTAGTTTGATAATATGAAATTTTATATAAGCAACGCATGGATAATATGAAAGGAGGTTTAAAAGCTTTATCTAGAATATGTTATAAACATGTATTGTGATTGGATGATTTTAGAATGATTTAATAGAATGTTGTCATATATCCATTCTAGATTTTGAATATTATATATAAAAGGATGTAAAAACAATTATAATCAAATTAAGGTTGAGATATAATAATCATGATATACATGAATATATGTAAATTTAAAATGTGCAATTTGATAAGAAAAGCAGGTGATGAATATGGAAGAGATGCATGGAAATACTGTAATCAACTGACACACTTTCTACAATTTGTAATGGAAGATTTTTTTATTTTTATGTTTGTTTTTCTTTGTTCAAAAATAAATAAATAAATAAATATTTTTTTAAAAAAGAAGGGCCATTCTTCCAAAATAAAAAAAGTCCTCTATATCAGCTTTCCGGACAGAGAAGTGTAAGGACCAGGCACCTGGCCACCAGGGTTCCAAGTCTGCAGTTCACAGGCCTTCATCCTCTTCATCAAAAGGGGATCAGGAATCCCAGGCCAGCACCAGTAGTTCTTTCCATCTCTCTTCCATCTGGTTGAAGCAGAACCCTGACTCCTTCAACCGACTGTTCCCAATAAATACTTGTAGGGGTCAGGCATGGACATCCAGGGACACATCTTGCATGATGTCCAGCTGGGGACTGTGAGCAGCAGGCTGGTTGAGGATATGTTTACCCCTACAGTGGTTGGGTTACGTCAAGCATACAACTGCCCCCTCCTGGGTTACCCAACATCCAGGACATTATAGCTTTGGCCATTTCCCAGGGCATAGCTGCGGGCCTACACCAGGGTCTGGAGCAGCACTACCAGCGGTTCCGGTGGCTATGCCACCTGCAGTGCCAACACCGCCCATGCAGAGGCCCTTATCACCTGCTAGGTCACACCGCAGTCAGTCTCCCATCTCAGAAGATGGAGAGATTAAAGACACAGAATTTTCTGATGATGATGAGGCAGTTCTAGAGAAAGCCTCATTCTCGGGGCTGTTCTAGTCAGCCCACTTCAAGACCTTGCTCACCAAGGCCAAAGGTTCAGGCACCTTTGTGGCAGTCCCAACCGCCCCAGCTCCTACTATAGCTTCAGCTTCAGCTGATTCATTTTTTATGGAACAGACAGTAGAAATGGAGACATTCCTGCCCCAAAACTGTTTCTGGATGTGATACAGTGCCAGTGGGCATCCCCAACATCGGGACCTATACCTTCATTGACAGACAAGAAGTTCTACAATGTTGCCACTGATATGGGACAAGTCCTCCAAGTTCCGACAATCGACGCTCCAATAGCAGCCCTCTACACAGTGACCACCATGTCTTGATCACAAGAAGAAGTCCTCAAACCAGAGGACAAGAGAGCTGACCTCACAATGCAGCGCGGTCATCAAGCCGCGGCTTGGGTAGTGTGAGCTTCAACTACTGCATCTTTCTTCTCATGATCTTGCCTCTTTTGGCTCCAGCAGCTTTAGCAAAGAATTCCAGCAGCTGATTCGAGGGCCCATCATGACTTAAATAAGATAATGGCTGCAGTACAATTCATGGCTGATGCTACTCTTAATGCCACGCTCTTTGGAGCCAAGGTGGCGCAGTGGTTAAATGCAGCACTGCAGGCTACTGCTAGATCAGCAGGTCAGCGGTTCAAATCTCACCGGCTCAGGGTTGACTCAGCCTTCCATCCTTCCGAGGTGGGTAAAATGAGGACCCAGATTGTTGGGGGCAATATGCTGACTCTCTGTAAACCGCTTAGAGAGGCCTGAAAGGCCTATGAAGCGGTATATAAGTCTACTGCTATTGCTATTGCTATCCAGGGCCATGGCTTCATCTGTTGCTTCACGCCGCCTACTGTGACTCCGCCAGTGGCAGGCAGATATGAGGCATAAATGGCATCTAGCACCTGCCCTTATAAAGGGTGGTGGGTCCCTGTTTGGAGAGGTTCTAGAGGACAAAGATAAAAGAAAAATTTTACTCTCAGCGTCCAGGAAAGGGACACACCACTCCAACCGTACACCAGGAGGCAGCCCTTTCGGGCACAGAGCTACAATACCTCCTTTTGAGGGCATGAGTATAGATCCCCAGGTATTAGGGCCCAGGGGGGGTATCACCAGAGACAGTCCTATAGATACCAGAGGGGAAACCAGGCCAAGAAGCCCTTTCAGGGGGAGAGGAGATCGTAACTTCCAGAAGTCTTAGATCCCCCCATGCCTCTATACGTATCGGGAGGTGTTTAGCCTTTTTCACTGACCGATGGGACATGATTACCTCCGATGACTGGGTACAACGTACCATTAGATCAGGCTTAGCTCTAGTATTTGTCTCCACACCCCCGAGTTTCTTTATTCGTTGCTCGGTTTCCCGCAATCTGGACAGACAAACCCTTATGAATTCGGCAATACAACACCACCTGGACATCAGGGCTGTCCAACTGGTTCTGGATGACCAATTACATCAGGGTTTGTATTCTATTCTTTTTGTTATTCCCAAAGCTTCGGGGGTGGGGGGTGGAGAGCAATTCTGGGCCTAAAATGGCTCAACCGCTTGTACTTTGGTTGGATCCATCTCTGTTCCCTCATTTGACACTTGGTAACCCAGGTAGTCTAACCGTGCACAGGGGAATATTCGCACATTTTGATACCTTGACATACAGATTGGCTGCAAGAAGTTTTTCTAGTATGTTGTTATGTTGGTTTGTGTTTATTCAATTTGTATGCTGCCCTATTCCTGAGGGACTCAGGGCGGCTAATAAACAGAGGGGAAGGGGAGTACACACACACACAAAAAAGACAGACAAATTTAAAACGCAACAACATTTGCAATAATTCAAGTGGGGCTGGGAACTCATCAGCCCCAGGCCTGCCGAAACAGCCAGGTCTTAGTGGCTTTGCGGAAAGCCGGAAGGGTGGTGAGGGTCCGGATCTCCATGGGAGATCGTTCCAAAGGGCCGGAGCAGTCACAGAGAAGGCCCTCCCCCGAGGAGTTGCTAGTCGGCACTGACTAGCAGATGGAATTCGGAGGAGGCCTAATCTGTGGGATCTAATTGGTCATAGGGAGGTAATTGGCAAGAGGCGGTCTCTCAAGTACCCAGGTCCAATACCATGTAGGGCTTTAAAAGTAACGACTAGCACCTTGAAGTGAGTCCGGAGACCAACAGGCAGCCAGTGCAGCTCGCGGAGGATAGGTGTAACGTGGGTGTACCGAGGTGCACCCACAATAGCTCGCGCGGCTGCATTCTGGACAAGCTGAAGTCTCCGAATACTCTTCAAGGGCAGCCCCATGTAGAGCGCGCTACAGTAGTCCAGTCTTGAGGTCACAAGGGCGTGAGTGACTGTTCTAAGGGCTTCCCGATCCAGGTAGGGTCGCAATTGGTGCACCAGGAGAACCTGGGCAAATGCCCCCCTGGCCACAGCCGACAAATGATGTTCTAAAGTCAGCTGCGGGTCCAGGAGAACTCCCAAATTGCGAACCCTGTCTGAGGGGCATATAATTTCACCCCCCAGCCTGAGAGATGGAGTACAAGGCCAATCTTTGGGAGGAAAC